>NW_009953950.1:675451-685409 GCF_000747805.2 Chaetura pelagica
GTCCTGTGGGCTGCGCCAGTGGTTCATCTGGCTTTTCCAGTGAACATACAACATGTCATTTAAAAGGAAATGAGCCCAGTTAACGTGTTTCTGAAATAGGTGAGATCGCATTGCTCGATTCGTCGTACTAGTTGTAACTCCGTGTCAGCGGTGCTGAGTGGTGCTGTTAGGTGGGAAACACAGCCCGTGTGGCGAGGTGATGCCCTGTATTGTGATGGTGGCTGATGTTGGCTCCTTCAGAGTCTTTTCTTTCACTCTCGAGTTCAACATACTGTCTCCCAGCCGTTTCTGTAGGTACATGTAGTGATACATGTCTCAGAAACAGTTCAGAGCCCTTGTCACTAATGGAAAAAAATGGCCATGAAGTGTTGCAGAGTCCAAGTTGAGTATTTGACTTTCTATGTGCCTGACTTGTTCAAATTTAATCAAAATGTACCGACAGGAGCACAAAGTGCAGTCAAGTCCTCATTATCCAGGGTAATCCCAAGTAAAATGTGTGCTACAGGATATCAGAGTGCTTTGGAGGCTCACCTTGACTCTACAAGTAGCTGAGGTCCAGCCAGGGGACAGTGGAGCTGCTTTAGGTTTGATAAGTTTTAGCTTGGCTTCTGGGCCACACAAAATCAAACGCACTGTTTCAAGACAAGAGCTTCAAGGCCTTAGAAAGAATACTGCATTTAGGCCATGAAGCACTGAAGCCTGTAACCCAGCAGAGACTGAGTTTCTCTACCTCTGCAGCACAGATATGTCACCTGCAAAGTTAATTAAATCACTTGGTATGTGTTTAAGCAACCTCAAAAGGACACACATGGGTTAATTTTGTTATGCTAAAATTCTTAAAAGTCAATAATTTTTAATCTGTAACACCATGGCAGTGTAACAAAGAGTGGCGATAGAGAGCAAAACTACATAAAGCACCCCATGAATGAACTTCAAAAAGTCTATATGCAGTTTTGCTAGTACTCAGAGGCAAATGCCACTTGAAACAGAAGTGGGAACCTGGTCAGTTCTGACTATCATGGCAAAGTGGTGTAGGCAGTACCAAAAGGAAGTGGTGGGGTTTGACATAGGGAGCATACCACATTTATTCCTCTCTTATCTCTTCCAATATATCCACACCACAGTGCAACTAGGAAGGAAGGAAATGTCCGTCTTGTTCTACAGCCAAAATACCAGACACTGTATTTTATAAAGCAACTCCTGTAATCTATCATTAGGCATGAATATAAGAGGAGGTAATTAATCTGAAGTCAATGCAGAAGACTTTTCATAGTCGTGAGCATGAAGTCACATATTTTATCAATAGTTGGATGCATTATCGTCAGAGATATTCTGGGAAGTTATTTATAATGAGGGTGGTGAAGCACTGGAACAGGTTACCCAGAGAGGTTGTGGAGGCCCCATCCCTGGAGACATTCAAGGTCAGGCTTGATGAGGTTCTAAGCAACCTGATCTAGTTAAAAAGGTCTGGATACAATGACCTTTAGAGGTCCCTCCCAACCCCAGACATTCTATGATTTTAAAGATAGTTCAAGTGGTTAGACTGCTGATCAGTACTTGCAGGATGTGTTTCAGTTCTTTGGGACTAATACCCTACATAGCTTCAGGCAAGTCCATAGTGATTCATCAGCACTTTCAAGTTTTGTCATTTTTTCCCATATATTTTGCATTCTCAGTGCCATTAGCTGGCCATAGCTTCCTCATTGTTGCAGGACTTATCACGAGTACATTTTTTTCCAGATAGGAAAAAGAATGGTTAAATGATTAAATGGCTTCCTGGAAATTTTGAAGTCTTCAGCCAGTAAGTCCATTGCTCTTTTTCTGTAGAATCCTATAACTTGCCTAGGTGGATTGCTTTGGGCTTAAAGTACAGTGCCCCAAACAGTACTGATTTGTATTAAAAAATGTTTCTGAGCTCAATGGTATACATTTACATTATTATTCTTCCTTGATTTTCACAAATGAAAAGGAATCAAGGCAATAATATGTAGGATGCTAAAGACATTAGTTTTTACTGTTAGAAACACTTCTCAGGTTTACACTGCTTATAACCATTCCATAACAAGAAAGGCTGAATATTTACCTTTTCATAACTTCTGAACTCTGCTCTTTGATTTTTCACGGATGGCCTCTCCAGAGCATTTGCCTTGTCAGAACCTTTGTAAATGTTAGCTCAGAAATTAAATCAAGGGTTATTATTGCCTAACAATGTAGCACAATAGCCTTGTGAGCATTCGTCCTACTAAGAAGGTGACATTCCCTTTCTGAGTCTTCAATAATCAAAACATTGTTATTGAATTAATCTCTCAAGTGATTTTATGAAGGAAATGTAGCTTGCATAATGTTGGAACTGCAGCAAAAAGCAAAGTCAGCTCATGCAGGCCAACAGTAACCATTTCAACATTGCATGGTGCTTCCTGCAAGGTCAACTCTGTTGAATAAAATAAGCAACTTGGGGGGTGAAAGACCCAACTCTTTTTACTCAGCACATCAGCTGTCCAGTTAATTCCAGTTTAGGCTTCTTTCTACGTGTTGCTTTTGCAAAAGGAAGTGGTGGGGTTTGACATAGGGAGCATACCACATTTATTCCTCTCTTATCTCTTCCAATATATCCACACCACAGTGCAACTAGGAAGGAAGGAAATGTCCGTCTTGTTCTACAGCCAAAATACCAGACACTGTATTTTATAAAGCAACTCCTGTAATCTATCATTAGGCATGAATATAAGAGGAGGTAATTAATCTGAAGTCAATGCAGAAGACTTTTCATAGTCGTGAGCATGAAGTCACATATTTTATCAATAGTTGGATGCATTATCGTCAGAGATATTCTGGGAAGTTATTTATAATGAGGGTGGTGAAGCACTGGAACAGGTTACCCAGAGAGGTTGTGGAGGCCCCATCCCTGGAGACATTCAAGGTCAGGCTTGATGAGGTTCTAAGCAACCTGATCTAGTTAAAAAGGTCTGGATACAATGACCTTTAGAGGTCCCTCCCAACCCCAGACATTCTATGATTTTAAAGATAGTTCAAGTGGTTAGACTGCTGATCAGTACTTGCAGGATGTGTTTCAGTTCTTTGGGACTAATACCCTACATAGCTTCAGGCAAGTCCATAGTGATTCATCAGCACTTTCAAGTTTTGTCATTTTTTCCCATATATTTTGCATTCTCAGTGCCATTAGCTGGCCATAGCTTCCTCATTGTTGCAGGACTTATCACGAGTACATTTTTTTCCAGATAGGAAAAAGAATGGTTAAATGATTAAATGGCTTCCTGGAAATTTTGAAGTCTTCAGCCAGTAAGTCCATTGCTCTTTTTCTGTAGAATCCTATAACTTGCCTAGGTGGATTGCTTTGGGCTTAAAGTACAGTGCCCCAAACAGTACTGATTTGTATTAAAAAATGTTTCTGAGCTCAATGGTATACATTTACATTATTATTCTTCCTTGATTTTCACAAATGAAAAGGAATCAAGGCAATAATATGTAGGATGCTAAAGACATTAGTTTTTACTGTTAGAAACACTTCTCAGGTTTACACTGCTTATAACCATTCCATAACAAGAAAGGCTGAATATTTACCTTTTCATAACTTCTGAACTCTGCTCTTTGATTTTTCACGGATGGCCTCTCCAGAGCATTTGCCTTGTCAGAACCTTTGTAAATGTTAGCTCAGAAATTAAATCAAGGGTTATTATTGCCTAACAATGTAGCACAATAGCCTTGTGAGCATTCGTCCTACTAAGAAGGTGACATTCCCTTTCTGAGTCTTCAATAATCAAAACATTGTTATTGAATTAATCTCTCAAGTGATTTTATGAAGGAAATGTAGCTTGCATAATGTTGGAACTGCAGCAAAAAGCAAAGTCAGCTCATGCAGGCCAACAGTAACCATTTCAACATTGCATGGTGCTTCCTGCAAGGTCAACTCTGTTGAATAAAATAAGCAACTTGGGGGGTGAAAGACCCAACTCTTTTTACTCAGCACATCAGCTGTCCAGTTAATTCCAGTTTAGGCTTCTTTCTACGTGTTGCTTTTGCTTGGTGAAGTAAATTTACCCATGTTAGTTTCTACTCATAATACTGCAGAGTCATAAAGTCAGTGTTGCTTAATGATTCCACATTCCAGATCCAGTATTCTAGACAGTGGCCACAAACAGTCCCATCTCTGGCTGCTTGTTTCACCTCTGCATTCTCCTTTCCCTTCTCTCAAATCCTCTCTTGCCAAACACTTGTGTACCCATGAGATAAACCAAGTTAGGGAACTAATCTTCATTAAGACTAACCCAAAAGAAGCCTGGCCAGCCTTCAGCTTTCCTGCTTACTACATGGCTGTGTAAAACCTTGAGCTGGCACAAGGACAGGGGCAGAGCAGCAGTCTCTCTGTGGTGGTGTGGCCTTATGCCATCTTTAAATATTTCTGGAACTGCCCTGAGGGTACAGTGCTGTTGAAGCTTATGATAGTTACTTTTTTCTATTTTTTTTACACCAGAATACCACTAAAGCTAAAATGTGTATATATGTTTGTGATTATGAATATATGCTTATACATTACTCTGTATTAAACTATCACTAAGCATCTCTCTCTTGAACTCAGGAGTTATTTGGGAGTCACTGTCTAATCACGACTTTGAGTTGGCCTTGATCTTTTTTTAGCTACTCTACAACATTTATATTCTTCACAGACACTGCCATGCTAAAAGACCATCCAAAGGTCAGAGGGTTGGCTGTTGGTAGTTGGCTGCCCTTTCACCAGCCAAAATCTATTACTGTACACATGGAAATCCCCAGCTTATCTGTAGGCACATGTTTGCAAAATTTTAGGATGGTAAAACTTTAACAAGAACTTAGGAAGTTCATAAAAAGGACACAATGTTTATTTCTGTTTGATTATTCAGCAGTGGGAACATGAGCAATTGTTATAGAAGGGATAGAAAAGTATCTGCTGAAGTTGTGAAAATAACATCTGACTGTGTTTGTCCAAAAGCACTGACATCTGGCCAATGAAAAAATGTGAGTGGCATGCTCACAGAATCACAGAATCTTAGGGGCTGGAAGGGACCTCGAAAGATCATCCAGTCCAACCCCCCTGCCAGAGCAGGATCTCCCAGAGCACATCACACAGGAACATGTCCAGGTGGGCTTTGAATGTCTTCAGAGAAGGAGACTCCACAACCTCTCTGGGCAGCCTGTTCCAGTGCTCTGCCACTCTCACAGGAAATAAGTTTTTCCTCATGTTTATGTGGAACCTCCTGTATTCCAGTTTGCACCCATTGCCCCTTGTCCTACCACTGGACATCACTGAGAAGAGCCTGGCTCTGTCCTCCAAGAGGATGGAAGGACTGATGTTGAGGGAAGCCTGAGGACCATAGCTACCTTGCAGAGAATCATGCTTATACCTTAAACAGAACTGTGAACCACAAAGGGCTGAACATTCAGGGTGAATGTAATTCTCTTGGTAACATTAGCAGCACTTTTAGCAACTTTTCCCAGATTGTGCTTATCTCATTTGAGACATAATGAGGTGGAGCACTCTAATCAACTAAGTATTTCTTGGGACATTGGTCCATGGCTCCTGGGTTAAACACTACCCTCATCCTGGGTTTATCTTGCTTGCTGGTGCAGAGCATTGCAAGCTAGACAGCAACACAAGTATTCCTTGCCATCTGTGTATTCATACCTCAGTATATGTGCTTTCTGCTGTAGCTAATCCAGTTATCTCAAGTCACTGGAAAGCACTTCTGAGGATTTTAGACAAGTATTGCCTTTGCTTGGGATCAATAGATTAAATTATTTGAAACTGCTGACATATAAAAATAGTGATGATAGTCCCCAGCTGAGTTAAGAATGCAGTATATTTGATTCTACCTGCCCAAATGGCAAGAATCCAGAGGTTCTTCTAAGCAAACAAGATTGGAAAGGATGATAGTCTGAGAAAGGAATCTATACTCTTTGTATTAATTTTGTGTTGCAGGTACAATTGAGCTATATAATCATGCTGTGACACTGGGACAGTAGACACCAAAATACAGTTGAAGAGTATCTGCTTAATGAGAGAAAGCAAAATTATTGAGAGCTTTCTGGTTTTGATGTCATAAGAAAGCAAGCATAATTGGGCAAAAACTGTGTGTCTTCTAGAGGGTGAGTTCTGTTTTGCATGAGGAAGTCAAATGCAGCATCAGATAAGGGCTGGAGAAACATCTCTCTTCAGAGTGGTCGTATGAGAACTTTTTTCCAGTGGAGTGCCCAGGAGCCTGGAAACACCTGGAAATAAAAGTCAACTTCTATCAAACGTTTCGCTGTTCTTGTTGGGGTGGGAAGAAATTATCAGTACCTCTGGCACATGGAAACTTGAAGAACATTAAACTGGGGAGTGAGGGAAACAGTAATTTTAGGCTGCAATTAGAAAAGGTAGAAAGTAGTGGAAAAGGGTGGCAAGCCTGGGTTTGAATAGCTGAAGACTTCTCTAGAAATAGCACCCAAATGAAGTAATGAAGAGTAAAATAAGTAACAACTGTCTGCACACTCTTGGAAACAAGCTACTACCACTCCTGATTTGCATTTTTTTTCTGCAGACATTAAGCAGAGAAATTATAGCTAAAAGACAGGATTCTGAGATAAAAGACCACAGATTGTTGCTTGGCACCCGGGCCACTGAGATCTGTGGTCTTCTTACTGTGTCATGCCTTGACTTCCATAGCCAATCTGGAATTTTCTAATGATTATCTAACACAGTCCTAGATCTTCAGGACAAAGACAGAGGTTTTCCCAGTTTGTAGTAGTTTGTTTCTCTCTACCCAAATAATTTCAAAAGCCTTGTCCAAGTAACTCCACATTTTGTTTCTCACATTGTCCCTATTCTTATTTGGGGATTAACTTTAGTACCCTTTAATGTGTCATCTGAATAGACCTGTTGAGAAATCCATTAATTCTCCAGAACCCAGGTCAGTGAGAGTCTCCTGGCTCACTGGTCTCTGAATTAGGGCTGGCTCTGCAGAGCACTCTCCTTATTATGTGACCCACCAGCATGACCTGCGGAATGTGTGTCCTGCTATCTCCTAGCTACTCTGTCAGCCCCATATACCTACCACCATGTGGAAAATTGGCCTGCATCTGTGCTTGGTTGTGAATCAAAAGATTTCCAAAGACACCTTTTCAGCCCTCATTTCTGCACTGCGCAACTTTTGTAGCTGTAACCAAGAATCATAGCTCACACAGTAGTGCGTAGTCTTTCTGACATGATTCACCAAAACAGAAGATACTATGTCACAATGTATGAATAAGGGAATCATGCCATCATGTATTAAAAGCCAAAGGCCACAGAATGGATTCATGCCAAAATTTTGGAGTATCACACTGGGACTTGTTCCCAGTATTGCATGCTAAGTCCCAAAAGTGTGATCTTGTGTCTTCAACAGTAGACACATTGCTTGCTGCCTAAATAACCTGTTCAGTTGAAGACTGCTGTTTACATTCCACAGTAGAGAAAAATAAAGTAACATAGATTAATAAAATATTTATGAACAGTTACCAAAGTGTTGTTTAAGCCGTGCAACACAGTTTACATATAAATAATAAGCACAGAACTTTTTCTAATAAACAACTTCAAAACAGGTAATTGGGAATGTACTCATGCTGTAATCTGTACAATAAAATAAAAGTTAATGTCCTGGAGGTTTGTTAATAAGAAAATAATCCTAATGCACTTCTGATTAGCAGGAACTATTATTTGCGCTGTTCTGTGATGATATGTACAGCTACTGAAGTAGTCCATTACTTTGTCCACTCTTGTGTGTATATTGGCTAAGTACTTGATCTCTGAGTGCTTTGCACACTGCACAATGAATGGGTGAAATGAGAATGAGAAAACTAAGCTGAGGGAGGCAAAAGGATGTTACCAGACACTGAAGTTCAAAGGCAAAGGTAAGCAACTGACTCAGCAGTATCAGTAGTTTTCCATGTTGGCTATCGGCCAGATTTAATTCAAAACCCTGTATTGGTGTTAAGATTGAAAGAGTAATTGAGCAGTAAAGAAATCTCTGCCTTTTTTGCTTTTGAAGGAAAATTGTCCTAACTGGTTTTCCTCATCAATATTGGTTATTTTATCAACTCTGCAAGCTAGGTGTTCACTGTTTAGCAAAGAATTGATTTTTACCTGTGTTGCATTTATGTCTATTAATTTATTTATTTGTTTTTTAAGACAATACAGTCAAGTGAATGTCTTAATATTTGTTAATGCATGTTATGGTCCAGATTCTGAGTTCTATTGATTAAAATATGAGCATCAGTAAACTACATGTCAGATTCTCTGCTAATCATTCTCTTGCATGAAAATGGTCTAAAGCATACACTACAGCACCACATCAGTTATTTTGATCCACTAACAGATGTCCTTGTTGCCAGCGAGCTGGTGAAGAAACAGCAGAAGACATTAAGCCAGTGCTTGAAGTGGGACAATATGTGGCAGCAAGTCATCCCATCACTCTTGTCCTTTGAGTATGACTATGTTGTGGGTTTAGGAGAGAGTCATCTATGTTCCCAACACCAGCAGAAGCTCTGGAGAGCAACTGTCTTGTTTGATCATTTACAAAGGCTTTGGATAGGTTGGCCCAGAAGACACCACCTTCACAGAAGGGAGTGATGGAAGGCAGAGTATACATGACTCCAAAACATACTGCTGTGTTTTTTGGGTTTGTTTTTTTTTTCATTTGAACTTGATTTGCTGGATTAATAAAATAAGAGATCTGACAATTAGACTTCCTTTGTGCATGAACTCAGAAAGACTGTGGAATATGGTTCAGAAAAGTATCTTTGGGAAAGAAGGGAAACCCAAAGCAGTAATTCAGCAGTGTGTGATTCCGTTTATGGCACTGTTGAAAACACAAGTGTAACTCTCTTTGCACTCATCAGCAGGTTGACACCTGCCTTTCAAGCTGCAGAATCCCTGAAATTTGAACTTTCACACCTAGTGGGGAACTTAAGTGTGTTCCATGCCTACAATCCTCTATGATACAGTCTAACCAGCAGTTTTTCTTCAACACTGAATTTCAGTCACCACTGGCATATGCAGGGGAACTGCATGTTAGTTCTGATGAGACTTTTAAGGGATTATGAATTTGAGAGCTAATAATTGATTTTACATACTGTAATCACAGTCCAAGCTGAAACAGCAAAACACAAAGTGTATGTTTCTAACGTTGTCATGTACAGTGATTTTACTGGGGGAAAAAAATATTCTTCTGAAGATAAGAGGGGACCTTACTAATGTCTATAAATAATCTGAAGGGTAGGTGTCAAGAATGGGCCAGTCTCTTTTCAGTGGTGCCCTGCGGTAGGAGGAGGGGAAACAGCACCAAGCTACAACAGAGGAAGTTCTACCTCAACATGAGGAAAAACTTCTTTACTGGGAGGGTGACGGAGCACTGGAACAGGTTGCCCAGAGAGGTTGTGGAGTCTCCTTCTCTGGAGACTTTCAAGACCTGTCTGGACATGTTCCGCTGTGATTTGCCCTAGTTGTTCCTGCTGCAGCAGGGACATTGTACTAGTTGATCTTCAGAGATCCTTTCCAATGCTTATGATTCTATGAAAACAGTAATAGTTTGCTTTTTGGTATTTCAATAATGATTTTCTAATTTTGCACTGTGCTTGGAGATTTGTAATAATCAAGTGGCAGACATGTTGATGATCTGAACTGTAACTTGGAATATACAGTTTTACCCCAAAAATCTATGTGATACACACATACCTTACAGTTTTTCTCATTGTGCCATTGACAACTACATGTGACTGTACTCTTATGTTTCATAACATTTCATGTGAAATGGACTGTTGATCTAAAGGCAAAGTATGATGAAGCTTCACACATAGAGGTGTTATATTTTGAATTATGAGAATCTTAAATGTTTTTATCATAAGCACACAATTCTGCTAATTTAAAGACTGGTATTCCATCCTGCCT
>NW_009953950.1:685475-741342 GCF_000747805.2 Chaetura pelagica
TAGCAGGCCGCATTGCAGTTCATGGTGTTAGAACAATTAATTAGTACAGCTTTAGTATGTAAATTTCTTTTTTTTTTCTTGGATTGTTTTGAATGGCCACATGAAGAAAAACATAAAATCGATACCATTGTGTCATTAAGGGCTTGTACGAAGGCAGGATGGGGAATCAAGCTCGTTTTTCTGACAAAAATGGCTGCAGCAAAGGCAATTTCTAAAAGTGGTGAAGAAGTTTTACATTAATACGCCATACTGGTGAACAGTCAGTATTAAAATAGTCAATAGGTTTCAAGTGGTGTAACATTACACTGTCCTGATCCCATTCTCCTTGAATTGCCTTGTACTGCGTTCAACCTAAGATGGAATTTCTTCAATGTGTCCTCTAAGGGGCAGCATTGAAGAGCAGGTCTCTCTATAGACGGCTGCTTCTGTGCCTAATATAGACTAAGTGTAAATAAAGGAATAACAACTTAATGCCTGTTTTCTGCTGTCTAGAATTACGGTTTTTAAAAGGTAACCGATGTGTTTGGGAGTCATTACTGCTAATCTGTCAAAAATCCCGTAGCAGACATATTTCAGTTTAAGTGATAAAACCACTGGAATTCTCTTTGGTGGAGTATTCAAAGTCACACATATGAAGAAGTTGGGTATTTTGTTAATCTATTTTTAGTGAGCAACTGATGGCAGAGCCTATATGCATTTGTTTCTTGTGATAAATATCAATATTATGTTGTTTCTCAAAGTATTGTATCATCCTGAGTAATGTTAATTAGGTAACATCAAATCTTTCCTGGAAGTATTACACTTAAGAAAGAGTATTGTGTGGGTGAATTAATGTGGGAATATTCTGGACTATTAATATCACTGGTTTAGCCCTGTACATCAGCTCTCAAGAATATCAGCTTCTTCCTTCTTAAAGTCCTGTGATAAGAGGAAGAGCATGGCATTAATAATGACAAAAGGGTAGCAGTTTGTCCTTCAATTGCAGGCAACCTCAGGGGCAAGAGTAATAATTTAGAAAGAAAAAAACTCCAAATGCTCTTTTCCCCCTATGAAAAAGAAACAGTTTACTGCCCTTACCCCACTTAGTCTTGTTTGCCTTACAGTAGAAAATTGGTAGACTCATTTTCTGGACAGGAGCTGTCCCTGAGTAATCCAGACTTTGAAATTGTTTTGTGTAATTTATCTGCCAGAGCATAGTCTTTTTTTTTTTCCCCTGCCTTATGTCTATATAGTATCTTCCATTGGAACAAGCAATTTTGGCTGAATTGGATTCCTGGGGGGAAGTGGCACTAGCATCCATCATTAAAGACTATGACAGAGATGCACAAGAGTTGCCAACCAGCTGTAAAGAGGAAGGCAGGTCATAATTCTGACAGTGTTTGTCATTGTACCGTGATGGTTTCTTGTTTAGTGTGGTACATTCTACAGAATAAGATAAATTAGTGCATACACATCCTGTCATTGCGTGATAGTCACGTGCCTGATCCATCTACCATAGTGTTGAACTCTGCTCTGTTCTTGCTGTTTATATCATATTTTTTCTTCAGGGCGGAAAGGAGGATAAATATCCAAAGGACGTGTGAGGTCTTTCTGGACTATTCTAAGCTGTATTTAGTAATGAAAAAAAATTTCTAATACGTATTCTAGCATTCTTTCTAAACACCTATGTTTGCAGCTGGCACTATTAACTAAGGCAGTTTCAGTGCTGAATCAACAGTGAAGTTTCAAGTATGAGAAGAATACCAGCTGCTGCTGGGCATTTTACCACATTCTTCTGAATGCTGATTTCTTCCCTATAGCAGCAAAACTTCATGGAAAAGTGTGTTGACTCCAGCCATCATCAGCAAGTGAGGCTGTAATGTCTTGTTGTACCCTCTTCAGGTAAGTTCTTAAGCGAGTTCAGGTAAGCTAAACATTCGCTTAAGGATGGCAAGTTCAATTGAAATTGAAATAAAAACTCTGCTTTTACATGGATATGACAGAATTATAATTTTATCCTAGGACAGTTTAATGTGGTTTAGTGGCACAGCTGGTAAACAAAATTGATGCGTTTGTGTTGAAGTGCTTGTGAGGAAGTGCTGGTATTTCCAACTAGTAAGGCTACCTTGAACATTTGGCTGCTCATCTCCCACTGAATTGCTGCACACCTGTCAGTCCATATCCTCCTTCATCATTCCCTGTTGAGATGACATGCCACCATTCTTCCTGTATTTAGCTTCTAAAGGTTATTTCCATCTCTTTGCTAATGTGAGTGAAGTGTGTAAGTTTGCACCTGCTGATTTCTGACAACAGTGAGGCTTTTCCAGTAATATTTCTAACCAGCTTTTGTCTTATTTTCCATGCAAGAGATACACAAGGAAGGATCTTTGTCAGCATCATACCTCAAAGGCTTCAGTTTTCTTCCTCTCACAAGCATTAGCTTCCCAAAGGTTGATGTGGAAGCCATAGTTTTTTTTAATCTGGCTTTCAAATGATTCAAGCTCTAGTTATTTCCAGATGGTTGTAAGGCAAGTGTAAAAATTGTCAACTCATGTAAATCCACATTACCTTGACTGAACACAGTTTTTAATTTCTCTGCAACAATGTCCCTCTTTGGATTTGTATTATCCTATCGAAGGCAGTTCAGCTATTGCCTATCAGTTTTCCATTAATTATACAGTTTCTTATGTGCTGTTTTTAAAGTTGGTGCTCAATGTATGTTTCATGCTGTTTTGAGTTATTTAATTTCATCTGATAGGGTTCAGCCATTTATGAGTATAGAGCTTGGAGGAAAGAACATTCGTTTCCCTGTGTTAAAATAGTACCTAGTCAAGGAGAATGGAGATAGTATCTAAGAACATCAACGAAGTACACTGTTGCCGGCTCCAGTTGTTCAGGACTTGGGATATTATGTTGTGAGTGAGGCACAAGACTGAATAATGTATATTTGATCTATACCTTTCCATTATCCACAAGACAAGCAAGAATTATTCTTTTCTGGTTCTGGATTTCTGGCTGGGAATATTGGGATTTTATTACATCATATTAGATGGTCTGATCTCACCTTATAGCCTGCAAGAAGAGATAAGATCAACAAAGAAATTCTTTTATGGCTGGTGTGAAGGCACTTATTCAATTACCACTGCAGAAAAATTGAACGTATCATCTAGTCTTGAATATCTGTCAGATTCTGAGTCATACAATCCAAGTGATACTGGAAACTCTACAGGTAATCTATGACTCACAAATGTTTATGCTTTCAAAATCAGTTCTTTATAGCACGGAGCAGCTTCACCCTTATCAGCCCCAATGTCAGTAAAGGGGACCAAATTCTTCCCACAGTGATTTTTTTTTCAAATTTTGCTGCAAAAGTAATTTAATCAGAAATCATAAAAAATGGGATTTTGTTTGTACCCAGAGGAATCTATAAAATGAAGATTTTGCTCTGTATGAAGTTTTAGACAAAGCTTTTTTTTTTTTTTTTAAAAATTTTCTCCTTGGAACATCTTCCATATGCTAGAATATTTTAAATGTATTTTTAAATAGTGACTGGCAATCTGTGAAACACCATTTTAGTGTGAATGAGGTCATATGCTACTAAAATACTACTTATACTAGGAAACTGAGATGAATTGAAAGTAGCACAGCTAAAAAGGGGAAGGCAACAGGTGTTTTATTAGATAGCAGATATTGGCTTTTTTTACATGTGTAGAATAACTGATACCTCATCCTAAATATTGTTATGAATTTGCATGTTTCTACTACTGAATATCAGTAAACCCCAGAGTGGTTTTACAGCATTTTTTATGAATAAGACACTATATCCTTTTCTAGCATATCACCAATTTCATGATGTGATACAAGACTGAAAAAGACTTGGGTACAAGACTTAGGTACCATGCATCTGATGCTTAAAAGTATGGTGGAAATTAAACAGGGCAGCCTATGCTCCTGCATTAAAAAAACTTCAGTTGTCAGCATACTGTAATTTTTTTACAAATATGACTGTAAGGTCAGCTTTACAGACTAATGTGCAGCCTGTTACAAAGAAATATTTTTTTGTGTTGCAATAAATGGGAGACCAATTTTCTCTAGAGGCACACATTTTACTCACCTCCTTAAAGTGAAGAAGAGAGGTGGAATTTATCTCTACTCAAAAATAACAATGATGTGACTATTAATTTGAGCAAGTAATGGAAATTAAGTGCTCTGGATTTCAATTTCCCCATGGTTTATAACTGAGATTTTCATTATAAAATTGAGATTTTCATTAGTTTATTATTATAAAGTAACTTAGAGAACCTTTCAAAACATCCTGTGTAAATCTGTGTTGTTGAGGGGCTTAGCATTATAGCCCCAATAATGAATAGATGATAAAATGGTTACAGTTAAATTATTCATCCTGATGCTTCAAATTTAATGTTCTCTATACAAAATGCTATAATTTTCTCACATTTTGAAAATATGCTACCTTCCACAAAGTAGTAGTTTCAGGTGTCTAATCATACTGTAAAGCACGGAACTGGTACTTAAATGCAAATGAGGGCCCTTTTGGTTTGTGCAGTTGTGGTATCTTAGCATATGCTTCATAGCTTTCAGAAGCAGTACACCCTGTATAGAAGAGGAGTGTGAATATTAAGTGAAGAAAAGGTGATACCATCTTCTCTTCTACAGTGTGTATAATCAGACAGAATTAACTGGAAACACTGACATTTAAAAACATGTATGCAATGGATTTGAGACACAATGTTTATTAACTCAATTTACAAGTACACATACTATTTAAACTGAATAAAACTGAAGTGCCAGTCTGGAAATCTGGAGTGTCAGAGCTACCTGGAAAAAACACCCTCGGGCTATTCAGCCATCATTTCTGTCTAAGGCCCTTGCTGTCATGGCTATTGGAGATAGCCTTGTCTTAAGATTTTACATAGAGAGGCTTTTTTAGGCTTTACTGTCATGGCATGTAATGAAAGCACTCATTCCATCTAAATACCATCTGTCCATACAAAGCAGAAGAGGATCTTACAATCTGGGGAAAACCCTGGCTCCGTGGAAACGGAAGCAGAATATTTTTAGTGACTTCTCCAGAGCCAGGATTTTCTGTATCTTCAAACAAATACTTTCATAGTAACTGGACCTGAAGCTGGAGGTCAATATCAACTGCTGATGGTATTGAGCTGTAGAATGCTATTTGCAATAATGGTTGTGATCAGAGACAAATTGCTCTCCCTCCCCTTCCATAGGAGATATATAGGGAGGAACCCTCAGTCTTTTTAGAAATACATCAAGAAAAGACAAAATAGAGCAGTCAGAGGCACAGTCCCACTTTTCATTAACTCTCTGGGCCAGAGCCTATAGTCTGCTCTGAAATCACATTGCAGTTAAAAAAACAGCCTCACCAGATACCTAACTAACAGTGTAGCTGTCTGATACCTTTCCTGGGCCATTGCTGGGGAAAGGCAGTGTGGATAGAACACCTTTGCAGTTTAGTAATTTAAAATATGAAAAAGGTCTTTTGAGGCCATGAGGGCAACTGCTGGCTTCTTGAGATTTGCACTCTTTAGATCAATCCTGAGCTAGATTGGAAGATGAGAGACTGAGGAAGGATAAAAAATTGTCTTCAGACCTTCATGACTCTATTTGTCCTGCAACCTCTCTATAACTCAGCTGAGCCAGGAGAATCAAGCAATCTGCCTATGCAGGAGGTCTGGGTTAGACGAACCTTTTCTATGTGGAATTTGAAAATATGAAATACACTTTCAAAATACATTTTGAAATATAGAGCAAGGACAACCCCCTTTTCAAGTACAGGACAATGAATATAAAGATATTCTGTATAATAATTCCATAATTGTTCTCCATTTTTCTCCATTTGTTCCAATGACTGTGATAGCAGTCAAGCAGAGAAGTCATGTTGGCAGTACATGTACATGACAAAGCTATAGAAAATGAAAGTTTAAGCTGAAGAAATTAATGTTATTAATTGCTTGCCTGTGGTTTCAAAACTGACAAAAGCAGCCGGAAGTTACACTAGGAAATCCTCCGAGTTCAGTCAAATCTCTGATTTAGTCAGCCTCAGCTATCACTGCCATCACCAGCTCATCTCTAAATATATCTGCTTTCACAGTGTACACATTCTGAAATTTGCCTGTTGCCTCCTTAGAAGTGCAGGCTATCATCTGCTGTTAGACAAGCCTGGCTTGACCAAAGCCACTGTGAACCTAGCCTAACACACCAAGCCCATCTCTTGTTGTTAGCTTTGATAGTTGCTGCTATCATTTGATAGTTTGCTTGTAGCCAGTCCAAGTTGGCAGTGTCAGCCAAAGCTGATTGGAGCTGCAGACATTTTTGCTGACTGCAGTCATGCTATCTTTGCCAGTTTGCTGGAATAGACACAGACACTGATTGGGTCATGCTGAAAACATTCCTGTCCTATGAAGCAAGTCTGTTTGTATTTTAGGTTTGCCAGGACTAATGAATTAAAAATCTTGGGCTCGCCACAATTTGCTGCTTGATAATGCCTGTGACAGAAGGATTTTTTCCTCCCTGAAGCGTGACAGCATCAGGACCTCTCGTCCCTCGCAAGGAGAGGAAGGGAAAGCAGAATTGTGGAGAAAAGCGGAAAAGGGTGATCTTTTGGGACAGCAAAGCCTATGGGAAGTGCAGGTAGCAGCATGTTGCCCTGACAGCTGTCTCAGCTTCTCAGACCTTGTCAGTTTGTTGCTATGCAGCAGGTGCAGCCTTTTCTTTTATTGAAGCTTTACTCCATAAAGGCAACAACAAGCCAAGGCAGTGGCTGGCCCTGGATTATACAAGTGCAGACGCTCCACTAAGTGAGGTAAGGCAACAGGTGTGAAAACTGAACTAAATTGATAGAGCTGCAACAGGACTTAATCTGAATTCTGCTGCAGATTTTTAATGGAGAAACAGCAACCAGTTCTACAGGCAATTGTCATGAAGAGGGGAGTTGCTTATTAAATCTCATTAAATTCCAGGTTGCCCACTTACCCTCATCTTTGTCTACTGAGATATTGTTCTTCAGGCATGGAGAAATCAGGTGGGGAACTGGGGGCAGTTGAACTGCATGTTTCCTGTATCACCGCATTTACACACAGGCTGCTTCCATCCCTCTCTGTTCCCATTTTGTGATGAAGAACTTGAGGATTCTGCACAAAAGGGAGTGAAGGGATAAATGTAATATAAAAAAAAAATAATTTATATATATATATAATGGATAGCAGGGCAATTCCTGCATATTAAGATGAGATTTCTTTTTGTGAATTGGAATAAAATGAAACCACTCATTGTGTTATGATAGAATTCACCATTGCTTATTGAAGGGGTATTGTTTTTTGCTCTAACACAGTAGCTACTTGAAAGAGGTAATTTAAAGACATCACAGACCACAGAGTATGTGACTGGGATAAGACAACAGATTTACTCCTAGCAATATTGTTATGACAACCTTTAAAACCTCTAGCACAATGCATCATTTTAATTTCTTAGGCTACGATACAAAATGTTAAGTATACTCTTATATGGAACACCACTTGAGATAGTAAGCAGATGTCAAGGGAATGTGTACCAACACAGAATGATGAACAGCCTTGTTTAAAGTGTGTGCTTATAATTTAAAATGTAGGGTTTGTTTTGTTTTGTTTTCCTTCACCTTGTATTGGGAGGCATGGAGGGGAAATACAATAAAGAATTTTAGATTGGTAGTTCTGTTGTTTTTAAAAACATGAGACATCTCAGTATTTCTTATAAATTGAGGGTCTGGGGGAAAAAGAGATCAATAAAGCTGAGAAGGTAAAAGTTACTTAGTTTGGAATTGAGTATTTCAGTTGACTCCAAGGATCTTTTCCTCAATCCAAAAATATACACTGCAACAGTTGACTTTTCTTTGTCTCTGCCTAATAGATATTAATTAAATTTTTGTGTATATTGATTATGTATGTGGAATAAAGAACAATCCCTGATGTTCTTCATGTATTAGTAGGAAACATTAATCTGCAAATAAGATTTATTCAGACACATTAATCTGCAAATAAGATTTATTCAGACCAATTATTTTAGAATATTTGTGGGTTTTTTTAATAAAAGATTATGCACATAAAATAATTTATTATGTAGCATTGTTACAGGCTAACTGTATCACAGAGAGACAAAGCAAATTAAAAGGAAGCACTGAAATGAATGGGCCAAATGCAGAGTTGATACTCTTCAACTGACTGCAAGTCAGTGATTTCAAGGAAAAATTTGATTCACTTATACACCACCAAGGAAGATTATAATCCTGAAATACTGTGTTGTTTTATTGGCTTTCTGAGACTGCCAAGTGTAAATAGAATGAGTTGTTGGAATTTCCATGCAAGACAATAGCTACCTTACTGAAAAACTGAAAGATTATTGGCTTAGAAAACTGGGGTTTGTTTTCACTAGCTAAATACAGCATTGTCTCCCGACACATATCCTGAATTTACTGAATTCATTGTGTTTTCCTGTAGAATTTGGTTTCTAATTGACTGATGAGTTTTTATGGTGCTTTAAAAGCTAGTCTCATAATTGTCCACAAAGTTGGTATGGATACAATGCACTCTGGATAGCATAGTATTCAGTCCTAAAATAATTTCTTTATGGGCAGATCTTTTGCATGCATGAAATCCCACTGACTTCATGTTCTCTACACATACTCTAATCAGAAGATTAGTATCTGTGAATTTTAGCAGCTTTGTGCCAAGTATATGGGGGTTCAGTGTGTGTTCAACTGTTTAATACAGTTTAACCAAACCCGAGCATTTAAAAGGTTAAATATACATAGTAGAGCTCCGAGTACAATTTTTGAGTGTTCAGAGATGCTTTAATTATACCATTAGAGACCAGTAGTAGCCAATTCTTTTTTTGCTCAACAAGTTTCTAGTGGCCTGCTTGAAATGATCTAGCAGTTTTCTTAATGGACAGGGTTTCATCTCAGTAAAACAACTTTTGGGAGCTGGCGGTCTCAGAAGCAAGACTGAGGACTGAATAAGGTCCCAATCCAGGAGTCAAACCCATGCAGACAGATCCCCACACCTGCACAGAGTTCCACTGAAGAATCACCACCAAGGTTTGGAGACCCAGTAACTTTCTGACCATTAAGTGTGTGACTATCAGGCTCAGCTTGACTGGGGGAGTTTGGGTGGAAGGTAGGAGGATGGGTGCCTCCTCATTGACACCATGTGGAGTGGTGTGCACGTTTACAATCACATGGCAGGCTTGGGGTCATGTTACTCTCAACTCCCCACCCCTTCTTCCTTCTTCACCTTCAGAACCAGGCAGCATTGCCACGAGTCAAGGCTTGCTGAAGGGGCAATGGCGGGGAGCAAGCAGGTGAGGAGAGGGGAAGCTTCCTTTGCCATCATTCTTCTAACCTGTAAATAGCAAAAGAAAGGCAGTCTCTGCACTGAATTTCACTGAAATCCTTTTTAAATGGAAAAGTGAACTGGCACTCCCTTGGCTTTGATTCTAAACGTTGCTTAGCAAGAATGAGAAGGGTAGCTGTGAATGCATGAAAAGCATTAGAACTCAACTGTTGAATGGTGTCACATGCTCTGTAATAAATATGTTGTTTGTATTATTGCAGCTGGAACAAACAAGTAAAAGCATTGACTCAAGTGCCCACATGATCACCACCGCCAGGGTACCTGCTGATAAGCCAGTACGAATTGCCTTCAGCCTGAATGACTCCCCAGGTACAGTTTAATTTATGGAGTAAGCCACAATGAAATAATTGCTTTTAAATATAAAATGAAGTCCAGTGTTATGGTTGTATTGTATTTTTTTCCTGAGTAATAGGAGATGATCAGTTTGAATCCTGTCTGATAGCTTTCAATATTTCCATTAACAATTTCATCGGGCCAAAACCACTAGACTCACAGTTTAGATCTTAGCTTTCTTTCAGTGGTTTGTGGAATATACTTTGGACTGTAATTAGCAATCAGATTTATTTGCATATGCCCTATGTCTGATTTTAATGAATTAAAAAAAAAAAAAAAAAGTAAAAGGTCAGTTTGTATTGAGGATGAGGCTAGGGCAGGAAGAGACTTAAAAAAAGAAGGTGAGAAAGTGACACATGTGCCCAGCTTGATGACAGGTTTCAGGAAACGGATGCCCCACATGGCATGTTCCCTGAGAAAGCAGCAGAAATTTCACTGATCTTTATCCTGTCAGCTAGTGCTGACTGAGCATTAATTTCCCCAAACATACCCAGTACATAAACGGACCCTTTGGCCTTTAGAATAGACAAATATTAGTAGTTTCCACCATAAATATTATTAAGGTCTAGATAACTGTTGCCAAACAGAAGAAGAAAATAAAGTACATTGGAAGCTGGGAAGCACCCGTAAATATTATTAAGGTCTAGATAATTGTTGCCAAACAGAAGAAGTTAGAATGAAATAAAGTACATTGGAAGCTGGGAAGCACCCCCCAAAAATTGACTGTGCTGTTGAGAAAGGTGAGTGCCTGGAGTTGAGGTTGAGATGTGTTTATGGCATAAAATTTAAGGATCTCTAATAATGATAATTGAAACCCACTGCTGAAGAGTGCTTTATGGGATGTTATGCACTGTAGGATAACTTGCGGCTGTTTCCTGAGCTTTGTGTGTGTAAGAGTCTCTGCCTGAATACAATGTTCTCATTTAAAAAATATTTTAGAATATGTGTTATCTTTCCTAGCTAATTGTTGTGTAGTATTAATTTGAAACAATGAGCCTGAAATAGAATCTCAGCTCCTCTGCAAAGGAATTTAAAACCAAACATTTTCATACATTATTGCATGAAACTTTCAGTATATAAAAATCAGTGACATGGAAAGACTGGGACAAGGAATATAAAGAAGCACATGTGGCTATCTGCATGCCCTTATTTAATAAATTAAAATAATCTAGTAATTACATTTTTATTACAGAAAGTAAGAATGAATCATTCTCATCTCAAGATATAGTAACATGGTAAATTTCTTACAGCAATTATAGCAAAGATAAATCTTTGAGAGAGATGTAAAAGAAAAGGGAGTGCTCTTACAAATTATGGAAAAAGCTTATGTGAGACACTGAAAACAAATCAGGGAAAGCTGAGACCATGGGAAAATCAAAGAGGGTAGACTGGTTTGTGACAAGAGACACCAGTAGGAAATGACAAGGTTGTGAATAGCTTGGAAGAAGAGAACATGAAAGGCAGGAAGCCTAGCTTCCTTAACATTGCATCATCTTTTATTTTTTTCTTTTATATCCTGCTCATAATTCATTTAGGGAAAGAAACTCAGTTACAGGAAGGTAATTTTTTTTTCTGCTGCACCTGGCTAAATTTTTGCATGATTTTGAGTCCTTTACTGTATATATACCAGTGTTCCTGCAGTATGTGGTGCAGAATCTCTGTGAGTACTGATGAAACTACAAGGCAACTGGAAAAGGTAGTGCCGTGTTCTCCTCTGTATGACATCCCCCCTGGGGGCTACCAAGAGGTCTAAATCAGTGTAGTGTTTTACCATATCACAAGAATTCCACTCTTGCTCTTAGTGGTAAGTGTGAATATGGTTATTAGATTTCATATATTTAAAGAAAGCAAAGTACAGAAACTTACCAGGTTTGAAAATTTCCAGCAAGCCATGGTTGAATCAAGAGAGTACAAATAAGTATTTATATTTTTTAAGATGAGCTGCAAAACATTAAACAGATAGACTTTCAGATACTCTATACTTGGCTTTTCTTTTCCTCCTTATTGTTTTAGATTTATTTAATCTTTTTCTTTCTCCTTGAGAATGACATTAGTTTTCAGTTCATACAGGAGTTACCTGCCATAAGTGTGATAATAAAGCATTGGGTGATGCTTGTGTACTACTACAGTACATACATACAAAAACCCCCTTACCAGGGCTAAGAGGAAATGAAATTTGTCTTGAGCTTTTCCATAAATTTTACCATACTTGAAAGGCACAGTGACAGATTTCACCAAGTAAGGCTGCATTCTCCTTCCGGGGGCTGTACAACTGCTTACTAGGAGGAACTGGCAGCATAACTAGATATAAAAAGGGGAAATGGAATGTTTCTTCTGGGTGGTGATTATCTCACTGGCTAGGATTGTAACCAAGCACTGGGCGTGAGGAGCAGCGAAAGGAGAAACTGCTCTCAACTCATGTTTAGAGATTGTTTTGTGTTAACTGACCTACAAGAGTGGAACTGACTTATCCTGAGTGTACAAGAAATAATTTAATTGTGTTATATTATTTGCCAGTCAACACCTGATGACTGAAATCCTGGCCAGCTTTGTGCAGTATTTTTAATGTGAAAGTAGGCTGACCAGTTCCTTAAAAGTCTCAGGAGCAGCCCATCAGCAGGTGCTATAGAAGAAGACAGTTTTATAGTGTATCTCTTATTCCTGTATATATAGATATCTATGTTTGGCTCTTTTACTCAAGTTCACTAAGCTGGCATCAAACACTGGTTTCCCAGGGTGTGTCTGTACACCATATTGCACCAGTTTGACTTAAGGTACCATTTTGACTTAATGCATTTGAAACATTATTTCAGCCTATCTTAAATCACTTGGGAACTAATGCAAGTTAAACTGAATATAGTATTCCGAAATTTAATTAAGTGTTTCAAAATAGACTGTAGTTTATCAATATCAATTTATTTAAAACATGTAGAATTATTGTAACAGGAACTTTGTAGGAACAGGAACAGACAAGTGGATTTGTTTTGTGTAACATTTCTAAGGGAAAGTTTATAGGTAAACATCTCTTCGCTTTCTTCCTTCCTAGAATAAAAGCTTGACTCATAGAATCATCGAATTAAAAAATGGTTTGGGTTGAAAGGGACCTTAGAGATCATCTAGTTCCAACCCTCCTGCCACGGGCAGGGATACCTCCCACTCCACCAGGTTGCTCAAGGTTGAGAAGCTTATTATCTAGCTGAAAAGTTCTGCTAGTGACATGAGTGACTGATTTTGAAATTACCAGTAATTTCTTTGTTTGAAATTAGATAGCACTCCCCAGAAAAATCACTGACAACAAAGGCAAAATATGCATCTTACAGTGGAACTGACAAACAGAGGAACAGTGCAATATTTTTGCAAGCACAGCAAATGACTTGTTTTGCTCTTCTTCATATCTTTGTTCCCCTAGTGACCATGAAGAATGTTTTTCTTTTCTAGTTAATCATGCAAGACTGTTTCGCAATGCGTACTTTTTCAATAGGAACCTTGAAACCTCTGCTCCATCCTCATTTTTGTTTTAATGGCAACAGAGGCTTTCCAGCAGATAATGTGCTGGTTGAAAACCAGTGGGGATTGCTAAACATATGGCTGAAATTTACAAAGCTAGTTACCTAAAACTACACAACCTCCAAGTAAGTGGCTCAATCTTTGGCAAGTTAGACAGGAACTCAGGTGGGATGCGCTCAAAAGGATAGTGGCTGTGCTTTCATCAGAGGATGCTTTAGGCTTAGGTGAAGGTGTATGGAGTAGGAGGGTTTTGCTCTTATTTCTTCTGTTATGGGCTGTTTCTATTTTTGGGAGGTCCACAACTCTTAATATTGAGCAAGCCTTCATAGCCTATTCCTGGGTGAGGCAGTGACCATTCCCCACTATTTTATGAGTGAGGTAACTGCGAGGTTGTGTAAGGTCATGTCAGGCAGGGCTGTGAATAGAAGCCGGGGAGCTTTGTGCAGCAGTGCCAAGTCGCAGTCACTTAGCCACACAGCCTTCCAGGATGAATTCAATGAGTCTATGCTTGTCTGTCAGTAACCAGGGCTGGAGCTGCTGGATCTCACCACCCTCCTGGGGCAAAGACTGGACCCCAACACACCTGTTTCCAGTGTTGTTCCACGGGGGGTTGCAGTGCTGCAGTTGAGCACTTTTCCTGAGAAAGGGCTGATCCACCTACAGGATAACAGCCTACTTATGTTACCAATTTAATTCTTTAATTTAGGAGGAAGAGATCTGAATACACTTGCCCACGCATGCAGGAGAAAAAAATAGTACCTGATTGTATAATTAAAGACTGGATCATAACTCAGTTACTCAAGGAAGCAGAGCTGTGATTGGCATTTCCTAAATTTCAAGGGCTTGATTTAGCAACCTTAATGTGCTTTCGACATGTTTAAATTTTTATGTTCTATTTCTGTCTATCTTTGTGAAGATCATAGAGAAACTGCAGTTTGCAAGTTTATACTGCAAGTAAATCAGATGTTGTTCTTACACTCTTCATTCTTTTAACTGTTGCCCATAGCCTACAGTTCAGCTAAATGGAGCAGCCAGCTAGGAAGAGATTGGGATGTTACATTTCATTGTACCAGACATTGTGTCAGTCAGACAGTGAAATGTGAAGGGTTTTTCTCATTTGTCTGCATGAGGGAGGTCTGGGATATTAGAATCTCCAGGAGGCTAGAACATGATTAAATAAATGAAGCTTTTTAGAAAGCATGATTCATTCTCAAATGTGCAACATTAGCATGTATCAGGCGACTGAATGCATCAGGACATCACTTATAAGTACTGAGCTTTTTCTAATACGACAGCCAGTCTTAATACAGTTCAGACTTACAAATCAGGTGGCTTGCATGGATCTCTGTACCACGTATTAGAAACTCATCTCATGTTTGTATTACTAGGTGCTATTAGCAGAGAAACAAGAGCTCACCTGGACAGTGGAGGCTGAGCAGCTTAGGTTTAGCTGACACACAACTGCCCTTGACACCATGTCAGCATGAAGGTGTGCTGTCTGGGCAGCTTTTCCTTTTGTTATGGTGTTAGTTTTGCTGTAGTCAGAGAGCTTTGTCTGATGTAGAAGGTTACTTTGTCTCAGCCAGACTGAATGGAAGGCAAGAGGAAGTGGTTTCCCTGGAGGCCCTCCCTCAGGTACTCTCTTTTATAATGACAGTTTTCAGCAAGAAGTGCAGTGAATTTACAAACCTGCTAAAACAAACATGAAACAAACAAACATGAAACAAACATGAAGGTCAAGCTGCTCAATATACATGAACCAAGTCTTTGGTGAATAAAATATCAAATGTATGTGCAGAGTTTAGCTTGTAATCAGAGTACATTTCTTTTACCTTTAGTGCATGTTTAAATTTAGACCTTCAGAATTAGTTTTGGGATTCATGGGAAATCAGGAAGTGCTGCTACTCATTTAGCAGTTGTGCAACAGATTCTTGAACTTAGGTGGCTGATTAAATCCCTGATCTGACTCTTTCACATCACATGTTAGTGCTGTTGAGTTTGCTGGGATGCCATAACACTCACATGGTTTTCCTCCTTTCTTGTTTTATTTTGACCAGAATCTTGACTAATTTTCAGACAGAACAAGTTACACTCTTTGATTTTTTAATTTATTTTTTTTTAAGCAAAATATGTTTTCAACAACCAGCTTGAATTATCAATTTATTTATTTATTTACAAGACACAAGGAAGGGAGCAGTAAAATAGTGACCACAGGAGTGAAATAATGCTTGTATCTGGTGAAGAATCAGCCTAGTTCTTTTCAGGGTTTTGTGGTATAGAAAAGCCACCAACTTCATTATAAAAAATAATACTGGCTCAATCCAGGACAAGGGGGCATTTCATTATATCAGTGATTCCTCATGACAATCTAGGCACTCATTATGTGTTGACAGTAAATTGAGAAAGGACAAAAAGAGATTCTTTCTGTTGTCTAGCTAGGGAGATGTAGAATAGAAAAGAACAAATGCAAACATATAAGAAGATACTTATGAAAGTGTTTTGATCTTCAGAATATTTTCTTTGACATTTCACACATTTTCAATGTTTCTGATCTTCAGAGCCATAGATTTTTAAGGCCAATGTGATTTCGTCTGGTCTCCTGTGTAACACCCAGTATTCCAGCTTGTAAGGGCAGAAGTGATTATTTTGGTGAAAAATGCAAGAGTTCATACATTTCCTCTTGACTTTCCAAAAACATCTTTAAAAAAGTTTTAGGAGGCAAATGACTTGCAATTAGCTTTCCCCTTGTGTGAAATCTAAACATGTTTAGTTTTACCAAGTGATTTTTGTTGTTATTGTTGTGGCTGTTACTTTGACAACAGTGAAATAGAGACTAACCTGATGCAGTAAATTATTTCACTGGAAGCTGCAGGGAAAGTTTTTGTGTTATTATTTTTGTGGAAAACAAGATTGCAGTTAGCTGTGAGGATTTCAGTTAATTTTTGTAAACTAAATATGTCAGCTGAAAATTTCAGAGGTCCCTAGCTTTTCTTGATGATGTTCTGCACATCTGATGATGATTTAAACAAGTCTTAAACTAGCACAACTAAAAAAAAAACATAGCAGCTGTTCAATAGATGCTAGGGCAGGCCCATTATAAAATGTACTATGGTATGCCATAATGGTTAGGATACCAAAATGTTCTATTTTTAGTACCATTGACTCAGTCACTTGTGTTCAAAAAACAAGCAGGGAACATCTGTTTATTAAAAGGATTTCCTCTACAGTAATTTCTCTTTCTGTTCCATCCTTTTGAAAATGTTTCTTTTTTTTTTTTTTCTTTTCTGAAGATAGTCCAATATATTTTTTAACATTCTGACACTGCATAATTATTTTTTTTTTGTTAATTTTCAAGCAATGAAAAAATAATTATTGACAATATATATATATTTTTTAATTCTTGGGGTTGGTTTTGCTTTGTTTTTCTTAAGTTAAAATTGTTTGAGGTGTGCTCTAATTGTCAAAACAAATTGCAGCTTAACTGCTGTCCATGACTCTGGTCCAATATCTCTGTCAGGATATTTAACAGCTATTCAGCCAAATATTTGTAGAGCAGCTGTACCCCTAGCTTGACTGAATCCTATTCTGTCCTTCCTTTTAGCCTTGCCATATGATTCATCTTTCTTCTTTTAGAATATTAGTCTATTTTAAAATATTGTACAAGAAAGCAACAGCAAATTAAAGGTAAACAATTATATGTCAGCCTGGTACAATTCTAAACAATTAAAGCAATTTAAGTATTTTACAGAATGGACATGTTTGTGACATGGTGTGAAAAGTGAAGTGGATGAGGAGGCAGGTATGATTTATTGACAAGACTGGCAAAACCAGTATCCCATGAAAATACTGAACTTTGCTTTGTATTCTGAGGAAGTTAAAAAGCTTTTGCTTTTGTCCTCTGTACCTCTGTATTCTCTTTTCTTCTGTGGGCATGTTTTCCTAGAGGTGCCCAGCTCTAGCTATGTTAGCTAAAGTAAGGCTTGGACAGTACGTTAGCCCATATCTTTATTCTTCATAGGATAAGGTGGCTTATTTCCCTTGCTCCTTTTAATGTACTTTGCTGTACGACCACTGAGGAGAGGATAAATATTTGATAGATAATTTAAATCCTAGTCTGTGCTCTTTAAGAGTATTCAAAATCCTGCTTTGACATGCAGTCCTCTCAGTCGCATTGGGGTTTTGTTGCAGTGTCCAAGTCTGCCAGCAGACAGCAGTTTGCAGGCTCTGATGTAAGTTAGCAGCTTTCCCCATGAGAACCATCCTTGTTTAATTCTGACACCTTACAAATAACTGACTTTGTAAGCTAGCTATTAGTAAACTTCTCTCACCTCCCGTAACCTGTAGTAAGATACGTAAACAGTCATCACAATCCAATGCAAAACTGATAGTGTGAAAGTCACTGAGAAAGAAATACTGCAGTGGCTGCTGTGACGCTACCAAGTATGATTCACATTTCTGATCTCAGTCCAGCTACTAGTGGGCAGGTGTCCACATCACAACACTGACGTAACTGGTGCAGTCTGTCCCACCTTTACTGTACTAAAAATAAATAAATAAACAAATAAATAAAAACAGAGTCTGGTTTGTTGCCAGGAGTGAACTAGCTCTAGCCCGTAAGGATTGTTATCTACAGGTTAGGGTAAAGAGATTGTTTTGCAGGATGGAGAAACCTGTGGTGCCTTTCCCAGTCTAATTACATCTGTGTAACTAACAGTTTTGTAGCTAGAGGATCACTAGATTGGTTTGTGTGTTCTTCTGGTTGCCTCTGAGTGGTGTGGGAAAAGGTTTCTATAATTGTTGGTTTAGTCCTGGTAGGTCACTGTACGGTTATGGGCAAGATATCTTTCCCTTCATTCAAGTAATGAACTCTTTATAGTAAGGATGCTGTCCTTAGAAGGTTCTTTATTTTGCAGTATAATGGAGAGCTCAGGAAGATTGTTTGGATTTATTGTTTTTATTATATTATCACATGATCTACTGCTCTAACTGGCTTTGTTTGTTTTGCCTTTTTCTTTTTTTTTTTTTCCCCCCCCTTAATCACTTCAATACAAAATAAGGCTTTCTATCTTTCCAGCAGCTAAACATTTTCTTATTGCCAATCCACCAGTGTTTTCAAGGAGTCTGTTAAGGTACCTCAAGTGTACAAAGAGAAGCAGATGTAGAGGTGTTTGCAGGATCTTGATATTATTGTGAATTTATGCGATGTAGAACTACATTAAACAGACAATTTGAAATGCCTTTTTTGGTAGACATTGACGTTTAACATCACGTTTACCTTGTAGATGATGCTTCCTCTGAAAACTCCTTCCCTTTGGCATTTCCAGAACTAGATCAGCAGCTTCAGGTAAATGTTTTTGTTTGTTTTTTTTGTTTAGGGTTTCTTGTGGGTTTGTCTTTTTTGTTTTAAAATTACAGTTCTACTTCACATTCACTAGATTTATTATGATTAAAAAACCCTCTAGTTGTTACTCTAAGGTGAACATTTTCAGAGGTGCTTCTCTCACCTACTAACATCTAATGAGACTGTATATTTCCGTAGAAGAAAACATTGTATTTTCAAGATATGCAGACAAACAGATTTGACATTTTAAATCCAATTGCAGAGGAATTACTATTTTAACAATCTCACCTGCTTTGTAATTTTTTTCTTTACAATTCTTGTGCAAAACACAGCATGTACTGCTGCACTGCAATTAAAAGAGTCCTTGTGGTTTTGTTGAGAGAAGGAATGGGCCAGGTATTATATTCTCATACCTACAGGCTGCACTAAGACCAGTATGATGAGCTTTCTCTGAAGCATTCCAAGAGAATGCAAAGGTGTATTTTGTGGTACCATCTTATCTCTAATCTTAGGTAACTGACCCCAGTCCCCAAGACTGGTAAGAGCCTCCTGGAAGTCACTCAAGGTTCATGCTGCATAGCCAGCAGCCCTAACAGTTGCCCTAGCAGGTATTTGCAGACAGCTCAGGATAAAAGTGGTGAATTGTTTTGTGGCTGGTCTGATTTGTCAGCAGAGTACAATGGAGTCCCAGGACACTGGACAATCAGCTGGCATTTGATGGTAACTCCATGGTTCTCCAGGCACACAGCCAGTTCTGTACCCAGGGCTTATTTATCTGTGGCAGTTCTGGAGTGTTTGATGGCTTTTGTAAACTACTTCAGATCATCTGTTTCCCAGGAGCATTTAGACTTCCTCTGATATTTCAATATGAAGGCAGTTGTTTCCTGAGTGTAAATTGAGAAAGGCATTAGCAGGCTGTGTTGTCCAATGATGTCATCCTTCCTGTCCCCATCAACTGGAGCAGGCACTGCTGACTTAAAGGACTGGCTTTTCTCTCCTGCTGCTCTCATCAAAAGGATGACTGAAGAAGGAATGGAGGATGACAGAGACTCTTCTTGCTTTATCTCTCTAATCCTGAGAATAGGGCAGGCTCCTTAGGCATGAGTAGGAAAGATTAAAGGAACAAATAGGAATTTTTACCTTTTTTGTTAAAGAACATTGAGATCAGTGGGTGAAGACTGCTCTAAAAGGGCAAATCATGATTATTGTTATTGCTGTTGATACATAAAAAACAACATTACTAGTGTTAGATGTAGGTAATTTATAGGCCAAATGATGATTTTTTATTAGGAATTGTAAGACCCATTTCAAGAATATATAATGTATCATTTCATGATAGACCAGAATTGCTTCTCTGAAAGCATTCAAGTCTGCTGGATAAATAATAGCCCTTCAGTAAAAGTTTTTTAAATACACACAACAACTGTTCCACTAAGTACACCCACTTGGTCTGTTAAGTACCTCACATTTTTTTTCAAGAGAACCTTCTTCCTTTATTCTCATGATCTCAATACAATAACAAATTCAAAGAAACAATTAAAGGCTTTGATACAGATGATGTTCTTTTTATTATCCTTCAGATACTTTTTCTGGTAATATTGAGGTAACTGGAAGGATAGCTTACAAGGACTATCTGGCTGACTTATCCACTTGAAAGTATAAAATTGGTGCTAGTGCTTTAACCTAGTCCTTTAGTCCTTCAGCTTTTTAAGCTCAAGTACATGTTCATATTTAGATGCCTTTATGTTCAAATAGAGGCAGTTAAGACAACACAGGCTTCTGAGCTGATGCAGAGATAACAGTGCATTCAGCTTTAGCAACAAAAACTTGAATTTCCTTGCTTTTGTCTGTCTGGATCACCTTTTAAAGATATGACTATTTAATGTAATTCCATTGCGTTTATACAGCTTTAAAATGTCAAACAAGCAGTAACTGTAACAAAGTTATAATTCAGCTAGTTATATTTTCTCATTAGTTGCATTTTTAAATTGCTATAATCCAAGCTGCTAAGGGTTTGTTGGCCCTGTATAGCATGTGGTTGCAATTTATGTTAATGTAAGCCTACCAGCTTTGAAACAGCTCTTGTATTACAGAAGCAAACTACAACATGGGCTTCACCAGGACCTGCAGGAGTTCTGAATGGTGGTTTCCCTTGTCATTCCATCCATGCTTTTCTCTATCCCAAAGTTGGATACTATAAAGCAGTGCACATGAAGTGTCATGTTAAACGAACCCTTCCATCAACTGTGGCATAGCAGCCTGAAATCCTTGATTTTATAAGAATGCTGGTACATATTTTCATAATAAAAATATCACATCTAGAGCCACAAGATTTTCATCACCATGCCATAAATACAGCCCAAAACATTTGTATTTTATTTAAAGAAGCAAACTATAAATGCCGGGTAGGTGGCTCTCTAATAATAGACACTTAAAAAAAAAACACACAAAAAAAAAGTACTTTCCAGGTTTCAAACATAGGAGGGAAAATTTTGAAACCTGTTTTAAAAACAAACCAAGCAAACAAAAGGCCAAATTAACGGATCCTCAGGCTGGATTTTCAAAGCAGCTTGAAAGCTATGGAAGCTCTCCCAGTGACTTGGAAAATAAGAGCCTTAGAATTTTATGCATGCAGGCAGCAGACCACAGCCTGAGTACCAAGCAATTTGCACCTCTGTTTTAGGCTTCAAGCCCTTGTCCTTCTATGTCAGGCCCTGGCAGACAACTTGGCTGTTTGAACAGAATTACCTACTGTTCCCACTTTTCTTACCACGATCCTACCATACCCACTCCCTGGGCACTGGTATCCGATGGCAGGGGAAAATTGAGTGCAGCTTCCCACTGACAGGGTAATAAACCCTTCTGGCCAAGCACCACTGCCAGCCTCACAGAGGTAGAGATAGGATTAACTGCAGAAAAGGTATTTCTAGGAAATGCAAATGCTGTGTAAGGACTTTTACTAGAGGACAATTCTAGTTGAAAGTTACAGCTTCTTTCTGAAGAATAAAAATGATCAGTCTACTGTTCTGATGTACTAGCTAGGTTCAGACCAAAAGTGTTGTCTTTTCCAATTACCTTTTTGAATGTTACATGTTTTTACTGCTTTTAGAGGAAGAAATTTGAAGAAGCAATTTGTAAGAAAATAATATCAATTGTCTGACTAAAAAATTTTCCTTTTGGTATTTTTGGGTTTTTTGTTTGTTTGCTTTTTACTTAAAAAGATAATTAATATATCATCAACCAGACACAAAAGCTTTACATATGAGAACAGAGCAGTTTAAGCTATATGCAGGAAAACCCTGGTCTCTTTTGCAGCTTTATTATTTAAAAAACTACAAAGAAGTACTTGATACGTTACCAGCAAAGCAAAGCTCATAATACTAAACTTACTGCTTTCAATTCCATTTGTTTGCAGTATTGGAAATTATTCTTTCACACTGACAAGCAACACTTCGAATGAGGCTAAAGCAGTTGCCTTTTTCAGGCTTCAGTGTCATTCCCCCACTGCCCTTCTGTGAGCAGTGTGGTGGCAGCAGGGGGAGGACAGGCTTGCTACACTTGTCAGTTTGTTTTGGGGAAATGTTAACCTTTGCCTGGTGTGAAAGTTGGACCCAGCCTTGGAAGGCACTTCCTTGGTTAGCTGCAGAGTGGGTGGTGGCTGCTCTGACAGACACTCTACTATGGTTTAGCTGCTATATTTAGACACCTACATCAACATCTGAGGTCTTGTTGTTTAGGTTGCTGAATATAGAGGAAGGTATCTAGGGTGAAGTACCTGCATTTCTATGCTCCGTGTGCTGTCTGTCCTTTCCCAGTGTTTCCCATCACTTGCTCAGTTCTTCTCCCTCTTTTCTGTCAAAGTCTTTATTCCAGCTGGGAATTCGATGCTCAAGAGGGAAGAGCACAAGGCACATATGGATGCACAGGGTGTTCTATAATTCTTCATCATCTCTTCTCATGAAATTGTGAGCTTGAGAGAGGCATTTATGTCATGTATTGTTTTACAGGTCTGTTGAGATAAGTCGTGTTAGAAGACCGTAAAATTGCTGCAACAGAGAAAGGGCTCCAAACATTTATAATATCAGTTTATTAAGTTAACGGGTAGTGTTTCATGCCTTAGTGGGATATTTCTGTACAAAAGAAACAATGAAGATATTATGAAAGGGGCAGTTTGGTGTGTATTGCACAAGCATTTAGCAGAAACCTTGTTTACTCTGGAACTTTGATAATGGAACTGTGTGTCTAGTGACTGCCAAGACTCTTGTTAGACACATAGAAATTATTTTAGACAGTTTAAAAATGTATTGTGTTTTTAAAGGGTATGCTATATTTTTTTAATATGTGTTAAACTCCAGGAGAATTCCTGGAGTACTGTGGTACTCTATAATTAGATTTGATTGACTATAAACTTGATAAGTCTCCTGTAATGCTGCTGTGATAACTGTGATCTTACATTAGATTATGTAGAGACATGGGTGTTTATGTCAGAACATCATACTAACATTAGAAAAGAATGAAAAATCTGTCAGGAAAGGAGAGCAAAACTCTCAGTTGCTCCCATCCAGTTAACTTCAACTATTTGGAGGTAAGAGAACTGCTTAATCTCGTAGTAAAACTAGACTAATCAAGATAAATCCTCAACTAGGTATCTGAAACTGGTTGAAGAGATCCAGTTGCACATCAAAAGGTAGCTGCAATATGTAGCTATCACTTTCGTTTGGAATAATCTTGTTTCCTCCATCATGAAAAAGTGTACAAAGCCATATAATGAACATGGGCCACATGCAAAATGTTGGCACTGAACTGTCTGCTTTTCCAGAATAGTTTAGCTGAAAATTACCAAATGTACAAAAAGTGAGATGCTGCTCAAAATTAGACCAGTACTAAACACTGCTTTCTTGATGTGTCCACATGCTCAGCTGGCTAAAATGCATGATACAATTTTTTCTTTAAACTTTAACTTTTTCAGGAGAAAGTTTTGATTATTTTTTTTTTCACAGTAGAATTAAAACAGACATGCAAACAAATGAAGGTGCATTAAAAAAGAAACGGTTTTAAAGTTTTTGAACACTTGGGTGACACTATCAACTATACAATTTTGGCAAGGCAAAATAATTTGTCATGTGAGTGAAGAGAAAAATTTACTGGAAACTGTGCTTTTTTGTCCTCAGCAAAGATTTCAATTAGAACAGCTCCTTCAACCTGTCTTAAAAAACAGGCAGAACCACTCAGGCTCTTTCTATTTCTTCATCAACTGCCTTTGCATATCACTTTCCAGCATCTTTCATATCTGATTGCAACCAAAAATCTAAATAAACAGTGCATATGTCTTGTAAAGTTGTATAGTTACAGAACAGCACATAACAGGATCTCTTAGTGTCTATTTGCTGGATTTTGTAGAAACTTTGTCAGTGTCACAGTCAGTTATTCAACAATATACAAGGAAAAATCAGCTCTTGTTGAAAATTGAGCACAGTAGGATAGACCATTAATATCACTTGAAAACAGGAGCTTTTGTACCAGCTTTGTGAACAAAATCACAGATGCTGTGTGCACATATTTTTCCAGCAGAGGAAAATGAGGGTGGATGACACTGAATCCTGAAATAAGCAGGATTAAAAGTAGCAACTGTTGCCATTAAATATAACTTTCTTTGGCAGGGGTGTTTTTTGCTTATGTAGCAGGTATGCTTTTATATATATATAAAATTTAATGGCATTGAATTTCTATATATGTTGTGTCTGCAACACTTCCCTTAGCTTACTTGGCCAGGCATTCAAAAAAGTCATTCCAGGTGGAATGGGGAGCAGAGAAAGACTGCTTGGATAAGCTGGGGAAAATGGAAGTTTCATCTAGGATGAATTAGAGGAAAGCAGCTTCACTGACGTAGATCTTCACAAACACAGGGGAGCCTTCTATAAGTACAAAGAACCACCATTTGGATGAAGAATAGTGCTGGAATGACAAAGGATGATACAAACATGTCTTCAACAGAACCAAATGGGAAATGACAAAAATGTTTTTAATCCTCGGTGAGGCTCTGGGCCAGTCTTACAACTGAGGCAGGGGACTTCAATTTTTCTAAGCAGAGCTGGGCAAGCCTGTGAATTGCAGGATTTGCTTCTGATAAGAGGGGACTGCACTCGCTGAGTTTGCATGTTCCTCCCATTCCCATTTTTATGAGTATGGACTAGTCCAACAACTGTTACTATTCTGTTATTGTTTTATTTTCTATGGAAATATGTGAATAGTGTAAAAGCTTCTGGCTAGTTGGAGTTACCTTTTTGGAAAAAGCAACTTTTGGCTCTGTTTCAGCATGCTTTTCAGGAATTTGCCCTATTTTCTTCTGAAAACTCTTATCCTGGTGGGAACAGATGTATCATTACTTCTTTGCACCCTTTTAATGTCAAAAAAGTAGGCTGTTAGACATGTAAAATTGGTTCCTTCTGGCTTTGTGTTGGCTTGCATTTTCTGGTGGCCAACAAAGAACTGACCAGACTTGGATCTCTCAATTTTTTCTTCTGATGAAACAGAGGTGTTAGTTAAATAATGAATGCATAGCCCTGTTTCACATTCTAATGGGCAGAAATTACTCCTGGACAGTGTAGGTAATATCTCCAAAACCTTTATCCAAAATTTCAGAATTAAAAAGAGCAAACAAAATTGTCTAGTCATCTAGTCATATAAAACCATAATAAAATTTACTTTTAAATGTAAAGATACACTCAAAATAATAATAAAGAATTACTGATATAGTGCTTGACAGCATCAGACAAGACTGAAAATAATTGTATTAACAGAATACTAGTAAACTGATCATGTCTTTTGTTGTCAGTTTATTTTGAATTATAAAATATCAATGTAAGAAAAACGGAAGGGGTTTCAAAGTCAGCAACTGGTTCTAAGTGGGAATTAGATACTAAGTCTCAGCATGACTGGATAATTTTTAGCTCTCTATATATATCTTTTGAGTGGGAAGCTGGAATATAGAAACTGAATGCTGCTTTAATTTTTAAACTGGTTTAAACCAGCTAGATTTGTGGAAACTAAGTTGAAAGCAAAAGCAGGTTTGCTTGATTTATCTTTTGAAGTATCACTGCTTGGGGACTTTCCCACTGGGTATGGTTCAAAATTGTTTCATTGTGACACATTTGTTGTTTGCTGATCTCTGGTAGATACCAGAGATGCTACTTTGGCTCACCCTTGCATTCTTGGATTAGAGCACTGAGACTTCTATATTCTGTCTTGTTAAATTTATGCTTATTATTTGGGTGGCTGTATGAATGGTGCTATTGCTCAGCCACATTGAAATGCAATTAAAAGCCCTTTCCTAGGGACCAGATTCATCAAGTAATGTACTGCCCTTTCCCTGGGCTCCCAAATTCTCTAAGCTCAGAGAGAATAAGATGATGTGATGTGAAACAATTATGCCACAGCATTTTTACATTTAGAACATGGAAAATGAGTGTCTGGTTTAAAATTTTAGTGAGAAACCACTTACCATCTACAAGTACTTTCAAGGTCTATATGTTAGTTACATCTGTGCATTGGGGTACATCTGAAGTTAGATTACCTTGCCTCCTGGATAAAAATATTTCTTATCTTTGTCTCTGAACCATGTTTATTGTAATACAAATTTCCAGTTTAGCTAAAACAAGGGTTTACAGGATCATAAATAGGAAAAGTCTAAAGACTTTATTTTCCTAACAATATAATTGAAGGAATATTATACTACAGAGAAAACTCGAAGTAGGACAGCAAGAAATAAAAAATAATCTACTTATATTGTGAAAGGCAATTGGATGTTCTTTGACTGGACAGTAAAGGAACTATTTTAAGTGCTTCCTTTTGCTTCAAACAGGTGGCTCAAGCATGCTATTTGGAGTTCATTTACAGTCAATTGATTCATGGCTAATAACTTAAAAATACTTCACTTCCTGAAAGTATTACAGCCAAAATGTGACAGTCAAGCCTGAAGCCTGAACAAAGTTGAATCCTTTTTAAGGAACAAAACCCACTGATATTTAACCAAACTGTATTTTCAAGACATTGACTGAAATTCTTATGAGGAGACCTAAGACAGAGTGCTTTAATTTGCCATATTTCTTACCTCCAGTGTGCATTGAAAAAAACCTTACTGCGGTAATGTCAGTATTTAGGTTAGGAGGTGAAGTACTTTTGCTTCATTGTATCTTTTTTATCTGATTTATTTGTTTTTTTAGTTTGCTGTCATCCTTCTGCTCTCAGTCTCACCTACACGTTTCATGGAAATTTAAAACACTTTGCAAATATGGCTTATATGACTCTTACAACTTTTCTACTAAGTATATCCCCTTCTTCTACAGGAAACAGAGATGCAGAGAAACTGACTATGATCTTGAGCAAGCTACTGACAGCTTGAGGCACTGCTGGGTTAGAACCCATTGTGAAATCTTGGCTGCACAGGACTCAGCAGTAAAAGTATTGAGTCCAGCAGAATCAGCCCTGGTGTCCCACTTCACGGCCCTGTGGCATTTAGTAATAAGCTGGAAGAAGCATTGCCACTGTGAAAAAGAGTGTTTAGTCAATAGCTTTCCATGTCTTTTCTTCTCATCTTGCACAGCTGGAGAGTAAAAGCTTGTTGACACTCAGATTACCCTTGTGCTCAGTGTTGCAGTTTTTGCAGTGAAGATACACTCGTGTATTTTATGAGTCTGACCCATGCATCAGCTTTAGCATTCTTGTGTCACTGTAGCTGAAAAAGAGGGACGTGAGGAGGAAATTTTTCTTTGAACAATCTCAGGGATACTTTACAAACTTGACAAGGAAAATCCTTACCTGGGTTGAAGGTTTATGCATATTCTTATGCAAGGAAGTGATTTTTTTTTCCCTCTGTGAAAGGCCATCACTAGGAATATTTAGCTGTATCCTGCAGTTAGGCCAAAAAAAATCTTTAAATATTCTCACAGGAATTAAGACAAAGATTGAATATTTCAAATAAGTGGTTTTTTTCCTAATAGTTAATTCAAAAGCACTATATGTATTTTATTTTTTTTCTCTTCTTTTCTTAAAGCCACTGCCTCCTTGTCATGACTCTAAGGAATCTATGCAGGTGTATAAACAACACTGCAAAATAGCAGAAGAGTACCATGAGGTCAAGAAAGAAATTGCTCTGCTGGAAGAAAGAAAGTGAGTCACTTTCCCAATGTATTTACTGTTGTATATTCTATTTGTAAAACCTTGTTTTAAATGTGAAGGTTTCACATGATATTTTCTGAACTTATACCTCTGCCTAACAGACATCGTACAGCACAACAGTTAGGCCATCAGGTCATAGGATCAACTGGGACCACTAAGGACCACTAGGAGTTGTTCTAGCTCTGGACCCTCAGTGATACAGTCTCCCAGTCATAAAAGAATCTAGTTCAGCCAGTGCAAGTCCTCTTTGTAGTTTTAGGGATTTTTTTCAATTTAACTTTACATGTTTAAACAAAGAGTATAATGGATCCTCAGTTAGATTTAGAATACTTGACAACATTATTCTCTGAGGTGCATTGTCTGTATGTACAGTGGTGGTTTAGGTGTTCATATCCAAGGTGCAAAAGCTACAGACTTTTTTTCTTGTCTGTGGCCTATACTGATACTCCTGTCATCTTTGTGTGACTCCTAAATGTTACTCTGTGACTCTCGGTTCCTTTCCACAAGAAACCTGAAAAAGAAATTTAGAGAGAGGAAAGAGAGTGAGTAGTGAAAGGTGAAAGTTTTTAGCAGACAGCCAACCCTAAGGAATAACATTTACTGATAAAGAAACTTTCTCTTTCAAATGCTTTAATTTTATATTCACACTGAGGGTGACTTCAAGCAGTGTTGCCTTCCTCAGGGAGTTACCTCAGTGTCAATCTCTGAGTCTTCTTGTGAAAAAGACCATCATTCTTCAAAATGCTGTGTGAACAGAAACATCGTAATCAGGGGTAGAAAGAGCTCATTTGAAGAGTGGGCTTTGAGTAGAAGGTGGACCACTGTCTCTGTTTCATAGCAGTCTTCACATGACTGACCATGCAGTTTATCTGAGTTTGTATCCATGGAATCCTGTAGCCTTACAAGTAAGATAGCCAAAGGTTTCCTTGAATTCAGACTATGCAAGGTAAGAAAGTGAGACTTGTCCTTATTGGGGTTGATGGCTACAGACACAATATAGTTAGTTGTTGCCTAAAGTATTGAAACTAGATGAGGTTTCCAAGAACAAATCCCCTTCCACTGTAGGACTCACATGGCACTGGGTTGCTGACAGCCTGGCACAAAAATTAAAAAAGAAGAAAAAATAACCAGAAGAGATTAACATTACATTTTCCCAGTGTTTGCATTTAATTCATTATTATTTAAACTTTTACAATCAAAATTAATTGGTGCATTTAAAAAGATGTAGATAAGATAATTAATTAAAATAATTTTGCAATTATTTGACAAACTTAATTGCCTAATATAAGTTGCTCACATGTGCACTTAGCAAACAAGGGAATTCAGTGAAACCACATGCATTTGTCTTCTCTGAAAATCCAAACTGAATATAAAATAGTAAATGGCTGTTGAAGTGATTAACTTCAGACACATCAACTCAAAAGGCAGCTTTAGATCCTTTGGTATTTATAGTCTACAAATATAAATGCATTATTAATTTTATTGATGCATCTCTGAATCAGTTTTGCACGTTTATAAAGTAAGCTTGGGCCCCTTGAAAGCTAGACTGTCATATATATATTCTTGCACCTACTAGAATGGAAAAAATAAAATGCATTTTCATTTATCTATGGAGTCTGTAGTACTACCTGAATTAGAAATATTTTGCTGCTTGGGAATGGCAGATTCTTGCACAAAATTGTTTATCTGAGCTCAGAACTATCCTTATCAACCTCTGAGTCCAGAAGTCAGCCTGTCAGCAGCAGTTATCCTGAATAAATTAAGGGGCTTCAGGTTGGCATTTTCCACCAATGGATGTCAACACTGGAACAGTGTGAGGAAGCTTCCACTACTTCTACCTTGGCTGAACCTGTTCTATGGATAAAGGACTTTATGCCCCATTAAAAATGTGTTAAGAGTGTCTGAATGAAGAAGCAACCAGAATTATGTTATTCTTATGTGCCTTCTAATTACCTCTTTGTGGCCTAGCTAGTCACATGCTGTGTAGCTGTGAAATGCCTAAACATGACAAAAACCCGTGCAGCACCTTTCACCACCTTCCACATCTCTTAATCTGAATCTGGTCCTAAGAGCACTGGGATTGAGGATGCTTAATTTCCTGCAGTTTGGTGCACTGTGGGTATTTGATTTTGAGGTTTAAAAAGCTGCACATGCCAGCTGAAGCTTTTTTCTCCAGGTGGGAACTATTTATGACCCCTCCCTCCAAGTACACTCTCTATTTTGTAGTATTTTGGAGCAGGTCTCGCAATGTTGCCTTTCTTTCCCCTTTGGGACATCTTTTCTTTCTGCAGCAGCCTGTTTCTGTAAGACCTTCCAGAAACTAACTTGGGTGGATTACTGAGTTACTAGGATACATATAGCTTTACACGAATGTAAGCATACACAACCTGAACACATTAACCCTGATTTTTACAAACAACTAGGTAGAAAGAGAGTGTAACTGTGAGAGTGAAGGAGTAAGCAAGAAGTAAAAGAGAGTTTTGGTCTAGTGATCACTGATTTATACCTAAAGACTGTTTTCAACAGTAACAGTTGGAAAGTTAAAGGAAGTTTATGAATAGCATATGCTGAATGAAGAGGAGAAGAATGGATTACAGTGGCTGGAGTGGCATAAGTATTGAATATTCCATCCTCAGAAGGGAAGTATGCTTTTTCTGAGAAGTCTGATGAGATGCACAGCCTTTTGCCTAAAATGCAGTTATAATAAAATTGGAGTTGTTTATGGGTCTCTGAAATTTGTCCCTGTCTTTATCTTCTTCTACATTTGAATGTGAATGTATGGAAATAATAATTCACAAGTGCCTAATCCATCTGCTATTGTCCATTTCTTTTAAATGTAATCTTGATAAAATGGACAATTAGAGTTTAGTCCCTTGTAATGGGAGCAAACAATTTGTGCAGTGTTCTTCAGTGCACAGTTTTACTAAAGACAACCAGAAGTGTTGTTGGATGGTGACACTCCCAGCCCTCCCAACTTCCTCTCCACAGATCAACTCATCTGTAGAATTAAAATGTCAAGTCCCACCTGGCAGCAGCTGCACATATAGTGCCTCCTGTGTGCCACTGTGCACACAGAATACTGAACACAATGATTGTCAGGAAAAGAGCAGAAAATGGATTGAAGAAACTTTTTTTATTTGTTGGCTAGAAGGAAGAAATAATGTTAAGTTAACCTGACATAAGTGTCCATACAGGTGTTGGATGTTCATAGTAAAACAAAACATGGCATAGTAGAACAAAACATGGCATAGTACTCATTCTACATTAAGCAATTTTTGTTCCAGCCTCCAAAGTTCAATGCAACATATGAAATAATACACACAGGTATATTTCTAAAGGAGACCTTTAAGAAAGAAAAATTTCAATAACATTTTTTTGGAATAGTCAAACACATTTACTCTTTTGCAACTTTTCAAAGGCTTTCAATTCTATTTAGCTTGATTTGTCTGTCACTGAATTGTGAGGATCCAGTATGGCCAAAGTATAGAAAGGTAGTGATGTGAAGTGAGGGGTTGGTTTTGATTGGGGCAGGAACAGAGCTTATTTGCTCCTTCCTCTTGTATGCAATGCAGGTGGCAAGATAAGGTACTAGGCTGGGAGAGGGAGAGAAAACAACTATTTCACAGGAAAATGGGAAATGAGAAAGAAAGTCAAGTTGAAGGTTCAAAAAAGGGAAATTCAGAGGACAAAGCAAATAAGAAGGGGGAAAAGTCACTCAGAAAAAAAGACAAAAGGAAGCAAGAAATTGAAATAATTTAAAAGAACATTGGGTAGATTTTTTTGCTGATATAACACATCATAGATTTTTTTTTTTTTTTTTGCTGTCTTCACTCAAACTCTTCCTGTTTCTGCCAGTAATATGTACCACAAGAGACAAAGTCACTCTGGAATGGGAGACATGATCGAAAAGAAAGAAAAGGGTGTGGAACCAAGGACTAAATCACATTTAGGTCACAGAATGTAATTTCATTTATGTTCCACAAACACACATGTATTTCCATAACAGATGTTTTTGGGTATCTAAGTTTGGGTGAAAGGGATGGGATGGCTGGTTATTTTGAGCACTTGTTATATTGCTATTACTAGATAATGACCCTGTATTATGTAGTTAAATATTAGAGTTGCCATGGTTGCTAGCTATATCTTATATTCTTAGCACTGGCTGGTTTTCTCTTTTTCCTCCCCCAGAAAATTCTAATATAAGTCTCCAGAAGATATAGTTTTATCACTACCTAGTTTAGGATCACTCCTTTTCTTTGCCATGTGTGTGATTTCTTTCCTTCTTTTACACATACTAGAGTAGACACACAGTAAACATGTCTGCTTAATTTTGTGGGATCTTTCCATATGCTTTAGCATGCTATCATGGCAATAGGACTATTTCTAAGGTCTCAAGTCTAGATGGTTTCTTCAGGTACACTATTTCTGGAATGTCTTTCTCAAGACTGTTGAGACAAACAGTCTTCAGACTTCCAGGTACTGTAGAAAAAGATGGGTGTAAATCATAAAGGCAACCTTTCATCTTAATAATCTTCCAATTTCCAACCTGATTTTTCACCATTTCACATGTATCCAAAATATATCTTACTTGTCAAATAGTGGAAATTACACCTTGTCTAATACAAAGAGAAACCTCAGCTTACCCCATTACAGTGATGAATATTCATGGACCTTTTATGTGCTAGCACCAAGACATACTTTACATCAAACCAGGCTGTTTTAATTTTACATTAAAACATTTTTACTTTAAAAGTCATTGTTTTAAAAAATAATTAGACTTTGAACACGCAAGTGCAGCAACTACCTCACAGGTCTCATGATTCCTCCTGACATGAAAGCCATGTCAAGTATGGGAAGAGTAAATGACCAGTATAGCCACCAGAACACACAGACACATGTTAGCTGAGATGAAATGTGTAGTACCACAGCTGCGTGATCCTGAATATGTTGTTCACAACAGAGGAAAGACAATTCTGCCTCTTTGCACCATGGAAGCCGTTTTCCTTGAGTCCAGTCCATCTCCAGATACACTTATTTCCACATATATTTATCTGGTTCATCTGTCATTTTTCTTGGTATTTACTCACTGTGAATATTACTGCAAAGGAATTGTGTTCACTGCATAGTCAGTCATTAAGGCCAGGACAAGAGAAATAATTTCCCTAAGACTATGCTTGTTTTTCCTCCTGCTCTGGTAGGGCTTGTGGTTTATAGGTTGCAAATCACACTCATCTTCCCTTCCACCCAAGCCCCTCCCCAAAAAAGAACACTTAAAGTGTATATTACAGACAGTCTTAAAGCTTCAAGTATCTCAGAACCCTTATAGAAAATACCTTATCAATGCTGTTAATATTTAAACTCAGGGTAACCATTAACAGAAAATACAGATTACACACTGTTAGATCTATTTATTAAGCATCCATAACAAAAGCTAGATGGTGCAAGAGCTTAGTATGGTGTTCTTTAACCTCTGGAAGCTAAGTTCAAATCCTGGATTAGATCAGAGGCAAATGTTAGTTACTGTCCTCATCCTTTTTGTGAGCTTCGTAAACCACACCATTCATAACATTTAGCAATTCCCTGGTACTCTAATTTTAGATCCCTGTGGCAGGCTGGCAGTATTTGCATGAAACATCATCCTGCCCTGTAAACAGGTGTTGATCCTGATGGGAAGGGAATAAGTAGGTTCTGCTGACTCAGAAGTGGGCAATTTTACTACCTCATTGCAAGGAAACTGCTTTCTGTGAGGGAGGTCCTGGAGTGTGGACTACAGCAATGAGCATATTTTGATCTTATTGCATTTCTGTTTTGTTTAATGGCAAAGCTAAATCCCAGGGTGGCAGGGGGAAAGTTATCTGTGCTGCTTAAGTATTACTGGAGAGCAGCACAAAAGCCATGCCTGCACATAGCCTCATCTTATTGTATCAGGACTGACATTCATTAATAGAGCTGTCTGAGTTTACACACTGTCTGTTAGTGCCACTCCTGGCTCAAGTCCAAATAGAATAGATAGTACCTTTCTTTTACACGTACTGTAGAAGTCCCCATGGAAAAAGTCTACTTGCTTTTAAGATGCTGATTTCTTATTAGTGTGTTTACGGCATCTGAGAAAAAGAAGGAGTTATTCTGAATTAATTTGTCAGAAACACCTCTGAGTCAATAGTTTGTAATTTGAAAGAGCTTAATTTAATCCTTCAGTCCAGCATTGCACCAGTAGAATAATTGCAAATAAATATTGCTGAAGATCTCCTTTGGTTTTAAGAGATAAAAATCTGCAAGAGGATGCCCTAGGAAACTGAAGTGGTTAAAGCTGCTGGACTTGGAAAATCTCATTGTTCCCAGATGCATTTCTCGCTCTCTAAAGCATACATATAATTAGTTATTTGTAGCCTATGTCCCATTAGTAGGAGCTGCAATATTGAACTGTCTAGCAAGATCAGTTCATCTTGGCCAATTTGAAAATTGGTTCATCTAGCTTGGTCCAAGCAAAGAGAAATGAATTTAAATGCTTTTAAAATTTTTAAAATTAAATTGTTCCAAATCTTAATAGAATTCTGCTGCACAAAAATATGCTCTTCATATTTTCTCTTGAAGACCTGACCGAATATACCTTTTAACTGTTGAAAGGAAAGAGATGAGGCTTTTCTGCAACATAGCTGCTATGCATTAAAACAAAGTATGAAACAAAGTGAACCTATTTGGCTTTAGGAGGGTTTCTATGTACTGCAACTTTGGGATGATTTAAAATTGCTGTAATGTCTACTAACTCTTCCATTATTTTTTTGTATGGGGGATACTCTTGAGAGAAGTGAGTGTGCCAGGAGTTTCTTCCAACTTGTGACTCCTTGAACAGCAGTAACTGTGACTGTAAACAGTCAGCTAAACCATGGGCAAACGGTGCTATCACTGAAAGCTGTAGCAAAGGCAGAGGAAGATCAAACTGATCCTAAGAGAAGGCCAAATAGAAGTGTTTTTCTAAACTCAGCTGCTTACAGTTTTGCTGCTGTAAGTGGTAGTTTTGCAGCTATAAGTAATGTAAGTGCTCAGCGGTTACTGAAATGTTACCATTTCATGAATACTCCAACCTGTGGTGACAGAATTATCAATCTGTAGGAATTTCCTGTCTGAAAGCAGTGACCCAGCTTAGCAAGAGGACTCCTTTAAAGACTGCAGCAAAAGCTGTCCACTTTGAAGGCATTACATCTTCCCACTGATGATCTGCAAGCATTGTTTTGACATGACTGAGAAATAAAGTCACAGGACTATGAACAGTTAAAGATTAACTAATCTCTGAGATAGAATGATCAAAAGAACTAAAAAGCTTTTAGAAGAGACTTCCTGTAGCAGGGGTGAATAAATGATCTGACTTAGAGGGGAAAAAAAGCAGAGGCCAGGCTAGCTTGCTCAGTAACTAAGTGGAGAGTGATTAGATACCTTGTGAGTTACTCATGACTTCAGTGTGTTTTGTTTTAAGACCTCTTTTATCTTAACTTGTGCTGAGGTAATTTCAGTTGACACTATACAGGAGACTCCAGCTCCTGGCCAGCTCTGGGAATAAAGAGCATTGTGTGACTCCATGCAGAAAGAAGCAACAGCTTGAATCTGCCTGTGTCTGCTCTTAAAAAGCCCAGAAGGGGTCAGGTTTGCAGCTCTATCACTCTTCCTTACCGGGACGGTGGAAGACTGAGCATAAATGTATTGTAGAAACACTATCTATAGGTCATATTCGTGTGGCTAGTGTTTACTAGAATTTATTTTTTTTTAAGTAGCAGAGGAAAGGAAACCAGATGTGCTTCACAGAATTTCCTGATAAAGCTAACAAACTGAACAAAAAAACCCCTCATTCTCTTTAAAATCTGTTTGGTATTGCAAGAAGAATAAATGGTTATTCTTCAGGCAAAATATTAGCATGCAGTCTCCAGTAACTTGATTCTCCCCCATTAATTTCATGTTCAGCTCTTACTGAAATTAGAGATACTTGAATCCAGCATTTCGCAGGATTGGTTGATGAACAACAAATTTATCACAGACTTTGGCAGCTTCATCTTCTAAAAGGAAAAGAAAGACTGTGACAAGTTAGTTTTCTAGGCCTCCCTTTCACAACAGCTCAGGTAATACCATGTTAACAACTTATAGTCCAGCTCTAACCTGACACACAACGACAAATTTTTGCATCCTGCCATTTTTGATCTTTGTGTTTTGTTTGTGTTTGGTGTTTGTTTGTTTGTTTCATAATTGCCAGAAAGGAGCTGATTGCCAGGCTGGAGCAAGTGGAAAAAGAAAGCATGGATGCTGCTCAGCTGGCTAAAGAGTATGCAGAACTGACAGAGGAGAACCGAACACTGAAGCTGGCCCAGACACAGTGTGTAGAGCAACTGGAAAAGCTCAGAATACAGTACCAAAAAAGACAGGGGTCCTCGTAACTCTCAACTAGCTTATCTGAGATAGTTAATACAGAATTGGTCCTGTGCTGGAAAGATATTTTAAAATAAAGGTCTGTTTAATATGTTACAATACTTTACTACAGATACAGAGTATGCAGAAGTCTATATTTGATTTAATGCTTGCCAGCCAGTAGCTTAATATAATGGATATTTCATCCATTATATAATGGATATTTTATTTCAAGTAACATAATTGAAGTTAACCTATCCCCATTATATGTTCTAGTAGATCAGGTTTCTTTTCTAAACATATTTCTTCCAATTTAAGAAGATATGGACACACTAGAAAATGATATAAATAGTCTCTGTGTTGGGAATTTGGACCATACTAAGGCATAGAGCAGGGACAATGGTAATATATGGAATACATTTACGTTAATTTTAGTTTGGTTGAAGATTTTTCTAATCATTTTCCTCATGCCTAAAGTGTTTGGAAGTTATCTTAAAGTGGATCTCCTCAGGGATAAGAGCTATACTTTATTATCCCGTGTCAACTTTTTACTGCTGCACATTGAAAACTGAAGTAACATAGTTATTTTTTAATCAAACGAGTGTACTGCCAGTAATAATTTGCAAGTTATGAAATTAAAAGGAAACAGATGGGATGAAACTTTCCTTCCTTAAGCATAAAGATAGCTTGAGAGTATTTTTATTGTACTATTTGGCATGCAAGAAATGAAAAATTAATACATGAAACTACCATCATAGTTTCAACTGAGAATATGTCAGTAAAAGTACAGTGAGGATATTTTGCTCTTATTTTCCGGTCTGTTTGAAACATAAGTGACTGTAAGTACGGACATGAGTTCTGTGATATATGAATAACCTGGAAGTAAAATGTTAGTTGTACTTGCTCTATTTATCCCTGTATTTTCCTAGATCAACAGAAAATTCTTTGTTATACTTCCATTTCTATTCATACAGTATTTTTTTCATTAAAAGTGGATATCAAAAAAACATTATATATTCTGACTGTTCTTTATTTGCCCTGCATTTTCAACTCTGCTTGACAGATGCATCTTGTTACATCTTCATAAAGTTGTAATTCAACAATTTCTTTGTTCTAACTACTTAGAGTATTTCCTGCAGTCAGTACAGGCATGAAAACAGGCTCTGCATTACTACAAGCACCTGACAGGTGGGCAGGGCAGTGGGGAGAGTATGAGGAGGCCGTGGGAGAGCCCAGTGTTACCTCCACTTCTCCTGAGCTGCTGGCCCGGGGGTGGCACACGTGCCTGGCACTGCTTCCTCCCTTACCCAGCCAATGCAGAGATATGAGGGGAAATCACCACTCTGAGGCACGTGCTTTAAGCTGGGATGCTCCACGGCCAGCTTACCACTATACTTCTTTTTTCTGAGCATTTTGCTAACTGATGGTCTGATTTTCACTATGCCTTATGAAAGGTGGAGAGGAAAAACCCATAATGAATGCAAAATACTTGGGATGTTAAGGCTGGGAGTGATAGAAAAGCCTTATCTGAGTTTTGTGCTGATGGCAAACAAACCCTGGACAGACTTCAGGGTCTTCCTTTGAGAACAGGGTGCTGCATAATCTGGGATATCTTGTTTTTGTCTGTAGTTATGTGTTTTGAATAACAAGATTGTAATTTTCAAAATTAATTTGTTTATTTAGTCACAAATCTTTCTATGTAACTTTGAAAATGCCAGCCAGTCTGCTGGTGGTTTCAGTGAATTTATTGGAAACTGCACAAAGTACAGGAAATTATTTTATTAGCAGACTGGCTTTGGATGCAGTTGGATCAGACAGCAGAATGTTACTTACAGATAACTTTGTTCACCTTGAAATTTTCTATTTAAGTGCAGCCATTATTTTTTAAATATCAGAATAAGAGGAGATCATATCCTTTGGGCAAAACATGAGAGAGAGCCAAAGACATGTAGAGAAGTGAAGCTGGGCATTATTTGTGACATATAGTAATTTGAGAGCAGCCAGGGAATATGACTTTTCTAACCTATAGAGACTAACCAGTATGGAAATCTTCAGCAAATATTTTTACAGATGTATAGACACCAAACCTGCATATGTGGTCCTGCTACCAGCCTGGCTAAATAGGGAACTCTTAAAAAATCCCAAACTAAATCAGAGACCTGTATTTAATCTAGACTGTGGCTATTTGCGATAAATTTTTCTTCCTAATATTAGTTACAGTGAAAGTAAAAAATAACTGCTTTGTAGCAATGTATTTGCTTGCCAGCATGGATTCTCATGTGCTTGAGAATAATGACTCAGAAGCTACATCATGACCTGAATGAGTAAACTGAAACAGAAGTACCAAGCAAGAAAAATTCAAATCTCATGAAAACAAATTGTAAAGAAAAAATAGGAGTGAAATGGGATTCAGTTGAGAGGACAGATCAATAGGATTTTCCAGAACTTTTCATGGGCAAGTGAAATTAAAATACAGAATAGTCAGCATAACCCATAAAATCATTCAAATGTTGTCAAGACTAAAAATGGCCAAAACAGCCTTCTGACAGGTAACTGCTGTATCTGTCATCCATCTCCTGATTTTTAATCAAGAGAATAGCAAAGATAAACATTTTCATATTCAATAAATCTCCAATTTTGGTATGCTGACTTTTTCTGTGTGGCTCTGCTGACTCAGCAACTGAAATTAAGTTTTTTAAGAAAATATTTTTTGTATTTGTGCTGTATTTTCCAAATAGGTAATATGATTTCTGTCCTTCTGTTTTTTAAGGAGAGACCTTCAATTGTTCTGCTAGCTAGGTCCATTGTAAGTACAGCACTATAAAAAAAATTGTTTATACAATTATTTCAAAGATGTTCCTGCATATCATATTTCAGCCGAAAACTTAGAAGTCAGTTCCAGCTTTTGAATTCAACTGCCAATGAAGTCTTCAACTTTATAACTTGTGACTACAGCCTGTGACAACTGCACTTGCATTCAGCAAAACAGCATTGGGTCTGAGGCTCGTGCTTGCAATTCACCAGCTGGTCAGAAGGCAAGGAGAGGCACGTGAAAAGCTGAGGTGACAACAGAAATCACTAAATGCTTGCAGGTAGGTACAGATGGCCTGTAGGGCAGGTAAAGTGTGTCTCTCACTAGTTAGCACCCAGGTTACTCAGGCTAGCAAAAGTAAGCACGCCATGGCCATGACAAATGCATTTGCTTCAGACCACTTAAGACAACAGTAAACGAAGTACATGGGTTTAAAAAAACAAGACCTGTGCTTTCCATTTCCTAGTATTACTAACTAACTTCCTTCCATGGTAACAAATGCTGAACAAGCTTAATTTAAGCATTCCCGTTAGCAAGGATATGACTCATGCAGTCTTGAAACAAGAGAGAGACTGGGGCGATAATCTGGAGCATAAGGACGTGCAGGCTTGGGTTTGGTGGCTCTTTTTAAGAGTTTCCCTTTCCAGGATTATCTTTACTCTGCTTGGTTTTGTGAATTAATGATCCTTGGAAGTGTGTCACCTCCCCCCAGAGGCTTTATTGCCATATAGGCCTTTGTGAGCATTGCTCTCTCTTCTTAGCAGGTACAAATACATGAGGGTACAACATGGGGGTGTCCTCAGCCATCCTTTGGTCTATGTGCTTGAGGAGCACTGGTGTATGTGCCTGTTTGCTGCTCAAACTTCAGCCACAGACCAGCTCACAGAAGTGAGCTAGTCTGATGCAGTCTTAGTCATGCAGTCACCTGTTTTTTTTTTCCCTCAGAAAATTCTTTGCTTATTCAACACACAAGATTTAAGTGTCTAGAGGAGCAAGGGAGACTGTTGTCTGGAGAAGCCCTGCCTCTCTTCTCGTGGAGGGTGCAAGATGTGCAGTGATTGAAGAAGAAGATCACAGGGAAGGGATATTATGTCCAGACAGTGAGGTAGCAGGAGGAGTGCTGGCCCTGGTCAGCAGGATTGTGAGGAGAGTTGACAAAACCTGGATGCTGACGTGACTTTTTTCTCCCACACTTATATTGGAAGTGTGTCACCTCCCCCCAGAGGCTTTATTGCCATATAGGCCTTTGTGAGCATTGCTCTCTCTTCTTAGCAGGTACAAATACATGAGGGTACAACATGGGGGTGTCCTCAGCCATCCTTTGGTCTATGTGCTTGAGGAGCACTGGTGTATGTGCCTGTTTGCTGCTCAAACTTCAGCCACAGACCAGCTCACAGAAGTGAGCTAGTCTGATGCAGTCTTAGTCATGCAGTCACCTGTTTTTTTTTATTCAACACACAAGATTTAAGTGTCTAGAGGAGCAAGGGAGACTGTTGTCTGGAGAAGCCCTGCCTCTCTTCTCGTGGAGGGTGCAAGATGTGCAGTGATTGAAGAAGAAGATCACAGGGAAGGGATATTATGTCCAGACAGTGAGGTAGCAGGAGGAGTGCTGGCCCTGGTCAGCAGGATTGTGAGGAGAGTTGACAAAACCTGGATGCTGACGTGACTTTTTTCTCCCACACTTATAACTTCCACAGATATACTTCTATACCCACAGCCCTGAGGGAGTGTCCTGGCATGTATATGCATGGATAATATGGTGATGAACATCCTTGGACAACCCATGATGAAACTATTAACTGTCTTCATGAGACACCTGGAATGTGTGCAACAATGAAGGCCCAGAGCTAACACCGAGCAAGAGCCAAAAAGCTGGCCCCCATTGTACATCCTGCTGGGCTTCTCTGGGACAAGACCAAACATTGTGATGTACATCCTGCTGGGCTCTTCTGGGAGAAGACCAAACATTGTGACTGCATGACTGTACCACAGTGCTCATTCAGGAGAGAGAGAAGCAAGGCAGGGTGGGCTCGGCAGCCCTCAATCTTACCCTTTCCTCCACTGGAATCCCTTGCTTCTGCAGTGTAAAACTGGGAGTTATTCAGGTGGTCCTTCAGATGCACACCAAAACTGTGCAGCTGACAATTTAAAGTCAACTAAATTGTTTGCTTTGTAAGAATGAAAAAACCCCACCATTTTGCTTGGGATGGTGCCAGTCACCTTTAGGTTCTTCAGTGCTCCTTACAAGGAATGTCATGAGTTACGCATACCCATATGATTGAAAGATGACAGTCATTAACAAATTACTGTTAAACTCAACCCAGGCTTCCTACAGTGCACAATACAGTGGTTTACTCTGTAGCAAGCACAAGATTTAGCATATGAGGCCCTCAGCTTTTCTACATGCCAATCATCAGTTCCCTCTTCTAACGCTCAGTTCCTTTAATCCCCCCCTGACCACAACCCATGCATCTGTACCCCATACTGAGTAAGCAGCATCACTCTGGAGCTCAGACCCAATTGACTGGTGATCTCATGACATGGTCTGATGATTGCTGTGTGCTTGAGATGGTTTCCAAACACTGCAGTCATACGATACTTTGTGTTTTGGTGCTTGTATATGGCAGCAACGCACTCGGCCAACGCGCAGGTGCAGCCTGTGAGATGGGCTGTCTTTGAACTGTTTAGGAAAATGTGGGAGCAGATGGTCTGTGGATTTAGTTATTTTTCTGAATTTTTTTACTGAATTTTTTATACAGAAATTAGGGAAGTGAAATGAGGATGTGAGTGCTGATGCGACAAATTTGTGGCCAGATGCCAGATTGTGCCCTGGGTGCTCAGAATGAGTAAAGTGATATGAGAACTGTAAGTTACGGAAAGGAAGTAGTTACAGCTAGGAAGAGGAACTGGGGAGTGGGCTGTGTGCCTTAACTGCTTGCTTTCCTGCTTCTTATGGCTTGCAGCAGTGGGATGTAAAGGCTATTGTCCCTAGTTCAAAATGAAGAAGCTGTTGTTTGGATGTTTCCCAGGCTTTTCCAAGCCTAGTCTACACAAAGATTTTATACTGGAACATTTACTTCATCTAAGGTTGTATTTTTGCCTGATATGCCTAGTATCAGAAGAGCTATACTGTGATAAGGATGCTTAGAGCACTGCAGAAGGTTCTTCTACAGAAAGAATAACCAATATCTGTCTATGACTATTCTGCTAATCACAGAATCATATCTCAAGCTGGAAGAGACCCATAGGGACCATTGAGCACAATACCATGCCAACTGTTGTATTTGCATTAAAGATAAATTAATTACAGCCTTGATAAATAGCATATGTATAGTAAAAACTACACTGACACTAGAGCACTCTTGTACTGAAATAGACATAGATGCATCTCCACTAATGGGTTTCTGCTGCTTTCATTGCACAAGTAGAGTTTGGTGCTTTTATTAACTAGATCCCCAGTAACTCACATGAAGGGACAGTGGCATGAGATGATGAAAAACCTTCCACCTCTGTCTCATGACTTTCCTACAAGCATATGATACATCCCAATGCACAGCCCAGATTTGCATTTGGCTGCAGACTTTCCCCTCAACCATTTCATTACAGTGCTCTTCCCAGCTTGTTCCTTTGACTCTTGTCTGTCACATTCCTCTGCTGTGCTTGGATACCTGAAATCAGTCAACCACTCTGAATCTTCAAGAGTAGAAAGCAGCAAAAGCATCATTTAAAAATACTACCTGCTAAAACCCCTGATGTCTCGTGGTCATACCCTTTTGTATTCATATTGTACAAGTACATGTGCATATAGGTTTGCTGATTAGATGTCAGTACAAAAAAAACCCACAAGGTAAAAATTAATATCCATGGAAGACAGAGGCACATGCAACCACATTCATATAAATACTGTTCTAAATGTTAGGCTTATTCAGTGAGCTCAGTCCCTGGTTGTGAGTCTAATAAAAAACCAACAACCAAACAAACAAAACCAAAAAAACCCCACTAGTCACACATGACGTTTTACCTGGTTATGAAGTTATCTCTGCCAAGAAGAATGCGGACATTTCTTTTTGAAATGATTTCAAGAAAAGAGCATTCTTTCAAGGAAAATAAAAGCACATAACAGTTCTCAGATAATATAAATTACATCCAGCTATGCACTAACTGCTAAAAATGTGCTCCGATCTATTTATAACCTTTTAAATAGTTCTCACTAGTTTATGTCCGTAAGTTACTCTTACATTTGACTGTATGAGCTCCCTCTGGTGGGTAACGTGACATCTACCACTATCACGACGAAGCAGAGATTCCTCAGAAAATGCTTTGGTTATACAATTCTGTGTATTCAAGTGGAGTTCTGTCAGTGTTCATAGCTACTAATTCTTTCTATTGTCTAGGTATAGGACAGTATAGTAATTTCTTACCATCTGATCACATATGAAGCTACCGAAAAAGTAGTATTAAACATTTTCAAATATTTTTAAGCTACTAGAGATACTTGCACAAAGGTATAGCTTTCAACAACACACTGGACAACAGCTAACACGAACAGCCAGGTAAAATGAGATCTAGCATCCCAGAGAAGCTGAGAGAGTTCATAATAATTACAAATTATATAGCGATATCTTAATTTGTCCAAAGTATGTCTGTTGAGTTCAGTTGGATTTATGTGCCTGGAAATCTGTCCTATATGGCTTTACTTTTTCGAAGTACTAGACAGTACTAACAGATTTCAGACATTTTGTGTAAAAAGTATTTATTTAATGGTACAAAAACTAAGAATCAAATATGCTTTAACTAACACAGTACAGAGCAGCTGACTACTATATTTTTTTTAATTTTTTTTTGCTGGCAAATTTCAATATCCCTTAGATCCCATATGGCCTGGTGTTCATAAGGTACACTTTTATAAAAGACAAGTGTTATCTTCCTAGTTTTCTCTTTGTGATTTAGGTTAAGTAATCTGAACATGGGAAGTGCTAGACTTCAGAAGAGTGCCCTAACGCATGGGCAATGGTCCAGACACAGTTTGAGTTTCAACAACCCAAAGTGGTTGTGCTGGTGTATTAGGATTGTTCTACCAGCAAGGAATTTGATGGGTCTTGTGCACCCCATGGTTTATTTGACCAATCACTTTTTTAAAAAATTTGGGTTACTAGAAGGTTTTGGAATGAAAAAGGGCAGAAAAAGCAGATTGCTTTCCTACCTTAGCTGTTCCAGAATTCCCCTTCCATTAACAAGGAGAAGTTTATGTTTTGTCTTTTGGCTGAAACCTGGCAAGAGGGAAACATCTAGTTACACTGTACATAAAGGTGAGGTATGAAAAAAAAAGAAAACATAAGCAGGATTTTATCAAAGGCAATGAACAACATTTTTACTAGCAATTTGTGATGGCTGTGTATCTCTTGAGTATGACTACATGCAGCGTTTTCAGATGTCTAAGAAATTGCCCTAGTCCTGTAATTTCTAGTCAAGAGACTGTTGGTTCACAGTTTGACTGTCAGAGTGCTCGGATATAAATCTACCACTATATTCCTGCCCAAAAGGGAATCATCACTGAATTTTTATCATGAGAAAGCATTTACAAGTGTTTAACACTTCTTCTGAAATGAAGGTGTCCACATTTAAGTATGCAAGGCTGCCTGATAGGTAATCAGCAACGCCAAGAAGGCACCACATGGTAAACTGGATTTAGGCCCTGGTTCAACACAGCACTTACTGTGGGGCACTGTGGCCACATCAAACAAACCTCTTGAACACACATACCTAACTTTAAGTGACAAGTAGTTCCCACTGATTTGCCAATAGGACTATTCACAGTTGTAAAGTTTTATTCATGCACTGAAGTGTGTTCCTGGATCAAGGCCAGAGAGACCAGCACCTCTGCTCAAAACTGTTGACAGTTCATTAGGATTAAACTACTTGTTTGCAGTGTTTAAACAGCACACTGTGTCAGGGCCTTTCTGTTGAGCTGTCTGTTACTGAGCTAAGCCAATCCTCACCACACCTCATAGTGGGGAGGATCTTCATGCTATGAGGTGCATACAAAACGTGGCCACCTTTCTCCCAGCACCTTGAGCTGGATCTAGGTCCAGTTGCAGCTGCTGAACAAGCCAGATGCTGGCATAAGATGTCAGAAGTAATGAAGAAAACATTCCTTTTTGTCTTTTCTGGTAAGTACATTTGTTCCCACTCACACAACTGCAGCCATGCCAACCCTTATGAAGTGGCTTTGTAGGGTCATTGTATGGAACTACAGGAGTTTAAAAAAAAACCCCAAGCAAACACAGAAGAAATGTCAAACATCTGCAAAGCACTGTGAAACACTACAAAAATAAAGCACTATAAAACATCTAAAAATGGCTCTTGACCAGAAGAGTAACAGCATAATAGTGTTAAAGAATTTTAGAAATACCCCTCTTGCTTTTCTTCTCTTCGGATATTTTTTTTTTCAGAAATACTAGACTAGGATGAAAACACCACGGTTGTTTCTGTCTTATAGGTACAATTCCTCCTTTCCTCTTCCTTCACATACTCCTCCCTGTTTTTCCAATAAAAGATGATCTCAGCTGCTTCAAAGATGAGATAGAGAAATTAAGTATTTCTCAGAGTTGTGGTTCCTTTTTCTCAAAATAGCCTTGCCTCCCTTCTCCTCTTGATGTAGGAATTGGGCAGAGGAGGAGTGCTTGGGTTAAAGTTGTGTTCTCTGCTGCCAACATGAATGCCTGCTCAAAGGAGGATATGAAATTTTAAACACCACGGTTGTTTCTGTCTTATAGGTACAATTCCTCCTTTCCTCTTCCTTCACATACTCCTCCCTGTTTTTCCAATAAAAGATGATCTCAGCTGCTTCAAAGATGAGATAGAGAAATTAAGTATTTCTCAGAGTTGTGGTTCCTTTTTCTCAAAATAGCCTTGCCTCCCTTCTCCTCTTGATGTAGGAATTGGGCAGAGGAGGAGTGCTTGGGTTAAAGTTGTGTTCTCTGCTGCCAACATGAATGCCTGCTCAAAGGAGGATATGAAATTTTAAGTTTGCATGTGGTTAGTAGAGAGTTAGAGCTAAAATATTTCCGAGCTGAACTTACTTCATAACCCAAGAGTGTCAATGCATTTGTGACTGTCCAGCAGACAGATTCTCTCCCCCGCAAATGCATTCTTCAGACAGGCATAGACAACCACAGACAGATTTGCTTGTGAATTCATCTTGCATTTTTCTTCTCTCCTGCTGTCAATACACTTCATTTGGCCACTTTAAATTGTGAAGGAGAAAAATATCATGTCCAAATGCAAAATGATCCAACACCAGTAAGGAAGAATATTCTGCATTTAAATTTGGCTAAAACCCACTGCTACTTTTCTGATTTGCTTTATCACTGTTAATCACTAATAATCAAAAGCAAAGCTTTTCCTTATTTGTCTTGTTTTCCCTTCCCTCCCCTTCCCTTCTCTTTCTTCTTTTTCCTTCCTTTTTCTCCCCCTTTTCTTCTTTTTTATCAAGTCAGGAATATTAAAACATATGCTTATAAAAGTTAAGCAACTTAGTAGAGTGAGTGCCTTTATAAGATAGACAGGCAGTGAGCTCAGAACTATCATGATATGTACAGTTGAAGAAATGATATGACTATTTCAGTAGAATCTTAAACATTTGAACCTTCTTGTCTGATAATGCACTTTCCTATTTCAAGAGTAGGAATTATGTGTTATCTGTCTGAATCATGCAGAAGATTTGTGAAACACATTATCTTCAGCCTTACTGGAGCATTATTGAGGACTTCTATGTAAAAATAAATGAATAAAACCTTCCGTTCCTCTTTAATTATGTATTAAATTAATTTATAAATACCTTTTCAGTTACAAGAGCCAATGCCAGTTAAAAGGTGAGGTTAGAAGAAGAGTGGTCCACAGTGGACTTAGATTGCTAACTATATAACTTAAGTTTTTAGAACTAGGTAGTGTTTTGGTAAGCAGCATGCAGTAGTTTTTCAGGGCTTCATTCTAAGGGACTGGGTAATATGGCTTTCTGAATCCCTTTTTTGTCTTGTTTTTTAAATAAATCAAAATTGACACATCACAGTAAGCCAGACTTCACCTTTGAAAATTTAGACTGTATGATGATCTCCTCCAACATCTGACAAGGACTTGGACAACACAGAAAGTGCCCCAGTTCAAAAAAGACGTGAGCAATTCCGATTGTATGTTATCTGGAGCTGATGCTATTCTGGGATCAGAGGCAATAGCAGGGAGTAGGCCTTTATTCAGACTCTAAGGGCCTCCTACAGAGGTCTTTTACTTTTCCACTGACCTTGGGGTCCAGGCACCCACCAGCTGAGTCTCCATGGGCCTCTTAATTACCACATCTTGCATCTTACAAAAGAGCCATTCATTCACTTAAAACTTGGCTCTCCACACTTAAGTATTAGCCTTCTGGGAAGGCTGTGAAGACTGAGACTCCCAGTACTCTGAGTCATACTATGGGGACATAAAAAGTACCTAAAAGTCTGATTTAGAGTAACAACAGCATTGAATTGTTCTGTTTTCACTTGAAAAAACCCATTCAGAAACCAAACGCATATGAACAGGGTATTCTGCCAACCACACCAAGGTGGGTATGGCATGGGTACAAACTGAGCATCCATGAAAGAGAACTTGAAATCCTTGTGGTATGTATGTCTGTGCAGCTACAGTCGTTAATCTCTTTAATTTAGGCATCTGACGTCAAGCCCCACTATGTTCCACCTACAGTGCAGCAGGTTTGTGTGACTTTCCTTCCTCACAGAGCCACCTCCAACTTGTGAAGGGGAAAGTGGAGCAAAAGAGGCTGTTCCTCACCCTGCTTGGCTGATTCTGCCTGTTGCTCTTCATGTGACTGGCAAAAAGCAGAGAGACAGAAAACTGAGCCATTTGTCACTAGGGCTCCACAGGTACAATCAGGTGGCAAAGATGGAGCCAAAAAGACTTCAGACCTGCAGACCAAATGCTCCTGCAGCTTCATGGAAGTTCTAGGGCATTGTACAGTAAGAGGAGATAAAGCAAATGATACAATGAAAACCTCTCTGTTAGAAAACAGTTTTAAAACCATTACTGTAGTGCTGCAATGAGAATGTGTGAGACACAAATGGACAGTTGTCTGTACTATGTACATGCCTATATTCAAGAAGAACTTGAGCTTTTTCAGGGTTCAGCCTGAAGCTTCTTTTAGGTGGAATAAGATCATTTGATACTCAAGATCATTTGGATTGTTTCATGGTCACAGGACGTGAGGAAAAAGCATCACTTACCACTCTCTTCCCCAGAGTCAGTCTGTAGGTCCTAAAAATCCAGGACACATCTGCTGACTCACCTGCACTCTGCAGGGACTCCTGGGGACTCCAAGCAGGAGGAACACACCTGGAAGGGAGGGAGACCTCAGGCCTGGGCTCCCTGGCATCCTTTGTCATGCCCTCACCTGCAGCCCACTCTGTCCATTCCCTCTGAACAGCTGGCAAGCTGATCTGGATTGCTATTTATTTTTTCAGCTGCTATTCCAGGTGATTCCTTCCTGGATCTTGTTACTAATTTTCTTTTAAGCTGGGATACATTCTGTGAAGTCGGCTCCAATTTCATCCCTCTTCTGCCTAATTATTTCTGGAAAATCTGTGTGCAGTTTATCCATGCATCAGTGTTATGCACCAGCAATCCATTTTGATGAAGCAGAAATGTTTAATTTGAATGCTGCTCATAAGCAGTCTCAGGACTGAACCTTTCTGTTACTTGTTTTTTCTGTTAGAAATTTTAGTTCTTCATTTCCTTTTGTGAACTGAGCCATTTGTGCTTTCATTAGAACTGCTCCAGCCTGCTCTCAGGTGGCTTTCCAAGAGTTTCTCCTTCTCTGTAGAAAAATTAATTTAATAGTCACACCAAATTTTTATTTTAAAAAAGCGAAGTAGTGGTGGCAACATAAAAACTGTCTTAATTTATTAACAGCCAATTAATTTTCTTCATGTTCAGCTTTCCTCTGATTGTAAGAGTCTCTAGCTATAAACTACTTGTTTTATAATTATTCTGCTTTCAAATCTCTTACTGACCAGTTGATTTATCTGCCTTTCACAGCCCCTTCCTTTTTTTTTCTTCTTTTTTTTTTTATTTTTTTTATTTTTTAACCAACAGCAACAGCTTTTCTCCCCAGTATAAACTTATTTCTCTTTCACTACCCATAGGATAGGAAGAAGGCTATTATCTCTAGTATGTCTGCTTCAGCACTGATAGTCTGGAGACACCTTTCCTACCTGGAACCCATTTTCCTATAAGTTTGTTTCCTGCCTCTAGCTGATAATGTAAACACATTTTGTACTTCAACAGCTTCTAAAAGCAGGATGGCTTTAACTTCAGCAAACAACAATACAACTTCCTCACTCTTCTAATTTGTTTTCCAGAGGAGTTTTGGTTAACTAATTCTGCTTCACTCCATCACTGGTTAAATTCCATGTTTTCACTGCAAGGATTTTCCAGGCCACTATCTACCTCACTATCATTTTTTTCTTTGGATGAAGCTTCATTTTTAATATATCCCAAAATACTTGCTCAAATATGGTCGCCATCTCAATGAATCAAGTATATCTTGAACCTGGAGGTTAGCTAGCTGAGTTGGCAGTATGTTGTATTTTGCTGTTTGAAATCTTGGCAGCATCTGAACAAGCTCAGTTTAACCCAAGCTAATTTGTACATTTTTAATGGTCTGCTGCCTATTTTTATAACCCATCAATTACAGGCTTAAAATAATGCACACAAATTGAAGTAAAATCCTTGTGATGTGTTCAGGAGAGTAGCTGCTTGACTAACAGACATAGGCTAATGTATTGAGAACTAATGAACAGAAGGGAATGTAATGAAAACTGGTAATGACAGTTTTCTAGTCTGAGACTTTTTAGTAATTTCAACCAAAAACATTCAAAATGTGCTCAGAGGAAATAACTGGAAAGTCTTGTGATCTTCAAAGACAGTGTGCCCACCACCAGAAGATAGGTTAAACAGCTGAAAATGCACAGATGGAGGATGAATGCTGATCTTCTCATGCTGAAAGTGGGTCCTTGTGCAGCAAACTGCAAAGTCTGTGAGTAGGAGGAGAGTAAACAAGAAACAGGGCCCTAACATTTGTGTACTGGGGCTCCTCACCCTAAAGTTTACGCTTATATTTTTTAATATAATTCACAGCTGTGAGATAAGGGGCTGAGTACTTTCTGTTTCCAGTGAGGTGCCCTGGTCAGCAGGCAGCATGCTGCATTCTGTAGGAAGCTGGGCCTCAACTGTGCCTGCTAGATGTACTGTGCTTGCAGATTGGGTACACTGGACATGCCACTTGGAAACACAGCCAGAGCACTTAAGCAGGGACCAGGCACCAATTTTCTGGAATTGTGATTTGCCTGTGCATACTGAGAAGTACAGCTGGAGGCACTGAGAGGATGCTCAGGTCAAAGACAGAAGGATGGAGCAAACTGAGCCATGTTTGGAGGAAAGATGGGAACATAATGCTTAGCTAAACATTCTTGATGTAAATGGACCTCAGTTTCAGATAAACAGGAATCAGCTGATGAAATGGCAAAGCCTCTGTCCATCATATTTGAAAAGTCTTGGCAGTCTGGAGAAATCCCCGCTGACTGGAAAAAGAGAAACATAACTCCTGTTTTCAAGAAGGGAAAACAAGAAGACCCAGGGAACCATAGACCAGTCAGTCTCACCTCTGTGCCCAACAAGATCATGGAGCAAATCCTCCTGACAGCTGTGCTAAGGCATACGGAAAACAAAGAGGTGATTGGTGACAGCCAACACGGCTTCATCAAGGGCAAATCCTGCCTGAATAATTTGGTGGCCTTCTTCAATGGTATCACGGCATTGTGGGCAAAGGAAGAGCAACTGGTGTCATCTACCTGGACCTGTTCAAAGCCTTCAAAACTGTCCCACATGACATCCTGGTATCAAAACTGAAATGGTAAGGATTCAATGGATGGACCACTCGTTGGGTAAGGAACTGGCTGGATGGTCACACTCAAAGAGTGATGATCAATGGCTTGATGTCCAGATGGAGACCTGCGATGAGTGGTGTTCCACAAGGGTCGGTACTCAGACCAGTGCTGTGTAACATATTTGTTGGAAACATGGACAGTGGCATTGAGTGCATCCTCAGCAAGTTTGCTGATGGGCCACAAAAATGATCCAAGTGTTGGAGCACCTCTTCTATGAAGACAGGCTGGGAGAGTTGGGGTTGTTCAGCCTGGAGAAGGCTGTGGGGAGATCTTATAGCTGCCTTGCAGCAGCTGGAGGGGGCCTGCAGGAAAGCTGGGGAGGCCTTGGAGTGAGAGGACAAGAGTAATGGATAAAAGCTGGAATAGGGGAGATTTGGGTTAGACATTAGAAGGAAATTCTTTATTGTGAGGGTAGTGAGACAGTTGAACAGGTTGCTCAGGGAATTTGTAGAAGCCCCCTCCCTGGAAGTGTTTAAGACCAGGTTGGATGGGGTTTTGAGCAACCTGGTCTAGTGGGAGGTGTCCCAGCCCATGCAGGGGGGTTGGAACTAGATGATCTTTAAGGTCTCTTCAAACTCAAACCATTCTATGATTCAATGATTTCTATATTTAGATATACATGGGTGTATTTACTGACTCCCACAGTCCAGTATTTGCAGTTGAGCTACTCTCTTTCCAGATCATGACTGTTTTAACTGCTATACCAAATGCAGTATGTTTAAAGAACACTAGCTCTTTGATTTGTGAAGTTACCTCCTTCCCTTTTTTTCTGATTAGTATTTTACAACTTCTTGCTCCCCAGGAGAAAAGCTGAAGAACAAGGCTTACAAATAAATGGGGGCTCTTTAATTTTTAAGTGCAAACTTTAAAAAATGTCTTTATTGATTCTTTGAGTATAAGCTAGATGTCCTACCTAAACCTAGGGTAGAAGTGCAATGGGATGGATAGACCCCAGCTGGTACAGTGGCCCTTCTGAGGACAGACACTGAGCACAGCAGATCCCCTCGAGGCTGGCTGGTGCCAAGCACTGGAAAGTTCCCTGAGTGTGAGGCTGCTCAATTCTCTGCAGGGACATTTGGTTTTAGAACATGACAAAGGGCCTGTAGGGTGATGCTCTGCTTGTCAGATAGACCCATCACAGGCCTCATCTAGTGAAAATGTTTTCTTTCTTGAGTCAGAGACTTACCATATTTCTTATCAGTGGTTGGGCTATCCTGAGTTTATCACATAAACTCACATTTTTCTGGTTGCTCTCCTGTTCTAGTAACTCATAGATATCTGCAGCAGCAGGTGGCTGCTCACAATACACAGTATTATTCTTTACATAACTGTTGAGATACCATGTCATTTAAGGAATGACATGACAAAAAAAGATAAATGAGACATTTAATTTTAACATAATTTAAAATTTAATATTGAAAATATTATGACTTAAGAAGTTGCTTCTAAGGTAGATTTCTCTATTCTTACCAGCATCATCAGCATAAAAACTTGGCAGAAGTTGAATTCTAAGGACTGCACCACTTGTGATAACCTATAGTGTTATTTCAAAACCAGAAAGTACCTAGAAAATAAAACTGACTCTTCAGTCAGCACTTTTTTTGTGCTGCATCATTTCCACTGCAATTGGCAAATAACGAAAAACAAGCAAGCTGTTCATCTCCTGACAGAAGAGGCTTCCTTGGCACTGCACAAGGGAGAACTTTTAAAACCAAATCTACACTGCAACATGCATTTTGAGAAGTTTCTACCAATTTGGAAGTGGTTATCTAAAGCATTTCTTGCTTTATACGACAGCAAGTATTGATATCCATGACAGACAGGTTTGTATTAATAGAAGAAACACATGAAGCTTAGTCATCATACCATTACAAATACAACTGCCATCAACATAAAAGCCGTTACAAGCTACTAATCCAAATAAACATGACTGTGCTGACACATGACCTCTCTTGGTCAAAGTGACAAGATTTGCACAATGAGAGACAGAACTGGTAGAACCTCAAATAGTGTTTCCTTTATATATTGGTTTACACTTTAGCTGATCTGAATGAACTTCAGCAAGTGGGTTTAGAAGCCTCATACAGGGACCAGTTGGGGACAAAGGTAGTTTAATCAAGACAGTAAAACTGGTTACTATTTATTATGATGCAACAGAATTTTCTCAAAACTGTTCTTATACAAAATATCTGCTGCTACTTGTTTTGTAAGATCAGTGTTTGGAGGTTTCCCTCCCCTTCTGCTACATCATTTCAGTCTTCTAAATTATACTGTACCCTCAATTAAACTGCCAAGTGGTATTAAAACAACACAAAGCAAAATGATGGAGTAAAAATTCTCTGGTATTTTCTGATATGCAACAGAACAGGGTATAATTTGAATAGATTTTAAAAGGTTTGCTCATTCAGATCTTAGTGGTACTGCTCCTCTGCTTACTGACATGTGCTCTGTTAGATGTCTTAGCAGATGAGGGACTCAATGTACAGTATATTCCATTTCACTCCCTCTTTGGAGTATTTAGCACACAACCCTAGAGTTGTATAATTCTGCCTAAACATAACCTTGAGTAGGCTATAAAAGCCAGTGCCCAGGCCTATGTTCCCAGCTGGAGTGGCAGCTCATTGGCTTCTTGAATGCTTCTGTTCCATTTACTTCTTTGTTACGGAAACATTGTTAGAAACGCCCCTGGATTGTTCAATCTTACTTATGCCTTACAATCTGTTACTAAGGTGAGAGTCACTGCTCTGTACCCACATGCAATTTCTGCATGTATTGATTAAGAGAAATATATCTGAATTCTGGTCTACCCCTGCATTAAAAAAAACAACAACCAACCAAACAAACAAAAAACTATGTTTTTATTACTTAAACCATCATTTTAAGATTTCTTCTCCTGGAACTGTCAGCTGTGCAGTTTCTGCTGCATTTCTCTGTCTGAAAGAAATGAGCAGTCTAATACAGTGTTGTATAATAACCACTGTAGAACACAGTCTCTAGCTGCCTCAGTTCAGTACATTCACCCTTTTTTCTGAGCCTGGACGTGAAATGTGACAGGTGGAGTCATTTTTTACCAGGTAGCAATTCAAAAGCTTTGAACTAGAACATTAGTATTTTGTTCTTTCTTAGAGGGACTTCATGTGAGATAATTACTTTAATTTCTGATCTACAGCATTTGTCATAATTTCAAGGCATTTGCGTTTTCTTAGGCAGTAACTTGCCTTCACATGGTGGGAAGGCATGCAAATGAGCACTCAGAGCTGAAGGCTGTTATCTTATCAGGACCAAACATGACTGTGCTCTGCTGTGGCTGCACAGAGAAGTAAACAGGCACACCGTGACTTGCAAAACTCCACCTGAACCCCAGAATCCCAATTTTTCCAAACCTTTCTTAGGTGACACGGGGAGAAGTAGGTAATACGCAGAGGTACAACACACTCTGAAGGACATTGCTACCTTGAGCAATTCACAAACCCTGAACTGGCCCAGAGTGTTTTGAAAGCAGCAGACTGCTCTGATGAGTGCTGTCTCTTGAAATCCCAACTCCAACAGCATCAGCTTGCTTGGCAAAAGCAGGTAGAGAAGTCATTGCTCCAAAGCTCCTATAAGTGGTCACATCCTTTAGAAAGACTGTAGGGTCTTGACCTCCTGTAGAGTACACTGTATCATAGACAACAGCCTTGCACAAAGTCCTAGAACAATCTGTTATGTACTCAGATAATCTTTGAGTCAATATAGCCAGAATTTGCTAGATAGACAGAAAGGTGAGGATTTTGTACAGGGGAAAAGAGATCACAGTGGCGTATGAAACCGTAAGAGAAAATTAATTTCCTAAGCTAAACAGCAGATGGAAAACACCTTGCAGGGAACTCAAGGTCATGTTTGCAACTCTCCTTATCAGGAAATAAGTGTGTGCGCAAACAAGTACCCAGACAAATGTGATTCTCACCCACCCTTCTGGTAGAGCAGCAGCCCTCCCTTCCTTCTGCTTCCCTCTTCTTCCTCACCGCTCCAAATGCTTGTTAATGCAGCTGGTCTCTTCTGGGAACTAAAGACCCTATGTGAGCTTGCAAACAAGATACAGGGCCTCATTTTAGGAAAGATACAAAATATGCAATAAGAACTGACACCTACATAGTCACAGGCGACTTTTCATTAGCACACTCAAGCCTAAGATAGGTTTGTTCAGGTTGGATATTGAATCTAGCACAAGGTATAAGGTAACAGGAGGCTTCTTCGTGTCCCAGGTTGTTTAAATAAGTCTTCACTGGCTTTTTAAGGTGTTTTTGCAGTGTGTTTTGAAAAGCTCCTAGGCCCATGTAAGCCCTAGCTGGAACATAACTCAGGCTCCAACAAGTACCCAAGACCTGTACTGTCATTAAGTGCAACATTGACACATTTGCCTGAGAAAAAACAAGTCTCAGAAAGTGTTGTAATCATTTGACAGTAGCAAGAAGGGCACCAGAATTTTCTGCTGAGTAGTTATGTCAGCTTAGTCCCTGAGTAGGCAGTTTGCTCTGTTCAGCCCTTCTTTAGTACTTTATCCCCATTGAGGGAAGACTGAGGGGGGCATCTCATCAATGGGCATGAATACCTGAAGGAAGATGCAAAGAGGACAGACCCAGGCTCATTTCTGTGGTGCCTAGTGACAGGACCAAGGCAATGGGCACAAACTAAAAAACAGGAGACCCCACCTGAACACTAGAAAACACTTTTTCACTGTGAAGGTAACTGAGTACACGTACAGGTTGTCCAGAGAGCTTTTGGAATCTCCATCCCTACAGATATTAAAAAGCCATCTGGATGTGGTCCTGAGCAACCAGCTTTAGGTGGCCTTGCTTGAGCACAGGGGTTGGACCAGATAACATCTGGAGGTTCCTCCTGACTTCAACCCTTCTGTGACTCT
>NW_009953950.1:741419-750003 GCF_000747805.2 Chaetura pelagica
GGGAAAGAGGAAAAGAAACAGTGTGTTCCTAAGACATAATTTGAAAGTGGTTTCAAGAAGCTCCTACCTTGCACAGTGAGAAACTCAACTCCAAAAGATTTCTTTAAAAGTTGTAAGTCTCCTCCAGTGCTGGCAGAACCAGTGTCCACAGATTTGGATCATCAGCCATCCAAAGAAGGGAGAGGGAAAGCAGGAACAGTAGGAAACTGTCTGGCTATTCTGTCCTGGGCAACACCTCTTAAGACAAAAAATTAACAAAGAACCAAGTTATTAGGAAATGACACCATATAATCAGTACCATCATTTCTATAACAAGTTCCTGATTTCCAAGGACACTTTGCAGTTGTCGTATTGCAGTTTTAAGCAACTCTCATCCTCTGAGAAGAGATGACCACTACTTTGTGCATCATCTAATGCTCTGTTTTTGAGAAGAAATTCCACTTGACTCAGACCCAGTACAGAGAACGGCAGGTATATTTCTCTTTTTCACATGTTGATGGTGAGATCTCTTTCTGTGTCTTATTTGTGCTGGGTTACCTTTTGCTGTGTGTAGCAATTTGGGGCTTTTTGTAACTTTCACAGAACTAAGCTAGAGATAAAATCAAAAGTAGAGTTAAAATTGCCCTCATTTTCCTTTTGGTATGAGTTGTGCACACAAACCATGACTCATCACAGCTTGCAGTCACACCCAAGCGCACAATGAGCTGACTAGCCAGTAGCTTGAGAACAGGAGGAAATCCAGATAGACACAGCAGATGGGTGAAGATTGGCTCCCTCCTCTCACTGGATCACCACAGAGACAAACAAACAATCACTCCAGTTTCACAACTGAGCCTCCAACTCAGTAACTGAACAGCTTCTGTTGTGGGGCAGGCACTGAATCAATTTTTCGTCTCATGACAAATGGGAAAAGGTACAACCTCAGAAAAATAAATCCCCTTTTCAGGAAGCTGTAATGGTAGAGTTAATACGTCGAACAGTTAAACTGTCTTCCTGGCAAGTCATTGTGTGATCAATACAGCAGTACAAGGTTACTATAAGAATCTGATGCTGTGAAATTAAAACCTACCCAAATATTTGAATGTACAGTTCTTTCCTAAAGTTGCTATGCTTTCCAATCTTAGCCAGTTCTTCAAATACATCATTCACTTTTACAATCATCCTGTGTAGCTGTGTAGCAATCTGGGTGATCATGAAGAATTTATTTAAGCTAAAGAGTAGCTTAATCAGGTACTTAAAAAAATATGCTTTACCATGCTGCAAAAGGTCACGTATTGTCTCTTCTTTATGCCAATGTCAGATATCTCCAAGAGTAACCGCAATTTCATTGTTCTCCATTCTGGTCCTGGTATGTTTACAATAGCCTTGAGAGACCTTAAGTGTAGGTCCTTCAGAAATTTTCTACCAAAATAGTTAAAAAATAATCTGTCTCCAGGCATTAGGCCCAAAATGTAAATATGGTTAGATGTACTGGAATCACAATTCATTTCCACATTTCCTTTCAGAATGCCTGAAATGTTTTTTTTTAATGCCAGAAAACTTAGCCTTTTGAATCATTTAACCAGTGTTTTTATTGTTCATCTGTACATCTTGCTTGTGTCTGACCTCTGGGATGATTGTAATAGAAAAACATTCAGCCTTTCTTTCCTTTCTTCACTATGACTCAACATCCTTCTCGTCTCAGGGGTATGACTACAGCTCTGAGGGAATCAGGCCAAAGTTTCAAACTTTCAAGTATTGCAGAGATTTAAGAATCTGTATGTGTGTGAGAGAGAAGCCACTTCTTTCCTACTTTCAGGCGTCTCACCCACAAACACTTTCGTAATTTAAGGAAACTCAGGGTACCTCCTTCCACAGATAGAATGCATGTTTCCTGGGTTTTCATCTGGGGTTGGGAGGGTTTGCATTTTACTAGCACAGCAAGAAACCAGTACTCCAGATAGCCCTGATAATGTAGCACTAAGTAGCATACTTCTCAGAGCAGTTTAGGGTAAAAGCAAGAGAAGAGCCCTGAACCCACATGGGAGTAATGTACTACCAGCTCTTGGTCCTCCTAAACTAAGGGTGTGCAGAGAGGCCATCCCAAGTCAGTAATTCAGGAGTCTATCAATTCCTGTAGTACAAATTAAACTGATGGGCTCTTATTTCCCTAGTACCACAAAAGGTATTTTCTGATGAGACGACTCCCTTCCTCAGCATGACCCTTTCATGGGGGAAGAGCACATGTAAACAGTGGGGGTTGCTGTGCACTTAGTTTGTGGTCCTGTGAACGAACATTCTCAGCCCCTCAAGCAATAGGTGCTTCACTAGGTCTCCCTCCATCTTCCCAAAACCTCAGTGCTTCCATGAATCTGCTTGCTGATCTGCATCTGGTTGAAATCTCAAGTTTCTGAGGGTTTTAGGATTAGTGGTTTTCTGCTGCAGAGAGCTCATTCATCTAAAGCCCACGCAGCTGCGATCCCACAGCATTACTCCAGACTGCAAACACTCATCCAGCCCCAGATGACATACACTGGCTTTCCCACATACCCCAAGGTTTCCTCCCAGGCTTCAAAAGAGCCACTGTGTGATAATGCCTGGTCTGGACAGCCTGACTGCAATAATTTCACCTCACCTCCTTAACATTTCTGGGGTTTTCCCAGATCCCTTAGGTCAGGCATTGCTGTCTGACAAAATTCCAGCCATTGCCAGTTTTACTCCAGGCTTCCAGGAAAGCAAGACCATTTTTCATTATTAAATTGTTTTCCTCTTTCAACCGAAGTGCCAGGATGGGGCTTTTTTAGCTGTACTGCTGCAATTCTCATTCTTTGGCCTTTTCATTCACTTCCCTCAGCCCATCTAAGCAGACTTCATTTTTCAGAGTTCAATGATTTTAAATCTGTTTCCCACTGTTTTACTATTGTTTACACAGAATCACTTAGGTTGGAAAAGACCTTCAAGATCATTGAGTCCAACCATTAACCCTACTCTACCAAGTCCAGCACTAGGCCATATCCCCAAGCACCACATCTATACAACTTTTAAACACATCCAGGGATGGTGACTCAACCACCTCCCTGGGCAGCCTGTTCCAACATCTGACAAGAATATCAGTGATTAAGAGAAGAGACCAGCACCTGCCTCTTTACAACCTCCTTTCGGGTAGTTGTAGAGGGCAATGAGGTCTCCCCTCAGCCTCCTTTTCTTCAGACTAAACAGCTCCAGTTCTCTCAGCTGCTCCTCATAAGTCTTGTTCTAAAAGCCCTTTACTGGCTTTGTTGCCCTTCTTTGGACATGCTCCAGCACCTTGATATCTTTCCCATATTAAGGTACCCAAATATTTACAAATGGTTTATAACCCTTCTCAGAGAATTGAAAAAAAAATCTCATTCTTTGCAATAAAAAAAGCCACCCTATCTTTTTTCCCTACTGAAATACTACTGTTTAATTTAAGGTTGATGTTTCTAAAAACAATATCTGAAAAAAATTGGTTTTTATTTGAGAGGACAGTTCTATTTTAAGAAGCTTTCATGACAATTTGGACCAAATTAGCTTTAGATTTAAGATAATAACAGTTATAATTGCATTTAGAAAGACCATTTACTATAGTAGAATTTACTTTTGATGAAAAGCATTTTTTCCTCTTTTTTTTATAAACAGGGAATTTAAAAATATTTTCCTGTGATTAACAGTTTCCCAGTTTTATGGTTTCCCAGAATGAACAAAAGACTTCTGTCAGCAAGAAACCATGAAAAACAAGTGGTGTATCCTAAGAATGAGAACAGTACCACGGGCATACAGCAGAAGGTAGTATGGAAATAAAATGCAAAATAATGTATTTAAAGACTTTGAAATTAATTTTAAACTAAGATTCAGATGTTCATCTTGCACATATTGACATAGCTGTGTGGTTTCAGTCGCTTAAATACATCACATACCATAGTAGCTCCTTGATAGCTCAATTTACACTTAGAAAACGTTATCTCAGTGTAGATTAAAGAAACAGCCTCCATATTTGCAATTTCACAGTAGTGAGTGGTTTGGTTTTCATCTGCCGGGGTGTAATGGACTAGTCTTCTATATGACGCCTACAGAAGTTATATTCGACATGGTTATGTGTACAATGGGGTCTTCAGCCTCTGCCCCATGAAGCCAGGGTGGCAGCTCCCACCAGGTGGCTTTCTGACACCTCTGGTGCTGTCAATGAGCGTAAGGGTACAGCAGAAGCAGGCCATGAACTTCTGGAGTTGCTCCAGCAAGACCAGTTGGGATCTTTTCCCACTCCATCTGCCATCACTGTGTGCATGTCTTGCAGATGTGCAACACAGTTTCTGTACATATGAGCGGGAAACCTGCTGCTCTGGGGACATACTCTAATTGCTGCACATGTACAAACATAACTTACTGCTTGCGACACTTCCAGGAAAGATGGGTGTTTAGCACCTCAGTGACTTCACAACCCTGCAGCTCAAGAGAATTCTGAACAACCTCAAGCAGTATAGGGGCACAGGTTCAATTAATGCATAGCCCTCTGAGAATAATGCCCCTAGCCCAGCCTCAGGTATCCACATTCCCACCACAGACAAAGGTGTGGGACAGGTATCTCCAAAAGGAGTTTCATCAAGCCTTTCTCAGACACCTACCATAGAAAGGGAAGAATTACCCCTTGGACATGCCTGTCTAGTCCCATTGACTGCAGGGGAGCCTAGATAAGCAGCTTAGACTAGACAGCTAAAATTTTAGATGGATAAAGATAGGCAAGATGAATCTCACCTTTAGTTTTGGGCTATGTTGCAGTTTACCTCTGCAGAATTTATTAGCCAAGTTTCTATGATATGAAATCAGCTTCAACATAAGAAGAGAAGGCAAGGGCAGAAGGTATCACATACATTAAAGATGGCCTAAGTGTTCCTTATTTTAGGCTGTGCCTTGTAGTCAACATAACTATCCTCCAGGGATTAGACTACTTCAATCTCTCTGGGCCATTACCCACCCATAGACTAGCCAGAGTTCTGTGAAATCAAGTAACAAACTGAGGCTGCTGCATCTACTGTGTCAGAAGCAGGGAACAACACTAGTAAAGAAACAGCCATAGCCAGGCTTCATAGGGAAATAATAGCATTTGATATAAAGGGACTTAAAATTCCTTCAATGTCATCAATGTATAAAATAAAATAAAAATCTAATGGAAAAATATGGACTCTTTTTTTTTTTTTTTTTCTCCTATTATGTCTGTTATCATGCTCATTAACTCTGTGAGCATTTGTCATCTCAGTTGTTGTATTATTTTATCTTATTTTATCTTCAAAATATTAATTATTCCTCTGCAGGAAGACATACTTCCTTCTTCCTCAGCTCTGCTCCCAGATCTCCTTTTTGCTGGTTTTACTTCTCCTTTTTAGGAAAGGAATGGACTTTTTTCCACCCCCCCACCCCCCACCCCTTCAGTGGTGTCTAATTTCAATGAGGAAAGTACTTATTTCATTCTTCAGTCTGACTATGAGTGAGAAGCAACCTATTACGCCATAACTTTATTTCCCATTGTGTGGGAAGTCAGCATTACATCATCTCTAGGATCAGGAGATGAAGATCTCTTCTTGGTAGGTGCAGTCTAAGATTCGGTAGCCAATCTGCAAAGCAAGAGTTCTATTTTTTTTTACTTCTTTTTGTTATTTCTTATCTCTTCCCCACAAAAAAAACCCAAACAAAACAACTGAAGTGTAAGACCAGAAAAAACCTTCAAATCCTGCTTATCTAGTAGTTGGTATTTTGAGTTTTCTGGTTATGTTTAAACATCAAGAACATCCTGTATTTCTACAATTCAGTTTTTGCCATCTAAAAGTTGTTTTTAATTGCTTTCTTCACATCTGACTACTATCAGATTGAGAATTACCAACACATGTAAGAGAATGAGAACAAGTCATAGAAAACATAAGAACAATTGTAGAAACTTAGATCCAGAATACATTAAAAACTGGCAGTATTCAAATTTCAAGAAAAAAGGTACTATTTGGATATCATAATCAAATAGCTACTCTTAAATTTATTTGCCACTAAATTGCTCATGTTACTTTCTCATGAAACACTAGTTGTACTGAGAAATGTATTGACGAACTAATCACTAAAAATAATTAAATGCTACCTTTTTAATGAGGTGACAGGCAGTTATCAAACAATCATTGAAGAAAAATCTGTATTAGCCTCTATCAAAACTGAAAGATGCAGAATTTTGTTCAATACACCCTCCCTCCCCCGTGTGATTTTGCTGAATCCTGTGTGAGATCAAAAACATTTAGCAAATTTGGGCCACTAATAATTTCTTGCTTTATCAAAATATGAGAGTTGTATGAACATAGGAGTAACAGTTGTGTTACAGATGAGGAAAAGTGTAGGATAGGTTATTTTGATTTATGAAGCACTGGATATAACTTGTTTCTTTAGCAGAAACACACGCAGATGGATTTGCCGAAGAATTCCCAGGGAAAAGAGGGGACTGGAAAGGCAATCCTTAGCAGGGGATTCTTCTCACCTCAAAGGCACCATACCTCCTTCAAAGAATGCTCACAACATCAGTGTGTAAAATGAACAAGCAAAGACAACAAGTGTTTGTATTTTAAAACTAGTAACAGAATATCCAGATTTGCTCTCAATTTAGCCATGATATTTGAATCTTCCATTCCTTGCTTGGTCCCACCCCTCATGCTGCTGCTGTTCCTCATACTCTCTCTGCGCATTTTTTGCTGTGATACCCTCTTTGCTCCATCAGCTCCAATGTGGCATAGGTGGAACACTTTTGTCCCAGCCATTGGCATGGATGATCACATGGATACATATTCCTGTTTGCTGCAGGCCTTTCAGAGACAGCACTGCTTGACTAATCTTATGTACAGTCAACACGGGAGATTGTTGGCACTTTTGTTTTGTATGATGGTCAGTTAACAAAAGACAACTGTTACTCAGCTGTACTAGCATTTGATAAAGCCTCTTAAGAATTCAGGCACATGTAAAAATAACATGAAAGGTGTGTCACTTTCGAAGACGCTCACAGTTTACGTGCCAGGCATACAGCAGGTGTAACAAAAAGACAGAATGACTTTCACCTGGTGTTAAAATCTATCTTGAACGTTGTTAACAGAGGAAAACACAGCTTTTATTTCTCAGACTTTTTAATCTGCATGCACAATTTTCAAACTAAGTACTATGAATTCTTAGAGCATCGAGCAACTGGGAAGTTTCGAGTAAGTAATCTGAAACTGCTACTTGAGGTATGGTTGCACATCTGCTTTTACAGTGCTTTGGGTTGTAATTTTTATTTTGGGTGCTAATTAAGATGTCTGATTAAAGAAATAGGGAAGAAGAAATACCAAGAAAATACCTCTTACAAGACTGAGCCTAAAGAACTTAAAATGATCCAGAGAAAAATGCAGCCTGTCAGTGAAATGCAGCCACGCCCCACTTAAAAATACCATTCCAAACCCTCTCTGCACTTAGCAAACAAACTAATAAAGCAGCAGGGATTTTCTGTCATCAGTTTTGATCTGGTATGATTTTGAAGAAAGCTGTTGAAAAGTTTCTTTCTGGTTTGTTGTGAAAATGAAACTATTTTGTTCACTAGGCAGGAATCATTTTTGGATCCCCCAGACCTCCCACCTGTGTCATTTTCCCAAAAATTCTCAGGAAGGCTAAAATGAAGTTTAAAATGCCTACAGTAAAAGCAGCTTGAGAAAGTTACATGACACTCAGATACAGTGTAAGACAGACTGTGTATTTCTTATCTGCTTTATTTTTGAAGCATAAACGCAAACTTACAATTGAAATGTAAACAAAACTGCTAAACTTTGTTAAAGTGTTGTAACAATGAAATCCCCCTTAGTATTCTTGGCAGTGCATCTTTACCACCACTAATGTTTTACTCAGAATATCGGCTTCTGAAAGGAGGCTGCCTTCAATGAATGTCCTTGAATAAACAGGCACGTGGAGTTCACACCCCTCTGATAACCCAGCAGGTAGTTTTTTTTCTTTTCAATACACAAATAAGGAGAAGCATTTTCCATCTTTCAATCAGTTTCCCTTCGCAATGCCTTAAAGATGATACTGGTGAGAACAAGCTGCCCTGTGGCTATTTTTAGCACAAGACCTTCCTGCTACTCCTAAGTTGCTTTGGAGGAGCCAAGTATCTACCAGAGCTCAAAAGTACTAAGAATTACTCTGTACAGGGTAAGACACAGCAGCAGTTTCTAAGACACCCTCTCAGCTACAGGAGACTGACTTTATATACATAGATGGCATCACACAAGAACACTTGTTGGGACCCGAAAACAGCACACACAGCCCTGGACATCCGAGCCTGCCTTTCAGCAGCTAACCCAGCAGCAGCATCACACCACCTCCAGCTCCGTGTGGGTTGCTAGCCGAGGGCTATCTCTTCACCACAACTCGCTCCGCAGCGTTTGTCTGCCCCGCTGGACATCTTATCTCCCCTTCCACAGGGCATCACGGGGTTCGATAGTTGGGGCTGACGGGCCGGACCCGCAACTCGGGCAAGGTGTGCCAGCAGCTCCCTGCCACCAGGGCACCGCCACACACACACACACACACAGACACA
>NW_009953950.1:751433-767704 GCF_000747805.2 Chaetura pelagica
GGCCCTGTCAGACGGCTCTGGGCTCCGGGACGCCCTCCGAGCCGTGCCCCGGGTGTGTTGTTGCCGCGTTGCCCCGAGGGCCGCGCCCGGCACCGCCACCGGGCCGGGCTGCCCGTCGTAGCCCTGCGCCCGCTCCGGGTGACACGGGCGTGACCCTGCTGGGAGTCCGGTCTTCACCCCGCTGTGCCCGGGTGAAACGTGCAGCCGGTGTGCTTGGTGCCTGTTGCCTTCTGCGAGAGCTGCGGGAGGCTGTGTTTTACACCGTCGGCAAGGAGATCCGAATCCTGCCAGCCTTGTTCCGTACGGGGAGATAGATACTGGGCGTGCTGATAACGTAGTAATTATAAAGGAGTTGTCGCCTGCTTTTCTGTCAGGTTATATTTACATTCTTCGCTTTAGTAAGGCAATACAGCAGTAATCCCGAATTCAAATACAACTGGACCTTCTAAACGTTTGTGGAGTTAAGAACGAAGAAAAGCACACGTTCTGCCGGTAAAGGTAAAGTGAAGATAACTGTATGTGCAGTTTTGTCACGAGGTAACTTTTGACAGGTTAACTCAAGGCACTTCAGGAAGGCACTTTCAATGTGTGCCTAGTATTTGACTGTAATAATGGAATAACTGCAACCCAGAAACATTGCAGATTAGGGTTATGCAGCGCTCTGAATACACGAGTAATAGAGTCAGCTCTTTAATTTCAAACATTATGCCACACTGAAGAGAAAATGAGAGTATATTCCTGTCAAACATGCAGAGTCAAAATTAAAGCAACTAAGGTGTTAGGAATCTTAGTTCGTCGTTTATGAGTTTAACTTTAAAGATAATTTAAATGGCATAATTACTGCTGTATGCCCTAACTTGTGTGACTAGGTCTGTGTGTATGTTAGCAGGTACTGAGGCCCAAAAGTGGCAGATTTGCAGAGAGAAAGTTCTTGCTAAAAACAGATTATCCACATTGTATGCTTTTCAGAAGGGCTTCCTTTGAGCTAATTACCAAATCCCATAGTACTTGGACTTCTTTGGAAGTACTTCTAGAGTACCTTTCCAAGTGTGATTTAGTGTGAAAAAGGACCTACTCTTGTTGTTTGGGTCCGTCTTGTGAAGTGAAGTGATTAAAAGCACATTAAGTGGGCTGTTTGGGAAGTTTGCTTCACTATCACACTCCTGATTCTGACCAAGACGCTAAAGTGGAGGTTTAACTTCCATCTATGTATTTTGGAATGCTTTATACTCAAAACATATAAGATGTTGGTGTGATAAATATGTATTTGCTTTTAATAGGTTTTAAAATCCTATTTATGTTAATATAAGAATTGTCTAGTATTAGAAACTGTACTCAGTGTGAGAATTTAGATCAAGTGGCACTCTCATTGCACGTAGAATAGACATTATCTTTGCTCATGAGTTGTACAAGTCCCAAATGACTTTGTCCTATGGTTTAGGGAAACACAGCTTGCCAGCTCTCCTTGTGATGTTGTTCCCCCCCTCCACCCAGTCTTGTAAGATGAGAAGAGGTGTTCATATAAAATCTTCATAGATTTCATTTTAGTTGTAAACCTGTCTTTCTCCCTGCACTGGATGTGCTGATGTGAAGGGGAGGAGTGGTAGGTTAGTCGAAGGAACCATGTTTCTGTCTGAGTGCTGACATTTTAGCTGTCCCTTAGAACTTAACCACTGAAAGTTTCATGGGGGAGCTTTTAGGGGTAAAAAAACCCCTTTGTGCTATTTATAGTGTAAGTCCTATTTATGTACAATCCTTAGTTAAGCCATAGGTAACATGTTGTTGCAAATGTGGCTAGGAACAAAACCTGAAGTGAGCAAAAAATAACTGCTGAAAAAAATATTAAGTTGTATGAATGCAGCCTATGAGCACAGAGAGGATAAGGTATGAGGTGGAGAGGAAAAATAAAATAAAATAGAAGGGCTCACTTTGCTGTATCAGATCATGGACTGTATCACAGAAGTAACACCATCTCCAGCAGTATATTGTATTTTTCGGTAAAGGCCCTTTTCAGGATGGAGGGAAGTTTTACTCTTGTTAAGTAACACAAAAAGAAACCTTAGTATTTTGTATAAATGCAAGTTAGCAGGACAGAGTACTGGTCAGCTGCTGAAGCTTTAAAAAGGAGGGGGAAGTGCATTACGAAGGGCAAATTGACTTTAGAAGCATTGGCGAAATACAAATAAATTGAGTTTAATCATTAGACATACTGGAGAGTGGAAGAAGTAGCCTAGGGTATTAATCACTCAAAATGTCTTTAAGTGGGTGCCTTTGTCTTCAAGAATATTCAGTTAAACTACAGAATCATGTTGAAATAATTTATCTTTGAATTATTTCATTTGAACTGCCCAGGTTATGTTTGTAGGTGTTAGTTTGGATTCCAGTCTTGGCCCATTGACTAAAGGCAATTGATAAGTAAATAGATAGCATTTGCTATCCCAGCTTGTGCTTCCTTTATAATCAGTATTTCATTTGGTTCCATCTCAGAAATAGTGACTTGCAGCTCAGCTAGTAAGGCCATGTCTTAACATTGTATGTCACACAGGACAAAGTCTACAGTCTCCTTATGGGAGAACTGACACACAGCTTTATGTGATTTGGTGAAGGTTTTTACTAGAATTTCCATTTGAAGTCTGGTCTTCTCTTTTTTCCCATATTATATAAATATTGCCAGTTCTGGTGAGCTTGTGCTTCTCTGTTTTTATAGAAATGTCTCTGAAGTCCTTCCTGATTTATGTCTAAAATACTTGCATAATTTTGTTTTGGTTTAATGTATTGTGAAGAACAGTTGTGAAAACAAATTTTAGTTAAAAAGCTAATATGGGAAGCAAGATTATGAATATAATTTCCAAAAAGTATTATATTTGACTTGCCAATATATCTGGTTCTCAATTCTTTCAGGTTGCTTCTTGTGTCCTCCTATGTTGAAATCGGATACACTAGAGCCACAGATCATTAATTTAGTATTCATTATGAATATTTTGATATGCATATTTGTGAATGGATTCTGACAGTCATTAAACCAAAATAATTCATGTGGTTTGTTTTACTGTGGCAAGGAGTAGAATATGTAACTATACATGCAAGTGTATTTGTCCTTAAAGGCAAGAGCTGATAGTAGATGTTAGCTTTGCAAACTTTACATTGTGCCAGTATACCCCTTATTCTAAGTGAATGGTCTGTTCTCCAACCTAGTTCTAGTTTTACAAAGATAGAATCAGTTTCTGCTAGTATTTTCCTAGGTGCTGTATTTGTGGAGTTTTTGTTGTTAGGTGTTTTGAGGTTCTTTTAGGTGAACCACACCTTCAGGAAGTCTGTGCATTGTTGTTATCATTCCAGAGTAACTCTGAATACCAGCAGAATTGAAGGATTATAAATAATGGGATTATCCTGCAAAGGAGCCTCTAAAATCCCTTCAGTACTATTTAAATTTTAGCAGTGAAACAAACCAAATCCAACATCAGCATTTTTATCCCTAATCCAAGAATTAAACCATTAGTGTTGTGCGAAATAATGGTAAACTGCAAAGTAGTAGTATTTTTTTTTCCTGTCTTTGATATGGACTGCTTGATATCACCTTCTAAGGGAAACTGTTCAAACCTCTGCTTTGTGGAAAGTTTGTATGATTACATGGTATCAATCCTTCATGTTTTTCCTTCAAAATCCCAGCTTCTAGAATCTTGTGACTACTAGGAATCTCAGATTCTGCCCCTCACCTATGCTCTCATATAGCTTACAAATACTAAAAAAAGTGAATATTCAGGCATAAAACCTGGAAAACAGATCAAGGCTCTCAGTGCAGACTTAAAACTTGCCAGACTTCCCGTGATCCTTTTTAATTCTTGTTTGTGACTTGACAAGAGTCCAAGTGCTGTGGTAAGAGTTATGTTTCAGAAGTACAACCTAATAATTTTTTTAAAAGCTCATTTATGTAATTAAGCTGTGAACAATACCGTCCAGGTGTTTAGGCTAATAAAGAATGCAATTTAGAATTTTAATTATGAATGTCCTAATCATCTGAAGATGAGACCTACTTTTTTCTAGAAGAGATTGTTCTTAAGAAGCAAAGCTTAGTTTCTACTTTTTTCTAATAGCATTTTTGTTTTGAAGTCTTTTAGAACTAAAGATGGAGAGCAATAAACATGAACAACTAAAATGCTTATTCATTCCTTGTCAGCATAACATGAATCAGCAGCTATTAACCGCTGTAGGCATTCATCTGTACAATAACTTTATTTCCTTATAAGGAGAGGTAGCTGTGTGCAAAGACATAGATATAAAACTGTAGAAAAAAGACTTTGCAGTGTATTTTGGAGAAACAGTCTCTTATCCAGACTGATTTTAATGGTAGTAAATGATAGCTGTCCCTTTGTACTTTATATCTGTGGATGACAGATTTTTTTTTTATAGGATAAAGTAAATGTCCACCTTAAGGGAACTGACCAAGACAAGTGACCTGCTGAAAGTTGCTCAACAGATCAGCACAGAAGTCAGGAATAGCACCCAGAGGTTGCTTGTTTTAAGCTATTTTTGGGGGGTCTACAGTGCCTCTTTTCCAACTGTTCAGGAATTTAAAGTGTTCTAAGAGTACACATACATTACAAGTATGGTGTCAGCTGAGCAGACCTTTATTGTCTGCTAGGTGACATATTAATCTTGCTAGTTTTATCATGATGGTGATCACAACTGAAATTGCATCTGAGTATCCAAGTTCAACCAGCTCAAAGAGCAGTGACAGCACTGGTGTCCTGCTTAGGTTCTGCACCTACTGAAGGGAAGCTTCACTCTCTGCTTTCTTTTCTTTCAAGATCTCTGCTTGTGTATAAGTGAGGGTTATTTTGATTACTACAGAGGGTTGATATCCAGTATGGTAGTAGTAGAGGGTTGTTCACTAAGTAGGAAAAGACTAAGGAACAGGGTTTTGTTTACTTTTTTAGTAAATTGGGTAACTTTTGGGCTGGATCATTTACAGGAAATCTGTGGCAGCTGAAGGTGAGGAAAAAAAGCTGTATGTGTAGACTGAGTTGTTTGTGATGGTAGAGCCACATAATCAGAGTCTAGGAATAAAAGTTTTTTGCTTGCTTTTTTTTTTTTTTTCAGGAGTACCTGAAATGGATTTATTGACTGATGGAAAATAAGTAAGAGCCTATTTCTCTTTAAAAGAAAGCACTGATGGTAGGATGTAACTCCTATAGCTCATACATTTTTGCTTAGCTATTGCTAGTACCATTGGTATCTTAGTAAAGCTTAAGACAGAAGGTGTAGGTTTATTACTTCACTTGCTATTAAGTCTATTACAGGTGATGGTAACAAAGTACCGTCCTGTGTTCTGTTTGATAGTGAGTCTTTCACATGGTCCTGTGTTCTGTTTGATAGTGAGTCTTTCACAGTGATTAGGTTTGGATGCTAGACTCAATTGAATCCAAATGCATGTGAGTTCTCATTGTATCTTGGTGACCGTTAGATACTGGAATTTTTTTTTTCCAGGTTCTTAGGTTTAGTGCCAAGAGTTTAGATTGTAAGTTTGGCAAATCAGCTATGTCTTTCCTAAAAATGCAACCCTTCTCAGTAGTAAAGGCCTGACCGTTATTGATTTCCATGGATTTCTGTGCTCTGATTTAGTGTTTTTAAGGACACTTGAAACATTCAGCCTCAGAATGTTCAAAAATTGTTTTGGTAAATGTGTGCACAAATCAGTGGTTTATCATAATGCAAACAGAAGCAAAATTAGCATGATTTGCCCTCTCAAACCTGTATCTCAGTTTTAACAGCCACTTTAGTATTTTTTGGCAGTTTGCCTTCAAGTGTCTCAGAGCCTATGGATCTTATTTCTGTGACTCATTCATTCTTTCTGGTTGTGCATTTTCTTCTAATGCCACCGGTGGATCTTTCCCATGTCATGTGGTCTGATGTGAAAAACACTCTCTTTAGCTGTAAAACATACCCCTTTGTATGTTAAAATCTCACCCTTTTCAGTTTTTGTAGTGTTTGTGTAGGGACTAAAGGACACTTAATTTATCTCTGTGTTAGCCCTCTTAACTGTTGCTCTAAGTTTCTCTGTGGTAGATTTCCTGGCAGCTGTCATAGGCAGGCAGAGACACCTCCAGCTGCTGCTTTTTTCTTCTTTATTCTGAAAAGTGATACAGTAAGCCAGCTATAAGCTACAAAATTGATGTTATCATCTGAACTGTTTTTCTAAGTTACTGAGAAGCTGAGTTGAAAAACTGCTTGACATTTTGGGGGATTTTCTAACATTGATGCAAAATGCAAGGTACTATTTTTAAATATTCATTTAAAGTGTAAATAAATTCTAATATTTTATTTATTTCATAGTTTGATTTTTATGATCCTGTATGTTTGGCATTAATTACTAAAGTATTTTTGACAGAACATTTGTATTTTAGAAATTCTTTACAGAAAAGCTGAGGCTTTGATAGTTGTCTAGTGGGCATCTGGATAAGTGGCAAAGATTTGGTATATCTGCTGCTGATGTTAATAGCTATAAGCTACAAAATTGATGTTATCATCTGAACTGTTTTTCTAAGTTACTGAGAAGCTGAGTTGAAAAACTGCTTGACATTTTGGGGGATTTTCTAACATTGATGCAAAATGCAAGGTACTATTTTTAAATATTCATTTAAAGTGTAAATAAATTCTAATATTTTATTTATTTCATAGTTTGATTTTTATGATCCTGTATGTTTGGCATTAATTACTAAAGTATTTTTGACAGAACATTTGTATTTTAGAAATTCTTTACAGAAAAGCTGAGGCTTTGATAGTTGTCTAGTGGGCATCTGGATAAGTGGCAAAGATTTGGTATATCTGCTGCTGATGTTAATATTTGCAGTGAGCTGATGGGTGGTACAGTTTCTTTACTGTTCTTAGGTTTTGGATGTTGTCTAAACATCTGCATCTTGTTGTTGCTTCTGGTTAGCCATATAACTTTCACCTTTGAATAGGATTTCTGTTTGTTGTCTGCTTTTTGCAAACACTAAGGACTTAATCATCATGGCAAGTTTGTGAATTTTGGGTTCAATAACACAAAAAAAATTCTCAGTTGGGTGTTTGGTGTCAGTATACATACACTGTGTTTTGCTGTTCTTTGCATAATGGGGGAAATTACTTTTTAGCATTAAATACTTAAGAAAGTGGTGCTGTGTAAAATCCTGACTTTTAGGGAGTGGCTTTCTTAGAAGAACTGTTGTAGCAGGTATTTACTGTTATCATTTTTGTATTAATAACATTTTATTTCTAGAATGCATATATACTTTTTTTTTAATGCATTATTTCTAGATTTACATAATATGTTCAAAAGTTTGTTTGTTGTGTGTTTTTTTTGTTTTGGGTTTTTTTGTCTTGTCTTGTTGGTGTTTTTTTTGTGGTATGCAATACAGAACCCTTTCCAGGACTGTGTAATTGTCTGCATTTTTAGAGACATACTTAATCATCAAGCAGTTCTCTTGCCCTATGACAAATGTATGGAGGTGAGCTGGTTTCTGTGCATGCTTTTGTGAGCTTCACTGACAACTTGAGGCTTCAATGCTTCTTTCAGCTCTTGCATACATTTTTCTTGTTGAATACAAGAGGTTGGGTGCAGACTTCTATGTGTTGCAGTAATGCTGCTGAGCTTGTTAAGTTTATCTACCTTGTGTCAGATTTATGTGTGTGGATGAGAAATACCACATGGTATTAGGAGTTTTATCTTGGTAATATGTTCCTACTCTTATGCTATCTATTGCAAGGTAATATTACAATCACAGAATCATAGGATGGTTTGCACTGGAAGGAACCTCAGAGATCATAGAATAGAATAATAGAATCATAGAATCCTAGGAAAGATCATCTAGTCCAACCCGCCTGCCAGAGCAGGGTCACCTAGAGTACATCACACAGGAACGTGTCCAGGTGGGTTTTGAATGTCCAGTGAAGGAGACTCCACAACCTCCCTGGGCAGCCTCTTCCAGTGCTCTGTCACTCTCACAGTAAAAAAAAATTTTTGGATATTCACCTTGAACGTCCTATGCTCCAATTATCTAGAGATTATCTAGTTTCAACTCCCCTGCCATGGGCAGGGAAACTTCCCGCTAGACCAGGTTGCTCAAAGCTCCATCCTATCTGGCCTTGAACACTTGCATAATCTTTATTGTTACTTTCTTCCTGGAATTTAGCAACAACTGTTCCTTGAAACTTTACCTAGTCTCAGCCATAATATTAGCATCTTTGGAGTATGTGTTTGGTTTTTTTTGAGAATCAGCTGGGGAGACTTTATAGTTTTCTTAAAGATCTGCACCAAGTGGCTCTTGAAAGCAGAAATTGTGTGGGAAGGAAGCAGAGGATCATTTAACTAACTTGTTTTATTCTGTAGTTGACTTGGAGTTGAAGAGCAGTAATTGCTGCCCTACCAATTGATGAGCAAACCTGCAGTCTAATTTTAAAGTCCCTTACACTTACTATACTTCACAACTACCTGCATGTTAGTAATGTAAGCTAATTCATAACTTTAAATGCATGAGAAAAATGAGCATTGGATGAGATCTGTATTTGCTAGTGAGTCTTGGTAGGCATCTTAGTCTAATCTCTACACTGTGTACTTTAATGTATATTCTTTCTTAAAATGTTGTTGCAGTGCTTAGTCTCATTATGACAGTATTTTCTACATTCTTTGAAATATCTAGTCAATTAAAAATAGATATATCTAAATTTACTGAAGATACAGTAATTTTACAGGTAACTTAGACATAATTTTCCTATTGAATTGTATGCTAGTAGGGAGGAAAAATTGGCATACTTCACTTTGATAAAGCAGAATCAAGTTTTATAACCAGTATTTAGGAGAAAATACTTTTGCCCTCAGGCCAAACAGTTTTAATCTCAAAATCACTGTCCAATAAAGAGTGGTAAATTCATAGTAACATGCTTCATTGTGTCTAGTAGCATGTTTGGTTGTCTTTTCAAAGCAGAATTTAATTCATTCAGCTTCAAGTGTTCCTTTATGTAGGTTTGATACATGCATATGTGTTTATATACATTCTCTCCCTTCCCTCCCCACCCTTTCTCCCTTCTGCTTCCAGACCATGAGATTATTAAGTGTTCAGAATTTCAGGTGGGAGGAATGTGAGGAATGCTTTTGTACTGACAGTACTAGTTTTCTTCCACTAACTGAGGTTATGGAATTAGTGAGCTTTCACATTGTTTCTTCTTTAATGCTTTCAACTTAGATTGTAAGGACTATTTTAAGTTTTGGAAGCTCTTGGACTCCCCTGAGTTTTGATAGTAACTTCTCTATCAGACGTCTTAAGGAATATTCTTGCATGTGTGGTTTTTTTAGCAACTTTTGCATTCCCTCATGTGGTTGTTGACACTGTCTTAGCAGTGATTTAAATATACAGTCATCTGCTGACTTTTGGAATACTTCTACAAGTTACTTGTGCCTGATTTTATTTTTCCTTGCTTAAGTGTTAATTTTAAAATAAAAATAGCATAGAATAGGGGTTTTAGCCTGGTTTTCACAAAAATAATTTGCATTAGCATTGTTTGTAGTGTCTGTTTTCCATCTCTTTAGTAACTTGTTGCTGCTTTCATTTGAATTGTCTGACAGAGGAAAAAAAATCTCATGGATAATAGTTGTAGAAAATGAAATTATGTAAAACAGACATCTACACTGGCAGGAAGAAAGCCTAGAGGGCCCTCTCCTTGTAGAGTAGTTGCAGCATGAGCTCATAAGTTAAAAAGCACCACTGAATCTTTTTCTCCACTGAACACCTTTGACTCTCTTTGTCCATCCAGAAATAAAATTAATTTTAGGAATCTGAGTGGTCCAGGAGAATAGCTAAATTTGAAGAAAAATTAAACAGTTCATAGAAGAGATGTACATAGAAGAGATGCTCTTTGGTACAACAGCAAGTCTTGTGGCTGTGTATATAACATCTACTTATGGACAAGTGTATTTTGAACTTGCACTGCTGTGGAAAATTTTGTTGGCTGTTTTGACAAATACTATAATAAATGTGGTACCATGCCTTTATTACACAACTGGAAAACTGAATTAAGACATTCACAAGTTTGACCTCTGTTAGTACTTCTCTAAAGTGTTACAGCTTTTACAGTGGTTACATTTTCCCTTTCCTGTGTGATGCTTTTTGTTGCAACCAGCATTTTCAGTCTTCTGGTTCTTTTCCTTTTGATTTCTTTCTTTGTCAGGTATGCAGTAATTAGATTTTACAGAGAAAACTGAGATAAATTTAGTGTTTGGTTGTGGTGTATGTGGTGGGCTTTTTTGTGAGGGTTTTGTTGTTTGTTTTGGTTTTTTTTAGAGGTTCTTTTAAGTTTTGAAATGCTTAATTAAGTACTGCATTTTATATTTTGGCTCCTTCAAGCTTGCATTCTGTTTGCATGTGGCAAGGTCATAACTTGGCTGATAAAATAATCTCATTAGGAAGTACAACATTCTGTAAGAGTGAAGTGTTAAACTGAGTTATGTTCAAATTAAATATTTATTTTTACTTCAGAAACAGAAGGTAGCGTTTCAGTGTTGAAACCGGATTTTTATTTTTTTTTTGGCAGCAACATTAGAAACTCCCTATCACTGCTTCAAGTAGACTGCACACTGTTTTGAAAGCATGTTGTATGCCTTGCAGAGATCAAGTGAAAAGTAGGGTAGCATGTTCTCTGCATATATCTACATAATTAACTACTGTTCCTTCCATGCTGTGGAGCTGTAATGAGCTGAATTGGATATTGGAACTTTTTATTTTACAGGGGATCTAAGAACAGCATGTGTGGTACATAAGTTGTCTTATCTGAGGACTGTGAGAGCTTGGGACTTCAAAAGAAGAAAGAGAAACTTACTAGGACTGTCTGTAACTATAGTCTCCCTCATGAGTTTTGCCTGGGTGTTCAACCCAAAATGTTTTTATCTGTAATAATTCCCTGTGCTCCCCACCACGCTGGATTTAGTCTTCCTTTTTATTTTGTCCTCTGTTCCTTTTTGATTAATTTTTTTTTGGGGGGGGGTAAAAAATATAGTCATATTTTGTTAAACTCTGTGTGCTGTAATATCTGATGATTATGACAGGTAAAAGAACGTAGAGCAAACAAATTAGGAATACATTACTTTTATTGGTTACTCCTCAAGCTATTCCTCAAGAATAGAATTTCATTAATAACTTTCACAAGGAATTATTTCATAATTCTCATTTAAGCTGACTGAATATTAAATATTTCCTAAGTAAATAAATCTCTTCAGTCATGTCATTAGCTATATGAAAATGTCTAATCTGTGTTTTTGCTTCCAAAAATAAGCCCTTTAAGGTTAAGATCTGTTGCTTAGTGGGGAAAAGCCTCATTTGTGTAACCTTTATCTCATCAGAATTTTTATTTTCACAAAGTGAAATCTTGTACATTTAAGGAAATGCCCCAAAACAGTCTTACTTTCTACATCTTCGTCAAGTTACGATCTGAACATTTTGTTGATACAATTGACTGTGAAGTTGAGTGTAGTGTGTTCCATGAGGGAGAACAAAGCGCAGATAATGCTGATGTACCACACTTTACCCAAGTCCAGACTGGTACTGTGCTACTACTGCCATTGGAAATGTTGATCTTTTTCTTCTGTCTCTTCAAAAGTTCACTAAAAAATGCCTGTATGCCACAAAAATAACTTGAGTAGTGAGTAACCAGGAGTATAGCTGGCAGGGTGGATGGCTTTTTCCCTACTGTGTTTAAAGATCACCATGCCCTCCTCCCTCCCCCTTGCTGTGAAAGTTTCCCATATTTGAAAAAGGAAGATTTGCAATGGCTACAGTTTTATTGTTGTTGGGAGCTGGCATATCATAACAACCTCTGTTGAGCAATATGGTGATTGGGTAGGCCTGCGTCAGTCTGTAGTCAGCAACTGTATTCAGTTACAGTAACGCTTGGGTTGAAGAGTCCTGTGTCATCTCAATGCTCAATTTGTTAGGGTAACACTTTTCCTAGGAATATAATATTTTCCTTGCAGAAGCCTTATTAGCTTTATTATCATTATTATTATTTATTTGATTTGGAAGAAAGGCTCAATACACACAAGATACAAATTAAGAAATACAGAGTAAAGCTCAAACTGGGAAATGCTTTTAAACTTTTCACTTCCTAGGGAGGGACTTCTTCCCAGACTTTTTTTTTTTTTTCTCCCAACTACTAGGAGTTGAGTAATAGCGTCAGGACAGCTTCAAGGCAGTGTTTTATATGTCATGTAACTTTTACTATTGTTATCCAATAAATACTGTAATTTCAGAACTTTGCTCTTTCACCAGGTGAGCTGAATCTTAGTGATTGATTAGAAAAATAAACTTTTTAACAAGCATGACAATTCAAATATTGATGAACAGGGGGGAGAGGTGGAGGAAGGCTGCATTAGGGAATTAAGGCAGGTGGAAAATAAGAAATTATCTGCTTTAAAAACAAAGTACCAACCTACTAGAGACAAAATGAGAGTATTTTACCAATTCCTGATGGGTCTTCTAGGCAGGCTACTTTCGGAAGCAGACAGAACACATTCTGTGCTGGGTCAATCAGTAAACAGAAGTAGCTTGCATATTCTTTTGCTGAATTTTGGCTGAATGCATCTGGTTTTTTATTTCTCTGTATATTTTCATAATGTTGGAGTCAGAATATACTGATAATTAAGATTGAAAGGTTAAATAATTTTTAGGTGTTACAGTAAAGTTATGACTTAAACACTTACTGAGGAAAAAATCTGTTCTTTACCACTGAAGTCACATGAAAAAATGTTCCCTTTTTCAGTCTTTGAAACTACTAAAGCAGTGTTTTAAGATGTGCATACTAAGACTTGGGTACTTTAAATGCTCATAAGTATGTATTTATGTATTCATGTGTACAAAATATTGACTATTAATCTTTGTTTTAAAAATGTAAGGCAACGCATCTTTAATTGTTTATTATGTTCTAGTATTGTGTTGGATATGACTTTCGTGTACAACTTGTTTTTTCTTCCTTCAGATTGGAAGAACAGAAGCATGCTTTCCGCTGAGTCTTACACTGCCATTTGTGATACAGAATGTCTCTAAGTGAGAAGAATAGTGTGGTTTTTGCATATGAATCTTCAGTACACAGCACCAACGTACTTCTCAGTCTTGACGATCAGAGAAAGCAAGATATTCTTTGTGATGTTACTATTTTAGTGGAGGATCAGCGATTTCGGGCTCACAAAGCTGTGCTTGCAGCTTGCAGCAGTTACTTCCTTTCAAGAATTGTGGGCCAGGTGGATACTGATCTTATCATCACTTTACCGGAAGAGGTGAGTGTCCCTCCCTTCTGTATTTCACCTGTCAGAGCTTCCAATCTGTTTCATTCGAATCTGTATTACGATAGGCTGATGCCCAGCTGAGAGGTTAAGAGAACTAAGGGAAGGAATTTCTAACTTGTAAAGCTGCCATTGGTTAAAGTGAAGGTTAGACAGATCAGAATGTACATCAGACTGAAGATATGAGTATGCTGTCTTGGGAAATGTATAGAGGACTTTTTTTTAAGTAATTCTATATTAGTTTTAAAGTTACAGACCTGTTTCAAAGCATGTAAGTTTGTCAAAAAATAGGCCTTAAATGGTAAAGAGGTACTGCAGAAGTAATCCTCCTGTATGAAAAGATAATAATTTTGGAGTAAAGAATGAACAAAAGTGGTGATACCTTTATATTAGTATCATGAAGATTTGGGTTTGTATGTTTACGTGATAAAACTGTACTTATATTCCTTTCTTGCTGTTGTTAACAATTTTCTTCTACTCAGCTCGCTTCCTTTTTACACACATTAGCAGCTTGATTTTTTTTTTTCTACTGTGTTTTATTACCTTTAAGACTGTGCAAACGTATTATAACTACTTGCTTTCTTTCCCCCTGCTTCTTCCCTCCAAATACATGTTCTTAAATATATTCATTAGATTATATTCAAAGACATTCAGTGGAAATGAACCAGAACTCGACATAGGAAATGAAAATTCTTACATATCTGGCACATCTAAGATATTTAAAGATTCCAGTTGGAATTTAGTTAAATGATAAGAGGCATGAGGCAAGCAAGTGGCTGGAGTTTGATATGAAATGCTGTGCTTGCAGATGAATAGTGAAGAGCCTCCAAGTGCTCAGATTGTGCTCAATGGTAGCAGTAATCTGAAGAGCTGGCTGTTAAGTAATCAGGGGAAGAAGGATGCTGGGGAACATAAAGCCATGATTTGGAGCAGAAGAGGGAAATAAGTGGTGTGTAAAACTTCTGATGTTGAAGAGAGAATTTTGCTTTGGGATGATGGAGAAAATAGGGAATTGGAAGAGTAAGAAATGTATATCAAAGTTGGAGAGGGGAAAAATAGTTGCTGGTACAAAGCAACAGTGTTGCCATGAACCTGTGAAATAAAGCAGAGTTAAAAGGGACTAGAGTTTGTAAAGAAAATGGAGCAACATAATCCTGGTGTTTACTACAGTTGTAAACTTAAGAGGACTCTTAATGAAGTTTACTATTAATAATGTAAGAACTGAATCTGCTGATGAAACAAGCAAAAATACTAACTGAATCTCACATATTAGTTGTTTGGTCTGATCAGTTAGGTGGTAAGCGTTTGAAGACTTGCAACTTGAGCTTCTCTTCTGGGAACTGCTAAGTAGTTTGAAATAAGTCAGTAAGAGAAAGTGAAAGGAATACAGGATGTTTTTTCCCCTCTTGAACCTTTCAGTTATTAACAATAAATGTTTCTACCTTACATAGAAAGACTGTACAATTTTGAAATATTGTATTTGTTTTGTTTGGTTTCATACATGAAAATCGCTTGTTTGTAAACCCACTCTAATAATTTATTAGCTAGATTAAGTTTAAATACTTCTTGCCAGTTTATGGATATACTGTTATTTACACTCTCCTTCCCCACATTATTAAGTGGTGGTGTAAAGAGAAAACTTATCTCCAGAGTGTTTCAAGTGCTATTTTAAGAATTCTTAAAATGGTTCATAAGGGTTTTCAACAGTTTTACTAAACTGACTTGGTACAGAACGCTTCAACTTCTTTTCATGTGTTGTTCATGTGTTCTTTATTAAAAAAACATCAACCAACCACTAAAAAAACCCAAAACGTACCCTCAAGTGATTCCCAAATTAAATTGCATGTACAGTTAATTATCTTGCTGGCAGAAGAATTCTGTATGGTTAGTGCATTAATATGGCACTTAATTCAGCATAAAGTCGTCTTCATTTCAGTGAAGTAGGTGAGCAGAATATGGGATTGAATTTGAGTGGTAATAATGGACATAACTACGTACTCTAGTTCTCAAGGCTAAAGGAAGCGTCATGTAATTTATAATACAATTATTTGCTTACAGCTTTCTGCCTGATTGCATGGTATTTTCTTCATGTGTAGAAGATGATCTTGTTCAGTTTGTAAAGATACAGGATTTTTTTTTCTTTGGATTGCCTGTTAGCCTACTGTTCTGGTGCAAAAACTGAGATTATACTGATGGAAATAATCAAGTAAAGCTACCTACTCCAAAAAGGCTTTAAACTATTCTGGGGTGGTTTCTGGGTAGAATTCTTTCCAGCTTTGAAAGGAAGAAAAGGGTAAATGGCAATAGTAATAAAAAATAATGTGTGGTCAAATTCCATCTTTTCAGACCTTTTAATATAAATATGCATAAGACTGGCCAAATAACAGTAATTACTCTTTAATAAGTTAAAAGTTAAATATCAGCAGCATTTTTCTTATTCTAGACTGAGTAATGTACAACTTGGGTTTGAAAGATATCTTTGTGAAGTTGGAGTCCAATTACTGGTTTTCAGTGTATAGCAATATTTTTCACTTGTTAGTAATGTAGTGTCAGAAAGTTATATTAGGAGAGTGATCACAAGCAAGAAGATAATTCCTGTCCATTTTGGGTAATAAAATTATATCAGATTTGCTTCAGAATGTGTGAAACAAGTCTTTCTACAGAAACAAATGTAGAACAAATTTACTTTTGTCTTGTACTCTATGCTGCTGGCATGGTTTGTCCACAGGTAAGTGTGGGTTCTGTGTGTTTCTCTATTTAAATCCATATTTACCCTACTAATTTTTTTCTTTTTCTTAGGTAACACTTAAAGGATTTAGTCCTTTGCTTCAGTTTGCATACACAGCTAAACTTATTTTAAACAAAGACAATGTTTCTGAAGTTTGCAAATGTGCTCAGTTTTTGGGTGTACACAACATTGAAGAGTCTTGCTTTCAGTTTCTCAAATTCAAATTTTTGGACTTTA
>NW_009953950.1:767726-832101 GCF_000747805.2 Chaetura pelagica
CAAACCCTAAAATTGGCAGTGTGGATGATGGAGACCTAGAAATAGATGATGAAGCAGAAGAACTTTTAGAAAAGGAATATATTCAAACTCCTGACACAAAGCTTTGTAAAGATGAAGAAAATTCTAAATCATTGCCTGCTCTGGAAGATAATGCCAGTCAAACATATGATCCTGTACATTCAGAAAAGGGTGGTTCTCCCAGTTTATCTTCCCAATGCCCAAAGTATAGGAAATTCCAGAAAGCTTTTGGAAATGACAAAGTTCATACTTCAGAGTCAAGTCCCAGTATTAAAGACATTCAGGCTGCACCAAGTGCAACTTTTCTTGAGAAGGAAATACCTGATAATGATGGGATACAAAAAGCTCAGGAATGTGTACCTATGCAGCTGGTCTCAAAATGTGAAGAGACTCAGGTGAAAATGGAAGAAGGGGAGGAGGGCACTGAGAAAAAGGAAGAGTCAAGGAGAGATTCTGTGACTCAGAATGTGTCCTATCCAGTGGAGAAAATGGATGTTGCTGATTTCCCCCAAAGCCATGCCGCACCTCATGGACTCAATTCTGTGTCTCTTTTACGTACTTGTGAGCAATATGGTAACTTCAATTTTGGTAGTATGCAAAACAACACAGTCTCAACTGAAAAAACTGTGTCAGGTACTGTATCAGGTACTGGAGTTGGGAATGACAAAACTGCAAGTAAAGATGACACACCTTCAAGTAGCAATTTGTGCACCAGGGAAGCCACTAACATTACATCAGCTGGTGATCGAAGCAGTGTGGAGAGAGAGATAGCAGAACATCTAGCTCAAGGGTTCTGGAGTGATATTTACAGCACAGAAGCCTGTCAAATACATTTACCACCTGCAGTTTCAAAAGAGCCAGTATATTCGGGGAAAAAATCAGAGTGTCCATGGCTGGGTATCAGGATCAGTGAAAGCCCTGAACCATCCTCTCAACGAACTTTTGCAACATTGAATTCTGTCAGCTGCCCCTTTATAAGCAACCTTAATACTGGAGGATGCTCCAACAGCTCTGAAATAAGCAGTGGAGATTATGTTCAGGGACAACAACAAGAACAGTGTTCCTACAATTATGTGATGAGTTTAGGAGAGGATTCGGAAACTGACACTGAGGGAGACAGTGAATCCTGTTCAGCAAGAGAACAAGAGTGCGAGGTAAGAACATGCTGATGTGTCCCTTGTTTCTCTGTCTCTCAAGGCCCTATTCAGAAACATAATTCTGGGCCTCCTTTTCTCCAGGTTTTTTTTTTTTTGGTGGTTGCTTGTTTTAAAAAAATCTGTGAAATGAAACTTCAAATAACCAGTCAAAGGTTTATATGGAAGGTCACTGTTAATTCAGGGAGACTTACAAAGTATTTTTTGATAGGATATTGTAAGTGGTTGATGCTTAGGTATTAGATCTCCATGTATTTCTGGAAAAACTACATCAGAAGAGGCTGAGAGTCTTAAACTGAGGCATGGGTAGTTCTTCAGAATATTTTTTTGTCTACTTCAATTAAACTTCTTGGAATGTTTTTTTTATAGAAACGGAACAGTTTTCTTGGTTTTATTCTGAGTTGTGGGGAGGTGGGAAAGAAATATTTCAGTTTTACTGTAAAATGAAAATGAAGGTTTCAAGCTGGCTTTGGTAGCTGTGTACTTAAGACAGCTTTAATAGCATTACCTTTTCTAAAACTGTTGTTACATTTATTTCTCCAACTGCAGAAAATTACTTGGCACTTCTTTATGTCATTGTTTTGCTAGTGTTTTAGCCAGATGCCATACATAAGTAGTCTAATCCCAAAAGATTTTACTATATGCCTAGAATCATTTCAGTGACAATACGTTGCTCATCTTTTACATTACAAAGAAGTAGCTGGCATAATTGGTGAAGGCAGTACTCTCATTTTCTTTGCCTGTCAGGGTGGTAGCCAAACACAGAAGAGGTTTCTCTGTTTGCTTTTTAAACTAAATTCAGATCTTTGACCACAGCAAGGTAACATACTCTGCTACTTAATATATTCAAATGTAAGGATTATAATAGTGTCTTTAGTCAAATACTTGATAAAATGTGGCTATTTTGTTTTACTGGTAAAGATGTTCTTCAGTATTAATCAGGATTTCATGATCTGTGTATGTTTCAGAAGCTCCTCCTGAAGCTCAGGTGTACATACAGTAGCAAGAGCCTGGTTCTCTCCTCTCCAGAAGAATTACAAGACAAATATTGTTAACTTTTATGTTTTAAATAGTCTGTTTCAGATGAACTTTTCCTGCAGAAAACTATAGGTATAAAAATGTATGAAGAATATAGTCTGACTAGCAGCTTAGGGGAACCATTAGACTCTATTAGTGATTCTTGACACCTGTTTTGTGCACTTCCTGACCAGAACTTATTTTCCTGGAGTGTATCACCTAATTATTTGCTGTGTGCATGGATAATTTCATCCTACTCCAAATATGCTTTTCAGGATCAAGGGAAAATGTACAAAGTACTCAGTTATTTCATCAGTGTTTGAACTCATCCAGTTGAAATCCCACCGGATAGCTACATTAGCTTGCTCTTTGCTCTGAGATATAGGAAGAAAGATGGGTTGTGTGGTAAGGAATGCTTAAAATGAAAACTTGATTTGGCCTGTTGGTGTTTGTATATATCAGATTCACCTTTGATTTACAACTGTATCTTACATTCTAGGTAAAACTGCCATTTAATGCACAAAGGATTATCTCACTTTCCAGAAATGACTTCCAGTCATTTCTGAAAATGCATAAATTAACTCCTGAACAATTGGACTGTATTCATGATATCCGAAGACGAAGTAAGAACAGAATTGCAGCACAGCGATGTCGTAAAAGAAAACTTGACTGCATACAAAATCTTGAATCTGAAATTGAAAAACTGGTATGTATAAATGCTCGTTACTGTTGACTTGAGTCTTTCTCTAAACTTGACTGAACATTTGGCAATAGTTTGAGAGTGAGGTGGCTTACTACCTTTTCCACTTGAGCTTAGATCAGTCTTAAAAGATTTATAGAGTTCTAGATTTTCGGTGCTTTAATCTAAAGTAAATACATTATTCCTTCTGTGGACTTAGTTTCCATTCAAAGAAAAGTCCATCAAAGCATAATTTTTGGTGAACACTGTTTCCGAAGCCCATCGGCATTGAGCTTAATTATACAGACTGATTCCCGTACTGTCATCCCACTCTACTTGGTTTTCTACCTCTTTACTCTTTCTTGCTTTATGTTTTTGTTATTCAGCTCATGGTAGCTCACAGTATTGCTCATGATCAGCTTGACAGTTACGCAGTTGTTAATTGTGTAAGTATTGTTTTTTGTAACATATCAACATAGGCTGGTGAACTGTTTCCTGAATCTTGAATCTTAAACATGAGATCCTTGCAGAAAGGCTAAAGATATAGCAGAATACAGGAAGCTGCTGCCTTCTTAGCAGTTGTATCAAGATTGTAGCTGAGGAACTAATGCACCCATATTTCTCTGCAGCCATCTGTTAATATTATTTTTCCTTCTTAAAAGGCAATAAAATATAAATATTTAACTTAAAGGGTAGTGTGGGTAATCTGAAGTTTGACAAAAAAATAATTGAGTGGCATTTTTCTGGTCTTGATTTCAGACCCACTTATCTCAGCTACATACTTGATCATACCATGTGCACTAAATATTTCAGTTGTTTAGGGTTACTGTACTCATAATTCTTGTTTATGGAGTGTTTTAGACTTTGTTCATGTACATGAATTTAATATCTGCAATTGCTAGGAATGTATATGGTTGGTTATGTTGCACATTTTTTCCCCTTATGACCTCACAGAGAAAAGGAAAATAAAATTAAAGCAAGTGCCATGAGCTATTAATTTATTTTCCTGAAGTGATCCGTCATCTTTCACTACACGGACTTCTGCAGCAAAGGAGATAGACTTGGGAGGAAGTCATGCAGTGCCATACAGCCCTAATGAGTGTACAGAGTAAGTCATTCAGACTGCTGAATGAAGAAGATGCTCTTTGAGGGAGAGAAGTCAGGTGATCATGTTAATAACAGTTTTATTATCCTGACTGAAGGGAGAAGTTGCATTTCTGACAGTTCAGAACTTTCTGCCTGTTTTTTATTGTCATATTGTCAATGTCGTGCAACACTTAGGGGGGTGAGAATTGGAGATTCATCTGCAAAATTAAACCTGTAGTTGACGAAGTGACTGATAATCATAGTATAATATCCTTTCTTCTGTGGAGCTGTGCTAGAACAGACAATATCTGCTGTTCAACAGGTATCACTGTTCAAGGTTTAGACAATGAGTTGAGAATTGTGAAGTGAGGTGTGAGTTGTGACTCATGCTCTAGGCACAAATATGTTCCGGTTGCTTATTTTTTACAACAGTGCAAGTAAGTTTCTTCAGAACTTCCTGAGAAGACCTTGTTTGAATCTGCTGAGCATGTCTGACAGTGATTGATGTTATGTATCAAATTTGTGTAAGTTGTGCACAAATACAGAAACTTGACCTGTCTAGGCATAATTTCCAGGTGGGTGGAAGAAAAGAGACATCTGAGAAGGGCGTTGCATGGTACATCCAGGTTGCTTCATGCATGATGACTTCAGACTGGTTCCTCCTTAGTCTTTGATCTCTGCGTGGTATCCTCTATAATGAGGGTCTGAGAGAAGATAATATGGTGTAGCTGTAGTCTGAAAACTCTTGACAAGTAGACAATACTCAGTGCTATAACCTGTTAGGAAATATTGTTTGGTTCAATTCCTCATCCTGGCTTCCAGTATGTGCAGCATGTTGTCCTGTATTAATTTATGTTTGTTGCTGCTTTTCAGATTTTTGTTCTCTCAGATTAAAGGTAATGGGTTTTTTTGGTATTTCTTGGCAAAGTCCTATATCTGGAACAGACTAACCCTTTGCACGTGTAGAGTGATGGGCTGGGGAATAGCATTGCTGAGAAGGATCCTAGGGATGTGGGCAGACAGAAAGTTGAGCATGGGTCAGCAGAGTGTCCAGACTGGAAAAAAGGCCACCAGTGTTCTGGGCTGTATTAACAGGAGGACAGCCAGTGCTTCCAGAACAGTGTTTGTACTCCTATATATGCTTAGCACGTGTAAGACTGAATCTTTTGACCCCTCCCAGTGTCAGAATTACGTTGACAGACTGCAGCAAGGTTAGTAGAAGGCCACTGAGATGGTCAGACCTGAAGTACTACTATGATGAGAGGCAGAGGAAATAGGCTTTCTGCTTGGAGGACAGATGGCTGTGGGAGACCTAATAGCAACCTGCCCATATTTAAGGGCAGGTCCTTAAGGTTATGTAGCCATCGGGACTGAAGACAGTACTTCACATGCAGAAGAATGAGACATTGCCATAAAGGTTTCAATTGCGTGTAAGGAAACACTTCTTTCTATGGGGACAGGCAGGCAATGGAGCAGGTTACCCAGAGAAGGTTGTGCATGCTTTATCCATGGATGTTTTTGTGACATGGCTCAGCAAAGCCCTGAGCTACCTGATCTTACCCAGAGCTGTCTTTGTTTTGAGCAGGAGGTTAAACTACACAACTCCTGAGGTACCTGCCTATCCAAGTGATTCTGAAAAATTGGAAGTCTTCTGATAAGCTCTACTTATTGAATAAAAATGCTGTTTGGTACTAAATGTGACTGTTACCTGGGAGAATTAAGTTTGGTTGTCTCTCTTGATCTTTCCTGAAGATTCTGAAGCTCAGGAGGAGGATGTGTGTCATACATTTCTTGGATCACAGCTTATAGTAATTGGGATCTTGTTATATATATAATAGCAGGGGGAAGAAGTGTGTGAACTAGAAACGTTCTTCACCAGAAGAGTTAAAAGAGTGCTCAGTTTTATGATTATTATGACCTCGAAACTAGCTAGCATTACTTTCCAGTAATGCTGCTAAAATAAACCAATAATATTTAAATGTATTATTCTGTCAACAACTTCTGATGGTGGTGGTGAACTTACAATGAAGTAAGCATTTCTGAATGTTAAGTTTGTTAAACAGCAATCTAGATAATTTCATCAGTCCGTAATACACAGCTGAGTCCCTCTACGTACCCAACATTTCCATAAAGTGATTTCAGACTGGGAGATCTGGCAACAGCTGCTCCCAGTACGCTGACAAGTAGTAGTTTATTAGCAAAGCACTGTTTCTAATAATTTTAGGCAAAAAGACTGGCAAAAACTACTTCTCTTGTCAAATCCCACTTAAAAGTAGCCAGTTCTGTCAAATAGAAGTTGTAGAGGTTGCAGTATGAGTTTCTTCTGCAAGAGGGGATGTGAAAAGCATTGGAAATAATTAACCTCAGAGTGAGCTGACACAGAAATAGTAGTAAAACACAGTCTGTATTATTAAAATCTATTTCTTATAAACTGTTTAAAGCTTTGTATATTTTCAAAACTGTGCCTCTTAATTAAAAAACTCCAAATGTGTGGCATGTTTGTTCTGGGGGTTTTTTTGGTCCTTTTCTTTCAACTACTTCATTATGGTCTTAGTTGTTTGCCATTTCCTCATTTTTCTTTATTCAGATGTTTCTTTTTTACATCATTAGACCTCTCAGTTATCAATGTCCTTTCATATTCAGACAGTCGTATAATAAATCTTGGAAAAAACAATGACATTGAAGTAAAAACAAACAAACGGCTCATTTTTAATAACTGGTACTTTTTTTTTCTATGTGATATTAATTAGTGAATTGCCATCCCTTCTGCTGCCCTGTGTTTGGAGAATCCTTTTGCATTACTAACTAGATTGTAAGCTAGTTATAAGGACAGTCTTATTTCATGTCTGAGAGGTGTCTGCCACTTTTAAGTATGTTAGCTATGTAAATAAAACTCAAGCAGTCAGCAGCTATTTTCCTGTCCCAATAGTAGGTTACCTACCTACTGGCACCTCTGTTGTTGTCTCTTCAGTTCACTAATCTGTCATTCCTCCTCCTCTTTAAATTCTTTTAACTTCTGTTCTTGTCAGTGCCTTGAAACATCAGATTGCTGTATTTCCAAAGAAAATATTTTGTTCACAGTTTCAGCATGTTTTCTTTCTTTAACTTTCCTATATTTTCTGTTTACCCTAGGAACTCTTCTCAGCTCCGTTGTTTGTTCTGCAGAGGACCTGGCACTTTCTAGAATTGAATTTATTTTAATCTACCAGAGTAGTATCAATAATGAAAATATGATGTCTGGTTTTCAACGTTAAACTTTTACAGTATAAACCCCTATGAATGCTGCTCTGCTTAATGTTTTGTTGGCCCAGTGATAATGATTACCCTGTAGAATTAGTGTTTCAGGAATATTTATAGTAAGTGAAGCTGGTTTCATTTATTTAATAATTGCAAATTACTCTTTTGGCTGCCAACATGAGTTTTGAAGAAGCTGTATGTCTGAAAAATCACTTCAAGTGGCTGAGTTGATGGCACTTCTAGAGAGGTTAGGATTGCCCTTTTAATAGGCATTTGATTCTGTTGCTGCTTACCTTGCTGCCAAATTGCTTCTGTTTCAGCAGACCAGATTATTTACAGCCTTGTTTTAGCCTTGGTAGGAACATAAACCATTGTGTTTGTGTTAAAATGCAGACTAAAATGCTATTTTTCTTTTTGCAGCAAAATGAGAAGGAGAACTTGCTGAAGGAAAGAAACCACATTTTGTCAACTCTGGGTGAGACAAAGCAGAATCTCACTGGACTTTGCCAGCAGGTGTGTAAGGAAGCAGCCTTGAGTCAAGAGCAAATACAAATACTTGCAAAATATTCTTCGTCAGATTGTCCTCTTTCATTTTTGTTCCCGGAGAGAGAACGAACAGCTCCATCCGATAGTGAACTTGTGATACCAGCATGTACAGAATTAACAGGTGGTCTTTCAGGTGTTGCACCTACAAATGAGCAGAGTTCTTGTTATCAGTGCGTGAAAAGTGCGTGTGATGCAACATACGATCAAGTACAAGAACTGCATCCAGTTTCTGTAAGAACGCTGGAGAAAACTTCACTTGTAGAACAGTGTGGGCAGAGTGGTGGTATCACAGACTTCTGTCAGCAAATGACTGACAAATGCACTACAGATGAGTGAATCAATTCTCTCCCTATTACCAACCTTTACAACCTACCAACATTGCAACTAAAAACGGGATTGAGCATTACTGCAAAGTAACTTAATAAGTGAAAGAAAAGGTGAAACTTTATCTTTTGAAACTACATTGACAAGTACATGGTCATCCTATTACTTGGCAAGCTTTGGATTTGCTCTGTGCAGTTCTAGAGTGTAAATTGTATGTGTCAGCCTTGGAGCTTTTTCTGTGTGGTGAGGCCAAGGAGAGTTTAGGAAAGTTGTTGGAACAGGTAAACTCTGTGCACAGATGTTTATTTGTGAGGAAGCTTTCATTCAGGTAAAGAGCAGCCTTTGCTCTGATTTATGCCACAGTACCTAATGCCACTCTGCATCTCAAGAAAAGCCTCCCAATATGTGTTTATGCACAATGACTTCTATACTTGGAATTCTTAATTCTTTAAGATTTCTTTTTATTCCCCGGTAGCCAAACTTTAAGAAGCATATATAGCTCTGTAAATGTTTATTTTATACATGGGTTAGATAATGTGACAGTATGGGGAGATTCTGGCAAGTGCACTCTGGAACCAGCTTATTGCTTCCTGCTGTTCCCATTCCTGTACCAGAGCCAGCTTTTACTGAATATATGCCTTTGTCTTAGCTCTCCAGTATGTAGTTAAGACAATTCAACTCAAACAGCAGAGGTGCTGCAGCATATTGTTCTCTTCCCTAAATTATGTGGCAGGAACAACAGCATACTGGGAAAGGCACAAGTTTGAAACTGAAGCAAGTCTCAGGCTAGTGTGCATTGGATCCTCTGGCATCTGAATCCCATATGCTTGTTAAAATCCACTGCTGTATTGTGAATTAACTGTCCTAGCACTTTCAAGCCTGCTGCTGTTTGTGATAAGTTGGAATCAAAGTATTGTGAAAGTTTAAGGACAGATTTTTAAATTATTTTTTTCTTTAAGGTATTTAGGCATCAAATTCTTGGGCTTCTGTGCCTGATTACCTAAAATGATTGGCAAATGCATTTGTTCTCTGATCATTGGGACCATTAATGAAATTTTAGTTTTCAGGATACTTTTATGGCTAAACCTAGTACATTTTCAATGGCTTGTACTGTAAGTGTGAACATACAGAAAGTATAATAAGGAACTGAGATGGAGGGATTTCCTTTTTTTACTTTGCAAAGGAGAAACTCAGCCACTAAAAATAATCCCCATTTTTTTAGATTTTTACCTGGTAGTTTATGCATATTGTGTACTAATGATGCTTTGTTATTTAGATATTGTTTTCACACCAGAACTAAGTATTGAACCTCACCACAGAAAAGTTTTGGTTTTGCTGGTTTACAAAACATGAAGAATCTTGTACAAGCCAGTGGAATTCTTCATTTCCTACCTCAGAATGTATATTAGCTTTTTGTGTCTTTAATGTGCATGTACAGTGCGCAGTGACTAAGCAAAGGACTATTGTAAATACTGCTTTGAAGTTTTATCTTGCAGTGAGGCAAAACTTGTTCTTGGCAAGGCTCTTTTTTTTTCCTTCCCCCCCTTCCTCCCTTTGGTAACATAGCATTAATAACTATATTAAGACTATTAAGCCACTTATTTAAAACAAAAATGAAAAATTTGAGAGATTTCAGCAGTACTTCTTATAACCAGCACGTAATTCAAGTGACTACACTACCTCACCAATGGGATTGAAAGTTTATTTAAACCTCTAGCAAAATCCTTGGATTTTCATCAAATGTAATTACTTTTTTAAGGGGAAATTGTATGTTAATGGAGCATAGCTTGTATAAATCACAGCCCTTGCAGTAATGGAAATTCAGAAAGAAATACTATATGGCAGATACCATAAGAGATCTACAGCTTTGGATATATTTGCAAAGTTGAAATTCTTTTAAATTACTATCATTTATGTATGTTGATCCTGTATGTGTATTACTCATGAAGCTTTCTGGGTTTTTTTTATCCAGCATCTGTATATGCCTGGCTAATTTAATCCTTCCTCCCTCCCATGTTGCCTGGGCAGTGTTTTGCTCCTAAGACTCCATTTTATTTAAAAAACAAACCAACAAGGAACAGTGAAAAACAAACAGAAGGCCCCAAACCTCTCTACTATCCATGCATAATACTACTTTTAAAGCTGGTGATAATCTGAAATGACGTGGATAATGACATTAAAGCATTGTCCTAACAGTACACATACTCTGAAATGGAATTCCTTGGATTAAATGTTTGTTATAAAGGGGTGGAGCATATATGTATAAAATGACTGTCTGGGAACTTAAAGATATCCAGTGGTCCAAACCCCCGACACACTTGGCTATGGGTGTTGGAGAACAATGTCAGTGATTACCAAGTTCAGAGGCCAGGTTATCCACCAAAGAGTTGTGCTCCACTCTTGCAGTCTGGTGATGAGCCAGGGTCTGAATTCCACCCAGCAATCTGTGCAGGACTTCCAGTGCAGAAATCATGACTGTCATTGATATATGGTAAAAATTAATGTTTTAATTAGTGTTTTTAAACTTATGATGAACTTGATGAAGTTGGAGAGTAGGTTTTTTCCTAACCAGCTTCATCTAAATAATTTTTAAAATATTTATTTAATTAAATAGATCTACAAGTTGCATGTTGACTTCTATAGCCTATATCATCAACTTGCAAAAGTTAAGAATGAATGACAATTTTATGATACAGAATTCTCAGGTAAATGTTTTGGAGTTTGGTTGTGTTTTTTCAGTAGAGAAATACTCAATTTTGAAATTGTAAAATACTTTGTTAAAGCATGTTTTAAAATACTTTGGACAGACTATCTTAAAGCCATAGGAGTATGATGGCATACAGATTGTAAAATAAACAGATAATTGCAACAGTTGATTTTGTATCTTTCATAATTCAATATTTTCTAAGACTACAATAAAAACCACTATGCTTTCTACAAAGGCTTTTCTTTTTTGTGCAAATATTTTGCAGTGAAAGTCTTTCCTGGTGCGTTATTCACTTATGTAGTACTGTTAAAACTTATCTGAAAATAGTAGCAAAGTAGTACATATAGCTTATAAGTTCCAGAATAATACACAAAAAAGCAAGTATTAGTGAGTTGGAATCAATTTCCTGTAAGTTTATTTGACTTTTTTGTATCCTGTTATGTTTGAATGGATTTTCTTTTCTGCAAAACTTTGATATTTGTTTCTTTTTTTTAGTATTTTAAAAATTAAAGAAGAGAAGATGTAAGTGGCTAATTAATAGGATAGAAAAAACTTGGAGGTGATGATTTACATGCATAGTATAGGTCAGTGCATGAGACTGAGGTTTATCATAGGGGAAATGTAATTACATATATATTTATTAAGCTTCTCAAAGTATCTTTGTAATTGTAGATCTGTTGGATCCTGTCAAATAATCAGCCGGACTTCAGAAAAATTACCCTTGAAAAACTGCATTTACCCTAACTCCCTCTGTACCTCCTAAACAGTAAACTGCAATACTCGATCTGGCTTTTCAGTGTTGTGTTTTACTTTGCAAAGAAAGCTTTTTGTTAGAATTCTTGCTTCATTTGAAGTTTTTCTAAACTGTGCATTTAATGCTTTCAAGTCTGAAATTACCCTTCATGAAATGTTCAAACAGTCCTTTTTTTGGGAAAGTATTGGAAGGCAAGATGATAGATGATAAGGTTCAACTTGCTGCTTTATAATCGATAAGGGAGTGAAAGCTCCTTTTCCAGGCCAGTTTTGTCCTTGGAATTTGCAGTCACTTGGATTTAGTTAGCATGTTGTGCATGTCTTGATATTTAGAGCCAAGACACGAGCTTGCACAAGAATGTTAGTGTGGTTTCTCTTTGAGGAAACAAAATCTTGGCACGAGAGTCTGTGATACATTTAAAACTCCTCTTAATATTCAATAAGAAACAACAGTGATGAAAGCTAAAAAGTACATGTGCCAGAGATCAGTACTGAACAATTAGTTCTGTCCCTGGGTCTTTTTTAGGAAATAAGAAATGAGGAACTTCTGGTAATAGGCAGCCTTTATGTGAGCTTGTTCATTTGAGCATGACTGAGCTAAGGGAAATTTGTTTGAAGTGAAATAGCAAAATGACTCCAAAAGCTGAAGAGATGGTAAAAGCAGTTGCTTTAAGTGAAACAGTTTTCGAACAAAGTTCTGTAATACTCTTCTGACAAATGTTTCAAAGTAAACAAAAAAGTTGATCTTTACAGAGCAAAGTGATGTTGTCCCTTTTTGACACTGAAATACAAGCTGGACTGTTATGCCTGTTTGATATGCTGTTGTTTGCATTTTGATTTCTTCTTTGTTTTTCTTCAAAAGAATGAGTCTCAAAAGCACATAGATGCAATTCTCCAGCATCTATAAAGGAGTATTTTAATATTGGTACCTAAGACTTACTATGGGTTTAATTTTTGGGGACAGAACTAAAGGGAAAAAAAAAAGGCTGGTTTAGCCCAGATTTGAATAAAAGAAACTTCATTAATATGGATATTGTAAAAGCTTTTTTAAGCACGTGCTATGCTGTCTAAGACTCTTAAATTTGTATATGCTGCACTAAAGCTTTTTAATTTTTATTTTTAATCTTTCTGAATTGTAAATACTAATGTGACAGATGGTGGGCACTAGCAGTCATTTTTCCCTCCCTTTAGATAAACTGGGATGGGACAAGGATAGCAGTGTTCATCTCAGATTGTAGCTTTAGAAATTATCAGGATGTTTAAACGAGTTTCTGTTGAGAACGAGGTGGTGTATGAAGGTCCAGGTAATGCATTTGTTGTTGGGAAGTGTTCTGCCATGTCAGGTTTAAAATAAAGAAGAAAAAGTGCTTATTTTCTAGCTGAGCCAGGAAAGATTCAGGACAGAACTTGTCAAGAGAACTTGCTAGAACCCAATTTATTTCTAGTTCAGAGTAGAGAAGGTATTTTTTTTACTTGTCTATCCCTTCTCCACTGTTTTGAAGAAGAGTGGAGGAGATAATATTTATAATAGTACTTGTTCAGAATACAATGTGGCTTTCTAGGGATGCAGTTAAAAAAGATAGCTTTCATGTATGCTAGGTATTGTAGGCACATACACAAATAATCCCTATGCAAAAAAGATTTTGATTAAGGGATGTGAGATAACCCAATAACAGGATTTGCAAAGTAAAAGATAAACTATAATCTCATTTTAGTTTTAGGGCAGTGTTTTGCTCCCTACAAAGCACTTAATTAGAGTGGCATTCTGGATTAAGTGCAGGGGTAGCATGACTGTGGAAGGGGAAAAATAGCTTTAGACTAAGACTGAATGTGTCTTTGGTGGTGGATTATATTAGTGAGATATTGCTTACTTATTGTATAATTTCTTGGCACTATTACAGCACACTTAAAGACGTTACTACCAAGAAGTGTGCTGAATAATAAACATAAATATATATATGAAAAGAATAATTTCCCTGAAGCCATTAGGAATCTGCTAGTCAGCTGGATTGACAAATGTCATGGAGTACCTGGAGTTCTTTAAGCCATGCCTTCCATGTAGGAGTTAACGTATGTGTCATCCTTCTCCTGACTGCATTTGGATCTCTTCTGTAGAGGAAACAGGAGCTGAGCAGCTCAGACAATACTTCATTCTGACAACATCAAGCAGAGAAATACATATTGCATGGTCAATGTTCACTAGGAATTCTTGAGATTATGTTTTTAAAGTTCACTAGAAGCTGAAGATTTGCTTGTAGATACTCTTGAACTGCAGTAATTGCGTAAAAGTATCCTTTGTGTGCAGGTAGTGGTTTCTTTTCCCTGTCAGCTGGTGAGCAGCTTTTTCTGAGCACTACAGCCAGTGAAAAGCTTCCAGCTTTCTCTGTCTCTCCCCTTCAAGATGTGTAAAAACAAACACAAAAACTCCACAACAATAATGAGGATACAGATGAAAACTATTAACAAGATTTTGTAGGCTCTAGTACTAATTTAACACTTCTCATAACTTGCACATTTTTTTGTTAATGAAAACCTGACCAATGTTTTCATAACATTCCAGAATTAGAAGGTGAAAATTAAGGTATTTTTAATACCTATAGAGGACATTGGAAAAGTGTCATCTGTTTCTGGGATTTAAGACAGAACCAAATTAGACAAGGATCTTTTGTTTGTTTTCTGTTTTTTAATTAAGAAAAACAAACACAACAAAACCAAAATAACAAAACAAAAGCCACCAAAGGAAATAAAATCAGGAACTGTCAGATAGTAGTTTGGTAGTTTACAAGGTTTCCACAGCAGAAAAGACTCTTCCGTTATTTTCTTAACAGGAAAAGAGATTTTTGGGTTTGTTTTCATGGAAATTTGTAACACTTTTGACTTTCTTTAAACTCAGCTTTCTGCAAAAGTGTATAATGAAGAGCCACTTTGAGAAAAGAAGAACCTTGATGCCTGAATAATTAGGGGTGTGAAATATATAATAGAAATATAGAATGGCTTGGGTTGGAAGGAACCTTAAAAGCATCTATTGTCTCCCACTAGATCAGATTGCTCAGAGAACCCTGGAACACTTCCAGGGAGGGGGCATTCACAACTTCCCTAGTCAGGCTCTGCCGATGTCTCACCACCCACACAGTGAAGAATTTCCTCCTAATCTCTAACCTAAATCTCCCCTCTTCCAGTTTAAAGCCATTACCCCCTGTCCTATCACTACAAGCCCTTGTAAAAAGTCCCTCTGCAGCTTTCTTGTAGCCCCTTCAGATACTGGAAGGATGCTGTAAGATCTCCCGGGAGGTCATCTCCAGGCTGAACTACCCCAACTCTCTCAGCCTATCTTCATAGGAGAGGTGCTCCAGCCCTCTCACCATCGCCCTCCTCTGGACTTTCTCCATCAGCTCCATGTGAAGATTTTATTTCTGGAACTTTTTTCCTTCCAAGCTGCTAACACCTGCTTGAAAATACAGGCTAGTGGGAGTCTTGTGTAATTTAGATTCTCAAACCTCTGTTTCATACAGTGAAACAAAACCTGACTTTAGAAAGTGCTGGTGTAGTGTTGCTTTTTTCCTTTATTTGTGCCCATGATGTGAACAGATGGTTTTTCATCAAAAAGATCCATTGATTTGGGATGGGGCTGGTGGGAGAAGGGCAGCCAACTAGGTTTTAATCCAACCTAGGGCTTCTTACAGAGCTCTTGCTGATATTTTAACTAAGGCCCTGATTCCAGCTCAGTATGCTAGAATGTGATCATGCAAATGTGTCTGTGAATCTCTCTTGATTACTCATCCTTTGAGAAGCCCGGATCACTTGCATTCCACAAATACTAAGGATCCAGTGGCTTTTCTTACAATTTTAACTATATGGTCTGTTTTCTTCCTTAAACTATAGATGGCAGCATGAAACCACATGCTGCCTGCATTAGTACTTCTGGAAGTGAGAACAGATACATCCACACTTGTTGGTTTAAAAAAATTCAGAAAAGCAACTGGAAAAGTGAACTTTTTTCTTTCTTTTTTTTTTTTTTAAGAAAAGGTAAATTTCAATATCTGTCTTTTCAACCTGCAAATTATGTTTAACACCTTATTAATTTCTACAGTCATGCAAGTATAGCATGCTGATTACTGATGTTTTTATACTGGATTCTGTCTGAATTCCAAAAGCATACATCCTATCTGTAACGTTTCATTTTTGAAGTATATCATATCTTATGGAATTGAATTTGACACAGAAATGAAAACAACAGCAAAAATAATTAAGACATTTTTCCCCAAGGCTTTCTGCATTGTGAGTAAAACTGAGTTGGAGAATACATTAAAGTTTGTCTTGGCACCTGGCCTAACAGTATTTCAGCACCTTTGTAATATTAATTGTGCTGTTAGCTTAAGGAGTTTATATAATATTTTCTAAAATAGAATATTTTTTTTTATATATAGAACACTTAAATTCTGTGCCAACACTGGATCTTTTAAATATACCTAGGGACAAAAATAGATTATGCTTTAAAAATCAAGCTGCTATTTTCTAAATCAAATTACTGTAAGCATCCCCAGTTAATGGTCAAGAAATTATGATCTTGCCAGTCTGTGCATACTGCTCAGCAAGGTATTGGAAGGTAATTTCCACAAAGTTGTGGATGATTCGGTTCCCTCTCTCCCTGTTCTTGGTGGACTTTCTTTCTGGGTGCTGCTCTGAAAAAGAAGAATGCGGTTTTCAAACAAGCCAAATGGAACCAGGTGGTACCAAGTGTTTGGTCTAAACAAATTGAACAAACCAGACTTTGGAAGAAAGGATTTGCTTTTATACAGCATCAGCTGCAGCTCTCAGCTGATGCCATGTAATGCTGCCCACAAGAAATAAGGAAGGAGAAAGAATTAGCTGAGATAAAATAGATGTCTATGTTTAACTATTGTGTGAAAAACCATGGTAGCATCATTTATGTTGATGTCAGTATGCTAAATTAAGCCTAGGAGTATATATTAAAGAAGGAAGAAGTTGCACCTGGTATTTAAGTTGTAGACTAAAGTTTTTTTGTAGTTCTTAATTGCTTATATAGATAAAATACTTGAAAACTCAGTGACACGGAGATGGTAACAGTAATTTTTTCCCGTATCTTTTTTTCATGAGTATATGGAAAAACTTTCTGACATAACATTGCCAAAAATACTGTTGCTTTTTATATAACACTTCCTATAGATGCAGTAATATAAGTGCTTTTGGGGTATTAATTTGCTTGAAAAATAATGAACCTAAACTGGAAAACAGCTTTTTGTTCAAGCAGTATGTAGAACAGCCTTTGTTGTTGATGTATTAAAATGCAAATGTGAAAAGGAAGAATGTACATGCATCATAAAAAAGAAAATCCTTATTTCAAAGCTAATATATCCCCCTATTACTTTACATGTATGAGAAATTTCCAAGTTTTTCAAATGTGTTTTTTTTTCTTAGTAATGGGAAATAACCAGTGTATAATTCCCATCTCAATCATAGCTTAAAAAATCTTTTATTTGAGCTGGCAAAAACTATTTCTGCCCCATCCTAAAGTCAAAAGGTTACACTTTAGCCCAGAGAGTATATTTAACACTGGATTGTAAAACTCTGATAATACAGCCTGAAACACTGAAGAAACCAAGCAGCAAAACAGACAATGCATTAATCCTTCGTTACTGCTTTCCTGTGTTGATGTGAAGATCTGGTATCTGATCCCAGAAATATTCTTTGTTGACTGGATTACCTTGTGAAGCACTTAATGGAGTAAAAATGAAGTGGGGGAAGGAAAGCTCAATGCTGCAACTGAGGTGCTTGCCATGCAGTCATTCCAGTACATTCAGAGATACTCTTGTGGCTGAGATTTTGCTTGCAGGTTCACAAATTTAGGAAATCTATCAATCAAAATAACTGTTACACCACGAACCCAGCTGCTGTGCATTGTTGGGAGCTTGGGTTTGTTTTCCAAAGGAGTTGTGATTTGAGCCTGAGAGATCCAACAGCTGCTATTTGGGGTTGGCATTTTGGTTATGACTTTTTGATGTGCAAATGCTTTCAGGAAAAATGCCTCAGAGAGAAACATGATTTCTCATACTGTTGCAGGAGGCATCAGATTGTTGAAATTGGTCATTCATAGCCATCTTCTACAGATGGCTTATCACTTGAAAAGAGTCATGTTAGTGCTAAACACATTGTAGTTATCTGTGTTAAGTTTATATCTTTAAAAAAAAAAAAATGCTTCTTGGGTTTAGTTCTCCCATTAGAAAACAAGTTGTAGCAGTTGGAGTCATAGTCACTCCAGCTGATGTGTTTATGAATGCCTGCAAAACCACTTTTAAAGTCAAATTATTCAGAAGCACTGGTGGTTTTAATTTTCCCTTTGAATCTTAAGTCAGTCTGAGCAATGTTGGTGGGTAAGTTTGATGTCTCTCGGCACTGCAACATCCCGTGTGTTCAGAATCACTGAGGGGCAACTGACAGATGTCGGCTACATCACAGACATTGCTTCAGTGTTGTTAGCCATCTCATGAAGGGAAAAACCCCCAAATACCTTTTGCACTATCTTCCTGGCTTTGTAATATCTTTTTTGCCTTTCTCTTCCTCCCAGTTTGCAACTAGTTATACAAAAGAAGAATTCTAATCTTGTGTGTGCTCCAGGACAATCATCCTACAGCACCACCAGTCAAGTCTATGAATTCGCAGGATCCAGGACTATATTCTCTTCCCTGTTCACTAAAATGTGGTTTGATTTATCTTTTTATAAATCAGAAGAATATTGTGCAAGACTGAAGAAAATCTTGTGCTTTTCTTCTGCTATTTTTATCCCCTTCAAATCCTTTTTTTTTTTTTGCTATTCAGATAGGAAGTAAAACACATGAAAAAGTGATGTAATATTAGTCATGATTGCTCCCACACAGTTTTTAAGTGATGGCTTAATCATCTCAGCTTTTTACAACAGTAACCCTAAACTGTAAATTACATAGGGTACATCTTTATTTTTTACTAAGTGGTGGTTATAAAAATAAGTGCTTTTGTGCTATGTTCCATTATTCCCACTGTCTTCAGTGTTAGGATTGAGCAGTCAGGGGTCTAAGTGGATAAACTACCATGGCAGGGCAAATTGTATGCATAGCTCAAGAGCTACAGCATTTTGGCTTCCGCAGCCTTCACCTCCTTCACAAATAATCTGAAGCAGGGAAGCCAGCATGGGCTACTTTGCAGTCCCTCTGCTTGTTGAGGCCAGATCTGCTCTGTAATGGCATGGAGTTGTTGTCACCTCTTATCTGCTCCCCTGGTGCACACAGTCTGTGGGTTTCAGCTCTCTTCTGTAGAGAGATGCTGGCATGGAATTAAAAAAGTCAGGTAGTCTCTTCATCTCTGCTCTGAGACTTGAACTGTCTCATGGCTAAGGAGTGTAACGTGGCTGCAATGTTAGTGGATCTGGCAGGGGGGCAGAAAAATGTAGGTTATAACAAGGCTTTGTAACAAAATTGTAAAATGAGTATTAAGACAAATGGAAGCATCTTGAAAAGCTTGGTGGATATGCTTTTGAATTCTGTGTTCTCCCAATGGTGAAGAAATTCAGAGGAATGGGGCTCACTGTGGGAACAGTAATTGCAATACATAGTTTGATTGCTGTGTGGAAGTATCCCTATTGGACTAGATGCCTTGTAAACTCCAAGGCAAAGTACATGTGATTGTGATTAATTTTGCTACTGCAATCAGTGATGCTGGCAGAGGGATTTGGTTGCCTAAAGATAGGTGTTCAGTATCATTTCTGTTATGTATCTCTCCTATATATGGTACCTGTTAGGGTTGTGTGATGTCTTCTGTACTTGATGGCACTTAATATTATACTTGAAGTGGGTGCATGATTACAAGAAGGGTTATTACAGCACTGGACATCAAAACACCCTTTAGACCTGTTGCAATGGAAAGCCACTAGTCAACCTAGCAAAACTGGGAAAGATAACTTTAAATGATGGTACTGAAAGCTTTGACAGCTCTCCACCTTCATGCAGGGAATGCTGGAAGTAGATGTGGGTAGTAGAGTTTAAGGTCTTGGTGATGTATTTTTCTCAGAAGAACTTTTATTCCAATAAGATTAACTTGGGCAATGGGAACTTCAGATTAAAAGAAGATATTTTAAAGCACTGGACAACAAAGCCCCCTTTATGTATGGAAATAAAGCCAACAGCTAACTAAGCAAAATTGGGAACTATCATACTTGTGAAACAAATAGGCAGGAAACCATATTGTAGTCAGTAAATACATCAGAAAAACCAAAAGCAGTTTGTGAGGGGAAACACGAATTCTTAATTCAGGAAAAATTAATCAGGACATAAGATTGAAATTAGAGGAACCTACAAACTGGTAAAAGGAAGTAGTTCTTCCTTTATTGTATAATTTGACATGCACAAGTTTGGTGTCACATTTTGAAGGCTATTGTAAGGCAGCTTTGAAACCAGACTTCTTGCCTATCCAGATGGTGGATAGCTTGGAAGCAGGAACCAGTAGCTACTGGATAGTGTCTTCTGCAGTGCTTCCATCCAAGCACCCATCCACAGGTCTGATAAGTTAGTACACCTGTAGTTCCACATCAGGCCAAGTGGAATGGATGGTCACATCCAGACAGCCCATAGACATCTGTGTTAAGTTGGATGAGGTAAGTAGATCAAAGTCTGCTGAGCTTCTAGTTACCCTGTGACTGTTCATCAAGAACTTTCTTGGGGTAGTTAGAAAGACTGAAAGAAAATCTGAAAAATCATAGGGAGATTTTTTTTTAGTTATAGCAACTGTGGGCATCAAATATTTTGAGGGTGTTAGAGAGTGGAATAAAACCAAATGTAAAGAGCAGATTAAGTCTTGTTTTTTATTTCTCAGGTATTCTTTAAATAAGTCTACATTGCATTGAACACTTAAAAAGCAGAGTCTTGTTCCAACTGGGGATTTTGGATAGAAGATAATTTTGCTAGTTGTATGTGCTTCAAGTGTTAGCAAATGGATTTTAGCAGTGTTGCAGAGCCAGTAAATACATAGCTCCCATTCTACATACTAGTAAACTAAGCCTATAACAGCCTGTTTCTGTAGTTGAGGCTGCCCTAGTCTTCAGACAGTGCTTGTATATCCAATATATCTTAAAGATTGCCAGCTGAGCCTAGAAGCTATGCCAAAACTGAGTTTTAGCCTCACCATTCCCTTCTACAAGGTACATGGCTGAATTCGAGCCTAGCAAGACTGTGAGCAGTGATTCCATAGTTCAGTTCTTGACTTCTTTCTTCTACTCTCTGTTGCCTGTGCTTGGCAACATATCTAGAGGAAGAAAAAACTAAACAAAACCAAAAAGGGTCATTAATTTGATCTCCTTTAATGAAGGCTTTCAGATAGCAAAAAGGTAGAGGGAAGGAAAGCTCCTGCAGTCATTTGTAATGGTTAGTCTAATAGTTCAGCCCAATAGTAAATATCACTGAAAGCCTAATTCAGAGAGTTATTTGGTTTGAAGTTGAAAAGGAGTGGAGCAAAGATGTTTTCTTACTCATTTCTCCCTCCTCTTTGCAAAGAGACCTACTTAGGAGAATAAGATCTCCAAGGAAAAGAGCCAGTGGTAACGTGTAGAAGACAGGCACAGCCAAGAGTCATCACCAAGTATTGAAAAAGTTTGTACTAGTAGGACCCGAATTCAAGAAGAAGTCACATTTCAGAAGCTAAAGGTGAAAGACGCCGCCAGTCTGACTGAGGAGAGAGGAAAGGGATCACTGGTGTCAGGCTGGTTTCTTGGGTTGGCACCTTTACTTTCTCCATCAAGTTGCAGGTGACACATCTGTTTTGTCCACCACACTGCAGTAATTGCATGTGTATGTATCAATTTGTGTATGTGTAGACACTGATTTATTTATTTTTTAAATACTGTATTTTGTGTGAGGATGATGATGCTGATAAAAGTTACTAAAATTTTGGCATGACAACCTATACTTTTAAATAAATATATAAAGCAGTAACACAGTAACAGTGTCCCAACAGCTAATAAATAATAAAATTTCACTGCCAGCTGTTGTTTGGTTCTGTTTGGGCCTGCCTGCTCACGTGATGATTTACTGACTTCACTGATCATGCTTCCAGAAATTATAAGAAGGATGTGGGGACACTTCTGAATATTTACAGAACACTTTCAACTTCTTCATTTCTCACATATTCAAACAGTGATTGTAACTTCCAAAAAGCTGAACAACCAACTTCTGTTTTGCTGAACTTTTATTCCATTCCAATATTAAATTTGAGAATTAAAGTTCTTTGTCATTCATACTAGTTTATCTTGTTCCTTTCAAAACCCAAGAATTGCGATAGAAGCAGCTGCAAGGAAAAAAAATCTTACAGTGTCGGTGGCAGTTACAGACCTCTTACTAAATATGGAGATTATTAAGTGGAACTGTGTATGTTTGCATTCAGGAAAGTGGTGGAGAAAGATCTTAGCAGTGTTGGTCAGGGTTGTTTCTAAAAGGTTTCTTAATCCTGAGCTACCTTCCTCAAGGGAGGGAGGAAGAGCTCATCTTAGTCCTTGGATTATGTAATTAATATTAATGCTTAAGAATGCACAGCAAATAATCAAAATGCCAGAAGCTCTAGAGGAAAATTTTTTTTTAATTCACTGAGGAATTTTTCCAAGTGTTTATTTGCTGATCTCTATTGAAAATATCTTTTTCTTTTTGACTTTCCCCCCCTTCTTTAAATAAAACCCCAAATAATTTTTGCTGTTCTATCCAACTGTATGTGCTCTTTAAGCAAACAATCCAGGTTAAGAAAAGCTTAATTCTAGCCAACTGCCATAAAACTAACTTGGAAATAGTTCAAAACTCTTTCTGAACTTCAGGAAATTACTTTTCCATAGACTTTTTCTCCCTGTAAGTAACTTGAATAACTCAAGAACAGATAAACCAGGATAACTTTCATGATCAACCAACCATGTGTGTGTTTCTAGGACTATGATGGAAAGTGCAAAGAGTTAAAAGTTAATTGTGAAATCAAGGTTGTTGTTCTCCTAATGCAACTGAGTAAGATTTTAATGATATTAAATCACTGCAGCTCAGCTACGTGCAGTTAAAATCAGCAATTGTTTTGTCAGGCAACTCAGACATGGAGATTTCTGTACAAGTGAAGGAACTCGACACAGGGAGAATAAATGAAGTTCACAGGAGAGAGGTGACTTTCCCTTTTATTCCAGACCTCCCTTGCAATTAGCCATGCCTGTTACGCACTTGCTTTTGGACTAATTAAATCACCCATAATGTAGTGATCCTTCTCCTCATGCCAAGTCTGAGATAAAACCCTGGAATGGGGCCATCTTGCTGTGGCAAAGTGAGTTGAATTACCAGATTGGACTCAGGAGAAAGCAGCCTGGTAGTCTGGGATGCCTCCAGCCTAGTGTCCCAACTACCTGGGTCCAGAGGCTTTACTCTGCCTTTTCAAAGGCTCTGACAATGGAGGTTGCACAGGTACTCTAGAGGACTAGAAACACACTAGGATGAGGACAAGAGAGGTTACAGAACCTTGTGATGCCTCACATGCCTGCTGAAGTACTGGTTCAAAGTCCCACGTTAGCTCCCGTAAGTCCCACTGTGAGGTTCCTGCAGCTGGGGCCAGCTAAGGTGCCCTGACTTAAAGCCACCATGATCTCTTTCAAATACTAAATAGGTTTAAAGGGGCTTCTTGATGTAAAGTCACTCAGCCATCTTAAAAGAGCTACTGTATGCATTTCTCATTTAAAAACTCTGTCCCTACCCCAAAGTCTTCAGAATCAAACCAGACCTACTTGGTAGAATATTCTCACAAATTTACTTTTTAAATCTGTAAGTCAATTCCTAGATTTCTATAAAGTATGTTGTAGACTCCTACTTGCATATTGTGTGTTATTAAGCCTGAGTAGGTACTGAAGCCTGTAGCTGTCTCAAATGTTCTAGGGGCAAATGAAATTTGAATATAGTGTGCTCTCTTCAGTGAGAAACCTGGCCTAAACAGAATTCTTTTCCCATCACTTTAATAGCGTTCTAAAAGAAACACACAGAGGCTCTGATGGATTTTACTTCTTCACTAAAATCAGAGAGGTGTTCATATTTGTCTTGTCAAACAATATTTATTTAGTTTCCCTTTTCTCTTAAGACCTCCCTACTGGTTTGAAATGGGTCTTACTTGATAATACTGTGAGAATGAGAAGGAAAAATGGAAGCAAACAGCTGTCTACCAGAGGCAGGTCAAGTTCTTCTAATCTTCCATTTTATACATACAAGATTAAAGATCTGCTTTGAGTTTTGATTAAAAATGCAAAGTTAAAAGATTGAATACCAGCAAGCCAAATTAAAGAGGTTTAAGTCAATCTCAGAACTCATCAAAGTACCAAATTTTTAAGCTGTCATTACAACACAGGATTAGTGCAAAGCTCCCCTGAACCCTGATTTGATGTCCTTCATTCAACAATATTGTTCTCCCTGCAGTTCTCTGCTCTCAGCATAAAACACCCATTGTCTTGTATTTAGAGCTTACCTCACCTAGATCCTTTTTCTTTTTTTTATACTCGTGTCCCTGTTGATCTAGGATCCCTACATTTTTTTGTGACCCACAGTTTATACTCCAGCACTAATACACTGCTCTTTATCATGCACTGTCACGAAATGCGTTAGAGCTTAGTAAATGTGGCTGTTTTAGGAAAAAAGGTCATAGTTGCTCAGATAATTATAGACTATTCCTATGAGTTTCAATAAGTAAATACTTCCTGTGTACAGTTCAGACCATTGATTCCAAAGATCCAGGAAGAAGGGAAATGTAATAAGCAACTAGAATGAGATGAGGCTACTATGGTCATCATCATCAGGTACCAAAAAATGAGCTTTAAATATCTGTAACTGGCATTCACATATTTTTGGAGCCACAGATAATTTCAGCTGAAATTAGCAAAAACCTGTGATTTTACAAACTGTAATAAATGTTATTTAGAGCTCATGCTGTAATACATTAATGCAAATGTTCCACTGATTTTCAGTATAATAAACTGAGTCCTTTCCATTTTTTATTTATAGAATGTGGGATGTCTCAGCTACATTAAGATTATGTTTTCCAAGGCTGTAACCACAAAAGATAACTTACTAACATAATTAAAAGCTGTACTAATTAAAGATTTAATTTGAAGTTATTCCCCCTTGTAAGATAGTGTGCCAAATGGTCTATTGTGAAATTTTGATCTTAAGTCTTACAATTTTTTGTAAGTTAAGAAAAACAATCGGCTTTTTTAACCCATATTTTAATATTTGCACGTACCTGTGCAGAATGTTTCATCCAAAACATCCTATTATATGCTAAATTACATCCTTTTTTTAAAAAAAAAATCATTTCTATATTGAAATATAGTATCTCCAGCTGTATATAATGGGGTCTTCCCTGTCTACTCTGACTCTTGTGTTCATTTCTGAGACTGTTGGCTTTTAAGGGACATTAAGGGACATTGAAAAAGACTGCTATACAAGCTATGTGATCATAGTGTTATTGGTACTTCTTATCCTTCTGAAATGATGATGGAACACAAGGGATAAATGTCTCACCTTTGAGAAAAGTTATGTTTTTTTTCCCCTGAAACCAGGATGAACATTTTTCAACAATCTTTTTGAAAACAACTTACTGATCTCGTTTAGTTTGGACATACTAACATTCTGGCAATGCTTTCAGTCAGTAAATAAAATACGTATTAATTAGGTTTCCTGAAAGAACTTAACATATGCTTTTTGAGTGAAGAGGGGGAAAATCAAATACAAAAGAGCAGAGAATCATGAAGGAGGAAGGAAGAAAAACAGTTTTTGCTTAGAAATTTCTTGGCACACTACTCCTAGCAGACTGGCAGTTATTTTATATTTGTATTTCCCTTGTTCATGGTTTCACTTACTGGTATTCATGTTGCAGACAGAAATGGAAATCGGAGGGTGTGATTTTCAGCCCTCAGCAATCATGACAGGTCAGGTATTCACAACAACACCAACTTCTGAAAACAATGTTGGCAAATTCATCACTGGGGTAATCAGATACAGATTGGGCAGAGTTTGAGTAAATTTGGTCATACACTGGTGAAGGTAGGGTGCAGCTGACTCCTACCATTTTGTGCTAATTTCTTCCTGCAGTGTGGTGGATTTTTGCTTTTTTAAAATGTAGAGTGTAGGAACAGCAATAATGACCATACATGGATCCATCTGTCTGTGTGTGCACTTTCTGACAGTGGCTACACCATTTTGACAAATACACTGTCTTCCTTCCCCTGGTATTTCCTCCCAGGAATCTACAGGTTATGGGCTTCCTGAGCCCAAGATTGCATTCATATTTTTCTCTTTAATGGTTTAGTGTTTCTTCTGTTTTTTTGGACAAAGTGTACACTTGAAACAATAGTGAGTGTCACTGCTTAAGTACACACACATAGTAATAATAATAATAATTTCCCTTATTTTGCATTTACGTCTTCTGTCTGACTGATTCTTCTGATACACTTAGGCATCTGTATTATGAAAAAGGATAAATAACAGGTTTCTTATTCCCACTTTGTTTATCTCTCTTCACTTTATATCCCAAGTTCTGCTGTATATCCATTTTCAGATGCCTTCTGTTTTAGTCTCTATTCTAACCTTCTGTTAATTGTTTTGACCACCACTGAGTACAGAGCTGCTTCATAAAATGTGTTCACTATGGATCTGGATTTTTTTCCCCTAGTGATACACAACTAGTTTAGAGCTCATTATTGTGTATGGTTAATTAAGATTGTTTTCCCCTATATGCACCACTGTGCTTTAAAAACATTGAATTTAATCTGCCTGTTTTACCATCCAGCTGCTCAGTCTCTTTCTGCAACTCTTCATAGTCCATTTTATCTTTTTACTGTGCTGAATTATTACCATCAACAATCTTTACCCCATAGTTCACTTCCATTTCCAGACAATTTATGAGCATATTTTAAGGGCATGTAGCAAGAGGACAAGGGGTAATAGATTAAAACTTGAAGAGAGTAGATTTCGGTTAGACATCAGGAGGAAGTTGTTCACTATGAGAGTGGTGAGACACTGGAACAGGTTGCCTAGGGAAGCTGTGGGAGCCTCACCCATGGAATTGTTCAACCCCAGGATGGAGGGGGGTCTGAGCAACCTAATCTAATGGGGAGTGCCCCTGCCCATGCAGGGGGGTTGGAACTAGATGATCTTTAAGATCCCTTCCAACCCAAACTGTTCTATGATTCTATGTTGAACACAGAGACCATTACTGGACCCATGTGGCAACTCCCTTTATGGAGAAAGCTAACAATTTATTCCTGCCTTTCATTTCCCATTTCTCAATCTGTTATTAATCAATAAAAGGACTTGTTTCTTACAACAAGCTTTGTACAGGTAGTGTTACACAAACCCATCTTGGTACCCCAAATATGATTCACTCACAGCCACATTCTTGACAGCCCCTTTGAGGAACTCTAAAAGGCTTGTAACTTCCTTTCTCTGGTCATACTGCCCCTTCTTATCACATCACTTGGGTGTCTTGTAGTTCTTTCCCTGTTATGATCTCAATCAATGTCATGTCTACAGGCAGCTTCCTACAGAATTACTAAACTGCAGCTTCCTGTGGCTCTTCTCAGAGATTGGCATCACTTTCTTGTTCTCTGATGCTCACGCAGGAGGAGACACATCACGCTTAACTACTTCAGAAATCAATATTTGAGTCCCTTTAGACCTGAACAGAAACTGTCATGTTTTCATGGATTGTTATTTTTTGTTATTACTGCTGCCCAGGGAGGTGCAGTTACCATCCCTGGAGGTATTAAAGAAATGTGTACATGTGGCACTTCAGGGCACACTCTAGTGGGCATGGCAGGGTTTCTGTGGGTTGTGTGTGTTGTTGGTTTTGTTGGGTGTGGTTGTGGGGTTTTTTTGTTGTTGTTTTGGGGGTGGGTTCTGATGTTCCCCTGCACCTCTGGGTGGACAGCCTCTGCTGGAGATGATGTATTATGTGGGCTCTTGGTCTGACCCTGTGTAGATTTTATTTTCTTGCTGTTTCTGTTGTAGACGTGCCATGTTGTGTGTAGCATCTGATTAGGATCTTATTTCTCACAATTAACAATGCTGCTTTGTCTGAGTATTTCAAAATCATGGGAAGGGAGGTTGCTAAGGCTTAGGCATAACCAGGAGCGATACCATCAGGCGGCTCCTCTGAAGCCTGTGTCAGCTGATGCTCAGTGCTGAAGTGCAACTGGAGGCTCAGTTTCATCCTGAGTATTCCTAAGTCAGGAAAACTGCTGCAGTGTGGTCTGTGGGCTCGTGTGTGTTTGAACTTCAGAATAAAGTAAACTAATTCATTTTAAAAAAAATGATAAAATGTAGGATCACAGTTATCATGTCTATTCAGCAATTGCTATAATTTATGTCGCTCCCTTCATTCATGCATCTGATGCTTCTGTTAGTAATTGGCATGCTGGTTTGAAATCCATATGTGTGAGCACTATGTGCTACATTGGGCTGTCACAAAGTGTCATATACAATATGGAATATGAAGACACAAAAATTACAGTTTGCATTTCTGCAGAATAAACTTGACCAGTGGATATCAGAGTCCAATGCTCTCTGCCTAGGTTCTTTTAGATATTCCACATGAAGAGAGTTTAATATCAAATCTACTAATTATCAAATTGTATTTGTTACCAAATATACTTAATGTCAAGTCACCTACTTGATTTATTTTGTGTTATATGAGGTTTCAGTTTAGTAGAGTGACACAGCAATGTATTGAAATCACAACACAAGCACAATATAGCAATTGCAACATTATGATGAATCACAGTACAAACCTGATTTTCGTTACCAGCCTATATGCTCACCATCACCACACAGGGCATCCCCAGTCACTGGGAAGGAATGAATATATGGTTGAAGCCAGCTCAAATAATTGTTCTCTCCAACATTTGCTTTAATTGTTTGTCCAGTTTCTATACTTTCTGTTGGGCTGAGCTGTGTGGATTCCCTGCCCCATGCATGAACCTGATGGCTCTGGTGCAGTTGTTTTACCTAAAAGAGAGGCTGCCCTCCAGATTTCCGGATGTTGAGATAAGTTTAGCCTTCTTTATTATGTTCTTTCCTGAGCTCATTGAGGGGTTTGGGAGGTTTTTGTTTGTTTCTATTTTATTTATTTTTTTTTCACTCTTTTTCCTCTGAGCTCTCCTCTACTGTGGAGTCAAGTCACACTGACCAGTTGTGTGATGTAAGAATCATAGAGTCATCCTGGTTGGAAGGGACCTTGAAGATCATCAAATCCAACCATAACCTAAATCCACCAACTATAACCTAAATCTACCCATTCAGTGCTTAAATCATGGCTCTAAGCACTGCATTTATATTTCTTTTAAACACTTCCAGGGATGGTGACTCTCCCACCTCCCTGGGCAGCCTGTTCCACTGTCCAACCACTCTTTCGGTAAAGAAATTCTTTCTAATATCCAGTCTAAACCTCCCCTGGTGCAGCTTCAGGACATTTCCTCTTGTCCTGTCATTATTCACTTGAGAGAAGAGGCCACCTCCCCCCTCCCTACAGCCTCCTCTCAGGTAGTTGTAGAGAGCAATGAGGTCTCCCCTCAGCCTCCTCTTCTTCAAACTAAAGACTCTGAGTTCCTTTTTCAGAAAGAAGTTTAAAAATGTAGTTCTTATTAGTGTATTTTTAATAAGACATAATATAGTTGAGCTTTTAGTTATATTGAATTATTTTAATAATTGCTTGACACGTACAATTCAGCCATTGCACTGTGCTAGCTCTTTTGAATGCATTACAGCCCTCAATCTTGTTGGGCACTAGAGGTCTCTTATTTACTCTTTTTCAAAAGACTACCAGTTCATTTGTATTCTGAACACAGCACCTACCACATTGCACTTGCTTGCTACTTTATTATTAGAGGTACATCGTGTACCACGGAACAAAAAATATTAGCACAAATTAAAAATCCTAGTTATCAAATACTACCCCTTCCTATACTAGGAGCACTACAGCTTCACTAACTGGAACAACGCATAAAAAGATTTTATTTTTCTAAGGAAAAAAAAATATAGGACAAACCAGCTTTTTTTAATTTATTATGCCTTTGGGAAGATGAGTCGAAAGTTATCTTCCTTAACTGGCAGCACAAGGCTGAGCATTTGAGCCTGGATAGACTCTGCTAGGCAACTGGGTATGTAACTATTCTTTCTGGTACACTGATAGCAAAAGAATAATTGAAGGAGTGATTCACAAAAGCATATATTTTGTCTTATAAATATGACTCCATTGAATTTTTATTTATGAAAGATCTAGAGAGTTCAAAAATGCAGCAATACGAAGGAGAAAGATACAATTGCAATAAATCCTCCAGCAGTTAGAAGTATGTGTTTGCTGTGACTTTTATGATGTGCTTGACATTTTCCTTCTGCCCAGCAACAGTTTGTTACAGCCTTTACCGCAAGAAAGACTGTCAGTGGGAGGTTATCAAATGCTAGAAGTGCTACTGCTGAAAGATGTCATCTACAGATATTGCTTACATTTCTTCCCTATATCTGTGTTTTCCTCCTCTGTTCATCCTGGGGAAAGAGAGAAAATGGATTAAAATTGATCAAGCTAATGAGTTTTGGAAAAAGTGCTGAAATACATATTTTGTCATAAAACCACAAACGAAATGCATGTTGGCTACAGTCTAACAGGGGGTTCTGAAGATAGAAATGCTCAGATGCAGTATTTTCCCTTCTATATCACTGGAGAAAAATCTTATCTATGGCATCTCCACTGTGAAAGAACTTCTTACATAAATGACCGATGCAACAAAGTCTAAACGGTCACTTCAGAGTGACTATTCACCTCTTCTTTTCTAGAGGGAGCAGCTGAGGCACCCAAAACCCATAACCCTTGCACCCATGCAAGGGAGCCTTTCACAAAGGTATGGGTATCTTTGTCCCTTGTCACCCAGAGATGCCATCTGTTTTTCCCAGCTAATGTTTTTATTTTCTAAAGCTTGGACTGATTCACTGGGCATCTGTGCTGAAGACCTCTTTAAGCCCCTTGCCCAGCAGCAGCCCAGCCCAGCCCAGGGGTGCAACCTTCATCCTTGCTGGAGTTTCCAAAACGCAACTGAGCAAGATGATTAACATGGTCTGACCCCAGAGTTGACCCAGCTTTGGGCAGAGGGTATTTCCAGAGGACTCCCAGGTTTCCCTGCCTCCCGAATCACCCATTATCATCTTTGCTGAGCTCCAGAGCTGGCTTTGGAGAAGCCATCCCTATGCCTGCCAGTGGTGGGTGCAGAGCTGGCTGGGTGCCATGGGCACAAGGTGTCAGTCTCTGCCTTCCCATCGACATTGCTGCTCCTCTCTCTGGCTGCCTGATACAGAGTCAAGGCCAAAATAAAGATGTGGTGATGCTGTTAAATAACAAATAAAATATACAGTATATAGCAATTTAATGTCTTAATTCCTAAAGCAAGCAAGTATAATTTATCAGTCTTTTATAGACCAATAAATAGCAACAGAGAGTAAATGTGGCACAGTGCTGAAAAATCAGCACAGATTGCCCTACCCTGGACTATACCTATCTGTTGCAGGACAACTGCACCCAAAACAAGATGTCTCAGTACTCACCACATCTTTGAGAGATGAGCTCAGAATAAATGCAAGTTAGAAGTGTTTATTTAATCCCACAAATATTTGTGTTTCTACCTACTTTTGCCTTTCTGCGTCAGAGTTGGTTGAAGTTGAAAAATCAAGACTTACCAGCCTCAGCATCCCCTGAGCCTGGGACCTGCCGAGCAGTCTGAGGGTGCAATCTCAAATCCTGCTGGGAAAGGGCTCCCACAGGAAGCCCAATGCAGAAAGCTGATTGCACGTGGAACCTGGGTTTATGCCACCATAACACCCCACCCGTGCAGGGGCTCCAGACCATGACCCATCCACAGATGGGAGCAATGCCTCTCTAGAAATGGGACTTTGCTGACTGCACAGCATGAGAGCAGCAGTCAAGCAGGAGTCCCAGGCAGCAGCCACATCCCTACCAGTACCTGAGGATGACTTTGAACATGAAGTTCAATGGCACATCCCTGGGCAATGCTGAGCACTCCCCTCCCAGGTTACTGGCAATAAGGCTGTGTCTCCCTCTTTGGGCAAAAAGAAAAAAAAACGAGAAAGACCAATATTGATTTGATATATTAATTTTATCTTCTCTTAAAATTACAAATTTTAAATCACAGATGCTACAAATCTCTGATACCACGAACAAAAAAAAAGATGACTGATCAATTAGCTGAGAGCATGTCCCAGAATGCTGACATTTGTTTGCTATTTGTATTTATTTCTAACTTCAGAGGCTTGTATTTTTCACTCGCTGAATTTGTAGCTGCATTAGAAGTCTCTTCACGTTTTCTCAGTTAAACTAAATAACTATTATTTCCTCCTACTCCTCTCTCCCCCACCCAACTGTTGTTGTTTAATTAACCATAACGTGCTGCTCTTCGGTGGGCGTTTGTTTATAGCTAGATAAATGTCAGTAATATGCTGTAGTGTGAAGTCCTTTAACTGGGAATAGTCAGGTTCTTTTAACTATGACTACATTTCTAAATAAGAAAAACTGCCTCAAAATACGCTTTTCCAATGACATTTCTTAATAATTTAATTATTATTGTAAAATAAATGTGCACTTTAAATTTTAAGCAAAATACTAGTCCCAAACAGAAACCATATGTGATGGGAAAAGAAGAATATGTGAATTTCTTACAGTATTTGATTGAGAGGTTTAGTTCCCTAGAAATTCAAATCACATCTGCAATTCTCAGCTTTTTATTTTCTGTCTTCTTCTCAAGCCTCTGAGAAAATGTATGCAAAATCAGTTAATGGCCAGCAAAATATAAGGAGCACAGATGTAGATTCATATTTATGATTTCTGATGGCTGTGTTCAGTTCCTCATAGGTACCTGTAATATCTTAAATTAGAAATAATTTTCTTTTCCAAAAGTGTCATTTTTTAAGCTTGCCCCTAAATGTTTTGTGATAATTTCTCCTAAATCATCTTGATTTTAATATAATTTTGTGTAAGAAATACCTGATTCCATTCTGCATCTCTGGAATGAAATGGATAGTTAATAGATATTTGGAGTACAAGATACCCTAGTATCTGCCCTTTCTTGGTCAGGAGGAGTACAATGGACTAGATTTGCTGTTTTCTCCCCTTCCTATATTGTACAGACCTGAGAGACAAATCCTGGGGGTAAAGCTCAGTCCAGCGCTTAGAATAAAGATGCTCCTGAGACAAGGAAAAAAAAATAAGAGAAAGAAAAAAAAAATAAGGAGAGAGAGAAAATAAAAAGAGCCTGAGACAGAGAGGAAGGCTGAAAACCTTGGCAATGACAGAACGGGATTATAATGGTTGAGGACACTGCACTACATTTTACCCTACAGTAAATCAATAGACTTCTCTTTTCAGGCTGCCCAAATAGCTGCTGGCAGTCTTGTGTGATAACAGATGCTAATCCTGGCTCCTGTGGCCCCCAAAGATTGGATATGGCCTAGCTGAAAGTATAGTCCTAGCCTCAAGAGCACCTCCAGGCACAGTGCATTTGCCAGTGTAAACCCAAAGCTACCTCAGCTCACGCACAGGAACAGCAGTGTTTTTCTGCCCTGACAGGCACTCAGGCTCAGCCCTGGTGTAAGCACCAGTGGAGCTGAGTGGGCTCTGATGGGACATGGTCCCCCAGAGGAGTAGGGCTGGGGAGGTCTCTTCTTGATCTTGACAGAGCACTGCGGGTACAGGGCTGGAGCTGGAAATGTCTCTCCAGGAAGTGTCTAGATCCTGCACTACACTGGCAGGGTTGGTAGTTAGGACAAGTCATGGATGAAGCACTTCCAAATATAGAATACCAGCTTTGAAGGGACCTCAAGGACTCTCTGATTTGGCAACATTTCTTGCCAAAAACGGTCTAGACAAGATGGCCCAGCACCCTGTACAGCTCAGACTTTTGCCTTTGTTGACCCAGCCCAGCATCCTGTTGGCTTTCTTTGCTGCCTAAGCACACTGTTCACTCTTGTTGAGCTTGTTGTCCACCAGGACTCTCAGGTCCCTTTCCACGGACCTACTCTCCAGTCAGCTGGATCCCAGTCTGTGCAGCACTTCTGGGTTATGTTTTCCTAGGTGCAAGACCTTAGTCTTGTCCTTGTTAAACCCTTCCAGACTATCTACATCTTCCTGCAGGGTGGCTCTCCCTTCTGAAATGTGCACTTCCCCAATCATTTTGGTGTCATCTACAAACTTCATCAGGGTACACCTGATCCCCTAATCCAGATCATTTATGAAGATACTAAACCATGTTGGGCCCAGTATTGATTCCTGGGGGACCCTGCTTGTGACAGGTTGCCAGTTTGAAAAAGAACTATTTATCAGCACCCTCTGGGTATGGCCTGTCAGCCAGTTCCTCACCCACAGCACTGTCCACTTGTCTAGACCATAACACATCAGTTTCTTTGGGAGGAGGCCATAGGGAACTGTATCTAAAGCCCAGAATAAATCCAAGTAGACAATGTCCACCACGTGCCCCACACCAACCAAGCAGGTTACTATGCCATAGAAGATCATCAGGTTTGTTGAACACGATTTGCCCTTGGTGAATCTGTGTTGGCTTTTCCCAATCATATGCTTAATTTGATTTGTATAGGGCTTTGCAATGCTACTTCTTTGTTAACTTCTTTTAAAAAAATGAATTTTCAAGGTTTTTGCTTCTCTTTAGGAACAAAGGTAATTGTTATGTCTGCTTATAAGCTGCTTCACTGTGTGGTTTGTTTTTTTTCTATCTGACTTGGCAGAACTGGAGAGCTGAGGAATATGGGAACAAAAATCAATTTGTCTGAACAAGGCATCTCTAATTGCACTCTAATGCTTACCCAGACCGGTTCCCTGCCATGAAAACACTGAGGATATTTCTACGTTGCTGAATGGCTTCAGTGCAGCAACCTGTAGCTGGCATAGTGCTGTATGGTGCTGTGGGGCCAGGCTGCCTCAGAACTGGCTCTGGGACCTCCCTGTGCTGTACTGAATTACTGAGTCTAGAACAGCTTCAGTCTTCCTAAATTACTGCTATATTTTGTGGATATATATATATTTAATTTTACTTAAATATAGCACTGTTCCACTAGCTATACCCTAAATCTGGAATATTTCTTGCTTCACTGTTTTACTTGAGACCCTATGCTGAGATTGCATATCTAGGTCTCTTTTTGGGTAGAAGGCTCCAAGTCCTAGTTTCATCATCAGAAGACACAGACACTCACTGTGGGGGAGAAATTATTTCTCTTAAAAACATAAAATTTAAATGGAAACAAAGCATGTAGAACACCAAAAACAGATAGTCCCTGCCATCTGATGACACAAGAAGAAGTCATGACTTGGCCAGTGTCACTCAGAAAGCATGTGGAAGAGATCCCTGTTGAAGCCAAACTTATCACAGGCTTTTACAATACCTTTATTTTTTCCTTTTTTTTTTACCTTTTCTCTTCTTTTGTGTGTGTTTGTTCTTTGTTTTGGTTCTTGTTGTTGCTTTGTTTTGTTATTTTCTTGGGGGGTTTTCTGTTTGTTTGGTTGGTTTGTTTACACAGTGGCAATCTGCATGTTTTTAACCTGGAGAGGAAAAATGTATTTGTGATTTATCTTGTAACAATACCGAGACTGTACAAGCTGTTATCTTCACAGACATTAATTTTTTTTTGTTATGAAAAGTTTAATATGTCTCACATTACAGTTGTAATTGCTGCTGAGAAAGATCATGGACCTAAAACAGTGTCACGGTGTGACTCAGGATTGTCAATTAAACCAGGGACAACAATATTCTGGATCCCCTCTCCCTCCCACCCAGGTAGGGAAAATGAAGGAGAGAGACTTTCTGGATTGAAAACTAAACTAACAGCTTTAATTAAACACAATGATAAAAGAAAACATGTAAAATTATTTACAAGTGTGTTCAGAAATGCGCAAAACCCTGTTGTCTCCCTTCACCCCCAGCAACTCTCACAGCATCTCCTGAGCTGTGAGCAGTTCTGAAATGTCCTGGAGCTGCCAGAGAGAGCAGCAGAGCAGACAGGAGCAGAGGGGAGAGTGAGGAGGGCCAGGAATGCATGAGCCTGGGGATCAGTGGTGATGGATAGACAGAGTCCTCCTCAGATGCTGGCAATGGATGGAAGAGAAAGGAAGAAGAAACAGGAAGGAGATTGACTTCCATGATCTCTGACCTCACACCAAGCTTACATAGATGTATGGAATGGAATACTTTGGTCAATTTTGCTGTCTGTCAAGTCCACTCCTCCCTACAGGGGTGTTACAAATACGACTCTTCTTCTTCTGTAGCATCTGAAGCTGCTGTTTCAACAAGTAGAGCAAAGTGACCTTGAAGTCTTGGCAGTAACATAAACATTCCAGCACTATCAGTCCACTAGCTGGAAAACTTGCTGCTAGTTAAAAGAGCTTATTGAAGGAAAAAAAAATAATTAAAAAATCATTAAAAAGAAAATTGACTTCATTTTGTCTCAAACCAGGACAAACAGTATGAAAGGTAGAAGGGCAAAGCATGTACATATGTTGACATAAAATACACGAGGATTTTCATTGGCACCTCAACTGTGTTTTCCACCACTTATTTCTATTGAAGCAAACTGTCTCAGGCCATGAAGTGTTGTTTTTTCCTGCACCATCATTTTTATTATTGTATAAAAAAGAACTTTTAAGAGAAGTAAGGTATCAGTTCTTGGAGTCTCCCAAGGTCAGATGTTGAGCTCCCTACCAGTTTTGTTATTTTTAGGAAGATTTTTGTTTTGCTAGCTACAACCAGAATAGGAGCTGATGATTCTGTAGACTGTGTCATATACCACATGTACCACTTGCTATCAAAAAGAGCTTTCCACATTTTACCAGATGAAGTGCTATTCCTATCCATGCTATTGTACAAAGCCACAATGAAGATGGGGAAGAGGAGGGGATGCTGAAAACATTGAAGAAAAACAGTTCAAGGAAAATGTTCAACTCTATGTAGTCCTGAAGTCCCACACACAAATATAAAGTCAAATGTTAAGATCGTTAGCTAGGATCTTCCTGTTTTTAAAAATATGGTTGGTTAGAGCTTGCCCAGGCACGGACCTGGGCTCTGCCACCCACAAGGAGCAGCAGCACAAAAGCTGCAGTTCTGCATGGCAGAGCTGAGAGATGAGCAGCACCAAAGGGGAGATTTGCTGGCAAAAAATATGCTTTGCAAATTAAGCTGAAGCAGCAGGCAGCAGCCTGTCTCCAAGACCTCTGGTTTCACAGAATCACAGAATATCAGGGATTGGAAGGGATCTCCGAAGATCATATAGTCCAACCCCCCTGCTGGAGCAGGACCAAAAACCACACACAGCTAGGGCAGATCACTCAGAAAGGCATCCAGACAGGTCTTGAAAGTTATGGAGAAGGAAACTCCACAACCTCTCTGGGCAGCCTGTTCCAGTGCTCTGTAAACTTCACAGTGAAGAAGTTCTTCCTCATGTTGAGTTGGAATTTCCTGTGTTCGAGTTTGAGTCCATTGCCCCTTGTCCTATCACAGGTCATAAGTGAAAAGAGGTTGTCCCTGCCTTCTTGATACCTTCATGTATTTACAGACATTAATTAGATCCCCCCTCAATCTTCTCCTCTCTAGACTGAAAAACCCCAGGTCTCTTAGCCTTTCCTCTTAAGGCAGGTGTTCCAGTCCCTTAATCACCCTCATAGCCCTCTGTTGGACTCTCTCAAGTAGATCCCTGTCCCTCTTGAACTGGGGAGCCTAGAACTGGACACAATACTCCAAGTGAGGTTTCACCAGGGCTGAGTAGAGAGGGAGCACGATCTCTCTCGACTTATTTGCCACACATGTCTTTATGCAACCCAGGATTTCATTGGCCTTCTTGGCCACAAGGACACATTGCTGTCCCATGGAGAACTTGTTGTCTACCAGGACTCCGAGGTCCTTCTCCACAGAGCAGCTCTCTAGCAGATCTCCTCCTAGCCTGTACTGGTACATTTTGTTGTTCCTTCCAAAGTGCAGGACTCTGCACTTGCTCTTGTTGAACCTCATTAGGTTCCTCTTTGCCCAGCTCTCCAGCCTGTCCAAATCTTGCTGAGTGGCTGCACAGCCTTCAGGTGAATCAGCCAAACCACCCAGTGAGGGAGGTTTGTCCTGTAGCCTTCAGCAGACAGAGTATATTTTCAAGTCAGAGCAAGGAACATTGAATTTTTCCACCAGAAAAATGTTGTCCTCATTGCTTGATGGCAAAATGCTTTTTCTTTTGCACCGGCTTTGAGGTTGAGCAAAGGCTTTTTACACCAACTTTGCCATGTCAAATTTTACATTACCATTGCATTTTCATATGTAGGAAGAAAAATATTTTGTGCCCCACTACAAAAGTCAATGCAGCTGCTTTTCTTAAATCATTTTAAGACAAAGCAAAAAAAAATAATAATTTGAAAGGTGTCTAAATATCTTTACTTTTTGAAATTCCCTTCCTTATCTTTACTAAAGTAAGAAAAAATTTATTTAAACTCAAAGTGCATTTTTGATGACCAGACACCACACAAGATAGTGGGAAGTCATTCATCAAAGGAAGTCAAATGGTAAGGTGAGGAGTGTCATATAAATCATATTGACAGATAGGTATTTAAGAGAGACATTATCATGTAATATTTGAAGCAGAGTTTCAGTCACTGAGTAACATGATTAAATCTGTCTTTTTCCAGCATCGTTTTACCAATAAACAGCAGGCTTCTACCAAATGGTGAAGCGTTCCTTCAAGTGTTGTTCAATTTTAACATAAAGGACTCACTGTTGATATTTTGGAAGGAGGGGAGGAGAGTGAGGGTTGGTCTGGCTATCATGAGGTAAGAACATTAGCCAGGTGGGGCTTGGGAACAGTGATACAGTCTTTTATTAGACAAACTGTTACAGATGGGAAATGTAAAAATGTTTTCTGACACACACTGTTCTTCTCTGAAAAGAAAATGGCCAGTTTCAAAGTTATACACAAACTTAGAACAGCTGTTCTGAGTTTAACTCACTGTGTTGATGGTTAGGATGTTTGTTAGAGAGGTAAGAAGTAAAGAGTAAAGAAGGATTTTGGTACCAGGAGAGGTGGCTAAGGAAAGAGGGGGAGGAAGGAGTTCTCACTTGCAGAGCCTTGAGGATTAAGGATTGACTGTGCTGAGTTGTGATATTCTCTTAAATTACAGGGGTAGAGCTGCCTCTAAAGGAGCTAAATTATCTTGTTTTAAAAGAAACCTTGGAGTTTCATAGTTACTTAGTTTTTTTAAAAAAAAACAGGCTTGGAATTATTTTTTTCTTCTATTTTCTCTCTTCTCTCATCTTGCCCTTCACCTCTATTATACCTTTCAACTACAGCAAGATGAACAATGACTACACATTCTCCTCAGTTTTTAGGAAAGTTGTCTTCCCCTCCCACATATTTCCTATCTGCACTTCCTAAAACATTCTCCATCCTCAGAAAAGGTGTTGTCAGAAGGGAGATAATTGGAAGAAAGAAAAAAAGAACATTTAAAAATTAAATTTCTTGGAAAAGTAATTTTATTTTTTTTTTAGCTGCTGAAAAAATGTTTAATGGAAAAGTTAGTTTTAAGAGCTAAGCTAACGCTGCTACAGGATTAGGAGTAGGGGCTGAAAGTGAAGCATGTGCATGCTTAGAGCTAAGTATGTGCATAGTGTCCTTGCATCTCATGGCTAACTCATTGCCATGTTCCAGCACAGACCATCCCCATTTGGGGGTAGTATCGTAACTCGCCATTCCTCTGGGTGCTGTTCTTTTATTAGTAGGTAAAATAACAACTACATTACACAAAGCATGCATGAAATGTCTCCCCCAAACTCACTAGGCTGTTCAAGCATCTGTAGTCTCCCTTAGTCCCCCACTGCTGCAGAGCAGACTCTGGCAGGCAGGGACCTCAGGCCACCCCTGTTGCAGAGCAAAGTCCCAGGACTGCTTAAAGAGCAGCGTTGTGGGGGCATGTCTGTGTGCTGCATGTGTACACACGCATATGTGTGCAGGAATGTGTGCTGCCATTGTTCATCTGTCTCTTTGGCATGGGAAGTGGATTCATGCATCAGGCACATCACTCCGTGAGCATCCTCGCTGTAGTCTCATCGAATGGGCACTTTGTTATTTTAAGTAAGGAGGTCAGCCAACAGGTACAATGCTCTTTAGGAGGGATGCATGTACTCCATCACTCTTGAGGAAGAGAGTGCTGCTTAGTGTCAATAAGAGTGACAATGTATGTCTTTTCAGGCTTGTTCTGCTCATCTGTTTAAAGAAGCATCAATTTAAACTAGAAGACTTCATCGATGGATGTAGCAGAACCATGCCTGTCTGTATGATAAAAAACCTATTTGACACAGCCTTCAGTATGCATCTATTATCTTTTGGGCATGCTAGTTACGCCTTTGTCCTTATTACTTAAGGATTTAAATAAGGAAAGAGAAACAAGTTTGCAAATTCCTATGAATGAGCAGATGGAAGCTGATGTTATCTTCCTTCCTTAGTTTATGGGATTAGATTTCTGACCCAGGCACCCTATCTCTTTTCCTTCATCTGCTATTGATCTAAAGAACAACAACAAAAAAGTCACATTTTTTTCTCTTTATGGGCTAAGGAAAACCCTTGGGAAACCACTAATGTCCCTACTTCATCCACAGAAGGGGACCACCCTGAGACATTTAGGATCCTCTTTGACTGGAAGAATTAAAGATCAATGTCAGTCAGGAATACATGAATATCTGCAGCTGTCCTTTCCTGTCGGGTAACTAAGTGACCCCTCAAGAATCCTTCTAGTTCAATTTTCTGGTCTGTTCATATGCAATCTGTCTAGAAAGGGCAGAAAAGATCCTGCATATATATATATCTCATTATTGTGCTCATTTTTCAATAACACTGGAAATGTCAGATTTGAAGGGAAAATCCCCATGTGACCTTAACTACTATGTTGCTGTTGATACATTAATCTTCTATGCATTTTTAAGATCACAATAAAGCAAAATGCAGCAGAATAAAAGCAGATGTATGACAGTTGCATGAGGAAACTTGGACAGATGTTTTGCCAAGAGCAGAAATTGGAGCTCTTGCAGAGCATGGAAACAGTCTTACCATGCAGAAATGCTTCACAGGTAGGAAATGTGCATTTCTGCTTGGGATCATCTGGAAGCACATGGAACTACTGAAGCAGGGATAACAGTCTTGGGTCAATAAACATAAAACCAAACATATAGAACAACAAAAGTATAGAAATTTTTTTTATGTATACAAAGCAAAAGTTTATTCTTCTTTCCACTAGTGCTAGATATTATATTTCTTCAGATGTTATAGCTGGGAGTCAGTCTGGCAGCGGCTTCAAAATAGATTGTCTCCATCTGCTTTTTCACCTCAAGGGCTAAATCTATCTTCAGAAACCCTCAATTTTAATCATCTAGTTTCAAACAAAAAACAATATTTTACATTAAAGATCATGGTAAGTTTCTATCTGTAGTCAATGGATTTCTCAAATAAAGGTAGAAGTCCAGTAATTTATTATAAAAAACAAACCCAAACACACTGGCTAAATTGAATAAACATTGCTCATCTGTTAAGAATGACATCTCTTGTTGCTGCTTTGGCTCTGGTTCTGCATCATTGTTTATTAGCATTTTGAAACAGCACTGCAGAACGGAGGGTGCTCAAATCTGTACCTGAAAAATCCATCAAAATCTTCCTGCAGAGAATCTCAGAGGTGAAAAAAGCAGAAACAGGAAGGATGCATAGCTATCAGACAAGACTTATGCAGTAAGTTCATCACCTCATTTTACCCAGTTTAGATATATTTCCTATAAACAGGTCACGTTTTAAGTCTATCTTAAATCATCAAATAGCTCTTTTCACAATGTCAGCAATTCATTGCACAAATAGTCTGCCAGATAATGGTTAATCAATTGCAAATGGCATGCAGATTCTCATGTAAACTTTGGGAAAATTGTTAACCTCAGCTAGATGTAGATAATATTTTTCATGGAAAGTCACTTCATACACTTACCTTGACTGATTTAAATTACGCAAAGCTTTGATAGAAATAATTTCAGAAATGTGGTTTATATTGAAAAGTCACTTTTCATCTCATTAGCATAACTGTACTTTTTGTTGCTCTACCCAGTAGTTCCTCACTGAATAAAGTCAGGTATTTGCTGCTCCCTGTCACTGGCTTAGGCTCTGGTTTAACGTGGGGTCAAACCTTGAAAAAGAGAACATTTGTGTACTTACCAAAACCCAGGATTTTTTCCCCATTTTTTTTGTAGGGTGGAGTATGGCAAGTAAGGAGTTACATGGTTTCTCTGATTCTGTCAAAATACAGCCCTTGAGCTCACAGCAAGACCAGCTCTTCTCTCATTTGCACTGAGATTTGGGGTTTTGTGAATCGCCCCTCTTTCCTTCTTCTCTTGTCATTCTGGCATGTCAGCTCCCTTCTCCTTCATTTTCCCTCCATATCTGCTTTGTCTCGGTTGCTTTCTTTTCACTCAGAGTCAATTTTTTTCACAGCTCATTCGCGACTTGTGCAGGCATAGGATTTTATCTTCCTGTACAACACCTTAGTCATCACCAGGAGCACCTTTATTTCAGCCTATTAGCCTGTGATATAAGTAGTTGGGATCAAAGTATTTACTGACGTATGTTATCCACGTTTCCTAGCACTTGAGATACTGATCATTTCTTCCTGTGGATTATGGGAATTTACAGCATGCTACAAGCATTGCAGTACTGTGTAGAGGTAAATAAATAGAGTATGTTCTGTCTGGGCTCTGGCTGGTTGTGCTACATGCCCCTTCCCTCTTCCTGGTTCCCTCTGCCCTTAGGTTGGACCTCGTTCCCCCCTGTAGAGCCCTGGGAAGGGGTGAGTGGTGGGGCCAGGGATGGTGGTACTGAGATGAGCCCTTCCCTTTGGCCCCTGTGAGTGCTGGGAGCACCCACAGCACAGCTGGGGATATTCAGGTTTGAGGTACACGCCTTACAGAGGAGATTGCTTTGCTTCTATACGGGTATTTTGGAGTGGCAGCATTTTGGAATGGCAGATTAGCAAAAGCAGAAGCCCAGTAGGTCGCTGGGTGTGACAATGCTCCAACAGGGCTGCATTCCACGTGTTCCAGGCCACCATGAGACAGACAGAAAGTTTATCTTAGTTGTGTGACAGACAGTGCTGCCAACTCAGAAAACCTTTATTATGAGAATGCTTTGTTTACAGTCTTTTTATCTTCTCCAAGGGAGGTTCACATTGACCAAGGCAGTCCTAAGCGATGTCTTGCCTGTTCAGCTTCAGGCCTTTTACAACATCTCCAGGCAACCTGCTCCCATGTCTCTGTGTCATTAATGTTCTTCTTCTTGCTAAAGTCTGAACCTTCTTGTCCCCGTGCTGGAGGGACAGGGAGTAGTGTTTTCTCTCTGGAGGAACATTTTGTTTGAAAATCATCGTGTTTCCCCTCAGCCATTACTGGAATAAACACCCTCAGATCTCACACATGCCCACAGAGGTGATGCTTTTGGACCTCTGTCTGTGGTCACCTCTATCCTTTATCTTCTGCCCTTTTATTCTCAAAGACCTGGGCACAGTACTCCAGCTGGGCTCTTGCCAAAGCAGGGCACAGTAGTTACAGAAGTGTCAGCGTGTCCATTGCACGTGCAATGCCATATATCCAGCCTGGCACGTTTGCTATCTCACACAGCAGTATGGACAGTCATTTATAATCCTTTTATCCTCTTCTGAAGGACTGCTGCACACTTCTTTGCTCTCTGTCTCACAGGTAGGCAGCTGGCTATTCATGTTGGGATGGTGCTTTACTGTTGTCCTTCCTGAATTTAATCCTACCTGTGTTAGAGGAGCTTTCAGTTCTAGCAAGATCTCTTTGCATTACCATCCTGCCCTTCAGAGTGATTGTTGGCACTCTATGTTTGTTTTCCACCATTCGAAGTATTTATGGAAACAGTAAATTGATACTGAAGTACTGAGTGTCTGTTTTGACACTTTGGTCAGTGTGTTACATTTCCAGTGAGGTAGTTCCTAGGTTTTGTGAAGGTGATACAAGCAGTATTGTATCAGACATGTAAAGCATTAAGTGTATGACGGAGTTGGTTCTTCAATAACTAAAGATAAATTGTCCATAAGCTTTCTGCCTGCTGTGTTACTGTGGCATAAAAAAGTGGTCCAGTGAAGCCTGTCTTCTTGCTAGGATAGTGCTGAAGAGCTTAAAAATTAGTTTCTTGATTTAAGTCACCCATCTTTCTTACAGTGACTGCTTGTTATTATATGTGAGACCCCACCTGTAGTACTGTGTCCAGTTCTGGAGCCCCCAGCACAGCAAGGACATGGAACTGTTGGAGAGAATCCAGAGAAGTGTGATAAAGATGATCAGAGAGTTGGAGCACCTCTCATATGAAGACAGGCTGAGGGAGTTGGCGTTGCTCAGCCTATAGAAGAGAAGGCTCTGGTGGGCCTAATAGCAGCCTTCCAGCCTGAAGGGGCTACAGGAAAGCTGGGGAGGAACTTTTTGCAAGAGGATGTAAAGATAGGACAAGGGGTTAATGGTTTTAAACTGGAAGAGAAAACATTTAGGTTAGAGATGTGGAAGAAATTCTTCCCTGTGAGGGTGGTGAAACACCGGAACAGGTTGTCCAGGGAAGTTATGGATGCCCCCTTGTTGCATTACAAAAGACTTAAAATAATTTGGTGAAAACTAAACCCCTTGCATTCCAGAAAATCCTCAGATATTATGGGGACTGAGGGAGGCTGGGCTTAGTTTCTGAGTGATGACAAAATCAGAATTAGTAGTCTGGTCAAATCCAACACCTGTGTTGGACTATCACAGGTCCAGATGCACTAGTAACATCACATCACCTGCCTTAGCCATCCACCACCTGAACTAGCACGGCCACACTCAAAGGTTTGGTCCATGTTCAGGGCCAACGCTCTCAGCTAAGTCAAACAGTAGAGTGATTTACTGAAGGAACAGATACACAAGTTCTTTGGATTGCCAGCGGCAAATTAGCAAAGCAGGTGCAAATACCAAGGATGTGAGTAATATGGGGAATAAAGGGAAAAGGGAGTTCTAGGGAGTTTTCTAAGTTTCCTGGGGTGCACTCAGCACAACCGACTGTTCAAATCTTACCCAGAAGCATCCCTATGAGAGGGGAGAGAGGCTCTGCCCATTGGCTGATCCCAGAAGTCGAGGGCAATCCTGGCAAAGGCCTGGAAGTGGTGTCTTCTGTAACATCCTTTGCCTCCTAGGCCATTTTCATAGGATTGTTGTCTTACAGGTGGAGTTTGAGGGACTCTAGTCATACATACCTTTGTGATGATTGGCATAAAATTCTCTCACTTCTCTTGTAGACGTATAGACTAGAGAAAATTCAGGACTCATGCCCACTGGGGGGTGGTCTCCACCCAGGAAGTGTGTAGCCACGGATATCAAATATGAGACTTCTCGTTTCTAGGGGACCTTCATATCCCCACATCATTAGAAAGCCCAGCCAATGTCTCCAAATGTGCAGCTTATCAGCTCCACAGTACCTTCAGGCCCCCATGTTTACCAGAAAGCCTGGCCATGGTGTCTCCACTCCACCCTCCATGCTGGTGTCCTTAGAGTCAGCACATCAGGCTCCCTCGATGTTGTTAACAATTAGGGCTGCCTGGGGAATTACAGTGGTACAGACTCTTTGCATGTTAGCTGTATTCCACTTTAAAGGTTCTATTAATTTTGTACCTTTCCTTAAAAGGTGAATATAGATTTGATTTGTAAATTACCTTGTCATGGGTTAATGCTGGGTGGGTGACTAAACAAATAGCATAAAATGTTTTCTCAGATCCAAGCAGTGGCCTTGGTTCTGCATTGCATTGTCTAGCTGTAACTAAAACAATGTTGTCAGTCCCAGAAGCAGAGAGTGACTGAAAATACGCTGTTAATTTCAGCAAGTGCAGCTACTTAGAAGAGACTTAACTGAAAGTGAAATTAACAGAAAGAAAAATTGGTTCTATCCTGGATTCAACCAGGACTCAGTTTCACCAGCCATCCCACACGCCTCCCAGGAATTGTTCAAGGCCAGGTTGGATGGGGCTTTGAGCAACCTGTTCTAGTGGGAGGTGACCCTGCCCATGCAGGAGGGTTCAACTAGATGATCTTGAAGGTTCCTTCCAACCCAAGCCATTCTATAATACTCTGAAAACTTTGGATCTGTTATCAGCTACTACATCTTAAATCTTTCTCATAGAACAGCTGAATGTGTTTCATCCAGAGAGTCTGCATAATGCAGAAACAATGTATATTTCACTTATCAGACTTAACCATCCATCCGCCTGAAATCTACTACATTTAAATAGTATGGATGAGTTTCAAGTGATTAAAGTTGCTTAATCCTTGGTAGAAATTGGTATTAGGCACAAGTCTATCCTGCAAAATAGAGTCAAATGCTGAAATAAAGAAGTTAAGCTGGTGCCTCTGCATAATGCAGCACAGCTTAGAAATATTAGATCAGGAATTGCCTCCAGTTGTGGTGCTAGTATATTCTCCAGCAGTGTGGGAATTCCCATCCAGTGTCCCTGCTGGACACTGAAGCTTGTTTTAATGGGTCCCTGCCTCTACAGGTAACCCAAAGAGCAAAATCACCTCCAGCCTCACTGTTGGTAAGGAAATACCATGAAGTGCTGTTGTGAATATTTGCTTTCACTGAGGCATTTGCTAAAGTGGTAGCCCACTGTGGGCATTTTTTTCCAGCCTCTAATTGAATTTAATTTTATTTTTTAATCATGCATGAGGGAGTATCACCATGTGCATTGGTGATACTTTGGTAACTATCTGCAGAGATAAATCTAAAAGCAATGTAAATAATATTTTCTGCCTGTGGAATGTCCCTTGCTTAGCATTAGGTCTCATTAAAAGCAGTAAAAGGAATACAGGAAAAAAAACAACCTTGTATTTACTGAAGTTATTCCTTAGAAAATTAAGGGTTGAATAGGTTATGATAGTTAGGAATTGATTTAAAACAATTATATTTTGATAATGTCAGCTGTCACTAAGTGCTGCTGCCACAGAATGTGTTCTGGTTTGCTCTTCTTTGTGGGTGAGCAGGTCTCGACCCATAAAATACCATTGTGTGAACTCTGGGTTGTATAGCCAAGCTTTCTGTAGGTTGGTGGAGATGTGGGTGTTCTGCATGTTAAGAACAGAAACTGAAAAAGATAATTTAGCCATCAATAGTTGGACAAGTTTCTGTCTTTAATTAAAAAGTCAGATAAATCTTTATATCTGACTTTATACCACCGCATTGTCTGAGGGCCTTCTAAATTGATTGCAGTTATCAAGCTCCAGATAAGAACAGAAATGAGTAGATAACTTATATGTTCACTGGCTAGCAAAGATTATTTTTGCAGGCTCAATCTCTGACTGTGAGAGAATTTCTGACTTCCTTTTTTATACAAAGATAGGTAACAATTTGTAGGGACAGTGACAGCCTGCTGAAAAAGCTTTCCTCAAGTCTCAGAGTATCCCCTAGGGATGCTCAGACTGATTTAGTCATCACAGAAAGATTGTTTAATCTATAATTAACCTGGTGTTATGTTTTTTGAAAGATATGTAATTTTTTACTTGTTTTGAAAGGGAAGCTGGGGAAGCAGAAAACAAGTGTGTCTGTAAAGAAAGCTGTTGGTTCCAGGGACTTACTGTCGTGTCAGCTTTTTGACAAGAGAAACACCTGTCAGATGCATGTGACACTTGCTCCTTATGCTTTTTCTTTCCTCTCAAAAGAGGCAGAATGGCTTCATTGTGTTATTCTGGTGGAGATGCATATTAATGACTGTGCAAAACATTTATTAAAAATAAACGGCAGCCTACTCAACACTTCCAAGTGTGAAATCCTCTGGAAGGATTTGCAGGATGCAGATGTTCTCTCCAACCCTCGGCTCTGGTCTGTGGGGGACCGATACCCAGCCTCTGCCTTCTGAGCAGGCCATTAATCCGACATGCAATCTGATTGAATGGAACAGGGTAAATCCCTGTTGGATAACAAAATGCTAGATTAGCAGTTAGGAAACCTTGTGATTAGAGAGATTAACTGCTAAAGACATTCTTTCAGATGTAAAGCCTCCATTTTCATTTAGAGCTAGTAGTCTGTGAAAAACTACTGCACTAGCAATTAGGAAACTGTAAATGTGCTGACCTGCAGAAGGGTGATTGGAGTTTAAGATAACTTTGGTAGCAGTATTTTTTTGCTGTTTGGTTGGTAGGTAACCCATTTTTCTTCTCTGGACATTTAAGACTTTGCCTCCTCAAAAGGTGCTGTTTTCTTTGAAGAAAAGGGAATTCGGTGCTGGCCATTACAAGGAGCAAAAGTCTCTCTCTTTGGCTTTATCATTTCATGAGGTATAGGGCAATAGCTTTTAAAGAAGGATATGGCTGTAAAGATCAAAGAGTTCCTCACCATTTTCTGACCTGCCTGCTGGAAATCTACCACTGGATGTTAAAGGTTACAGTAGTCTCCTCTAGTGCCACTTGCAAAAGCTGTAATTTAAAAAATAGCAGCTGAAATATGATACATGCTTTAACAGATACCATTAAATTAATTGGCTAGTTTAATCCTGTATAGACATGATACTTAGTTTTTGCTTTGAAATGGCAGGCAGGGACTTTAGAAAACATACTAACCAGGTGAGAGTTCAGCACTCTACTGATCTAAGCACATGTGCATAAAACACAAAAATGTAGTTAACTACTACATGTCAGGAAAGATACTAATATTTGATAGAAAGCTGAACTGCAAGCTTTTGGGAATACTTGTGTTTATACAAACTTCTCTTTTTCTACAGAATAAACATGTTTGAAAAATAAAGCCAGGGAATGAAGAACAGGGGGGAAAAAAGCCTTCAGAGAGGATATATTAAGCATAAATTTAACTGGCAGAATTAAAAAGAATTTCTCATGTTTCTCCCTTTCCAGAGACATGGCAGGCAAGTAATTAGAATTAAGTTAAATCACATTAATAGATGTCATTTTGGGGAAACACTCCTCCCACCCCCCCAATAACCTTGATTTAAGCAACTGCTTTTGAATATTCTGCTAGGATTTACCTGTGTCTTTGGGCTTCTCATTTCTTTAAACAACACAGCTTATACTTTTGATTTAACAAAAAGACTACTGCTGGATAGCCTTTCATGGCTCACTCTCACTGAAACCATAATATCTTTTTCCCTAAACAGACAGGAAGAGCTAAGGGTTCATTTAGTGTGACTCGAGCACACTGGACATCTCTCAGAGCTGTTTCTCTAGTCACTATTTTCATCAGCATGGTACTGTGTGCATGAGTAAAAGCCTGTGGGGAGAAGTTTCAACTCCATCTGTGGATAATCCATTAAAAATTTTCCACTGTCACTCCTTGGGAACCAGCTGTCAGAGCAAAGCTTCATAAGTCTGTATCATCTCCATTGCCATCCTACAACAAACAGGAATGAGTCTCCCCATACACGTCTTTTCTCCCTCTGGTCTTGCTAATTTGCTACATCCGTTCACACAGTTAAAAGATCATCCACAGTGCTCTCATCTGGTCCTACCTCACCAGTTTTTGAGATCAGAATATTGCCTTACTGTTGTTTCCAGGAAGAGATTGTAGGCTGTTCAGGGTTTGAAACCTACATTTGTTCTTAGGGTATCCTTAGAAATAATTTGAAAAATCTTTATGCTTTTGCAGCAGAGTTGATTTTTTTCTCATAATATTGAGAAACCATGGAATATTTTTGCTGTTTTTCAGCAGAGAACTAAGTACCAAACCCACAAAAAAAACCCTAGACATGGCAGCTTTTTATACTCTTGCTCTGTAGAAATTGCAATGCTGGGGGAAAAAAGAAAAAAATCTAGAGCTCTCACCATGTCTCCTTTCTTACGTATTTTATAACTAGCAGAGTCTGATGTCAGTTGTGAGCAGAACCCAAAGGAGATAAAATGGGTCAATTGTTGAGTAATTGGGTTACTTGAACCAATTACTACTCTGAATGATGACTCATCAGCCTGGAGCTCCTTTGGAAGATGAGGTAGTGCAGAGCCAGTAACCTTGTAAATGTTCCTTACTCTATCCATCTGCAAACTTCAGTAGCATCCCAGATTTTAGCACTTCACCCATTCCTCTAATTCTCCTTGCAGTTTTTAAGAGTCTTCGCTGTTGTGAAGTATTCTGGGACTATTAGTAACAAAAGCCCCATTTCTGTAACAGGTGCTCAAGTGCACTTGTGGGTAGAGGTGTTACAGATGCAGAGCTGTCATGGCAGCCTCCCCCCACAGTTTTGGCTGCCAAGTGTTGCATGCCTGCAGATTCTAGCATCACATTACTCTAAAATATTATAAACTGCCACAATCAGACCAAACCTTGCTCCTCTCTGTTGAATTTTGTCACCTGTCCATCAATCTGGTTTGTGCCCTGAGGATACACAAAGCTGCACAGAGAGAGGTGAAGCTTCTCTGCTCTGGCAGGGAGGGAAACGTGTCCTGAGATTCTTGGTGATGCTTCTTCTATGCCCATGGTCAGGTCGGCTCAGCCTTTCCCTGGAGCCCATGGGAGCACACCTGGGACAGCTGGCACCCAGACTTTCCCATGGGTGACACTTGCTTTTTGATGATCTGCTCAGTAGGGCACCCAAGGAGGTACAACTTGCGCCTTCAACAATGCAAAGCCCTTTTTGTGGTGGTGGGGTGACACATTGTGCTCTAAAGCAGGATGGTTGTATGCTCACAAACTCCTCTTTGAGGATGTCCTTGTGGGCAAGGCCAGCCCCCTCCCCACACCTGGAAAGGAAGGTAGAAAAGAAGGAGTTGAGGGGTTGTTTAGGAAAAGAAAAGTAAATTGCAGACATGTAGCTTTTCCCCAAATCCCAACAGCACCACAACCCAGAGGAGAGGAGAGGTGAGCAGCTGGCCACACTTGCTTGGATGTGAACATGCTGCCCTCTCAGAGGTCTTAGGACTGGAGAACAAGAAAGGACACCAGCAATCACTTACTTTCTAGCTGCCCTTTGTACAAAGCTGGTTTGCTGATGCATTTCCCCAGTCAGTCAGGCTTCTGGGTACCATCCCCTTGGAGGACCTTTGTCCTGACTAGTGCCGAGAGGGAGAACTCCAGGATTCAGCATGAGTCCAGCTCCCAAAAGCATACCCAAGCTACCCTTTGCATTGAAAAGCTTTGTCTAGAGGTATATACCCCATCATCAAAGGCAAGTTTGCCTGAAGCAGAAAACGTAGCATCTTCCAAACAGCACCTTACCCAAAACCACTAGGGAGCTGAGCAGTGTTATGGGTTGCTGCACATCTTTATGCATTGCAGAGCGAATGAGCTCAGCATGATCTGGTTCAGGTGTTGCTGTAATTGGGACTCATTAGGATAATGAATCATGGTGTTGGGTGGCTAGCACCTGTGTACTCCTGCTGCACAGTGTCAGCACTCTCAGCTGTGATAGGAAACATACAACTGTCCTGACTGGTTCAAGATTTTTATCTCCTTCTCTAGTCTCTTTGTGATGCATTTGTTGGCCTGTACAGCTTCCAAGCAAACTTTAAATGACCTGGAGGCATGACCAGTGTGAGGAGTTTTATCTGTTATCCCTACTGAGGATATCTGTGGGTTTTATATTATTCAGAACCAGGCTGGAAATCCGGCTTTCCCCTAGAGCTTGGTTTGTGGGAGACTGCTTTGTGCCACGGCCCCTGAACACACATGTGGCTCTGGACCATACATAAACACCATAAATAGGTTGTCTGAGTGTGCGTATCATCTCTTGGGCTGAGCAACTGCTATCAAAATCTAGAAATGCAAAGGAGAGATTGCTGTATAATGTTTGTGCTAATGTTAAGAAAGTTTGGATTGGGAGGAGGTGACAAGAGGTGAACAGGAGCATGACTTGAGTCAGAATTCATCAGCAGGCAAAATTATATGCATCTTTATCAATCGATGGAGCTAAAATAAAATTGCAGTCATTTGACAGCTGTAAGTGATGTAGCTCTAAATAGTGGCAGTTCTGACCACTGAGAAATCCTGGCTCCTGCAAGTTTGACAGGGAGTAATTAAGGGACAAGCTCTGCAGTCAATACATGTCCCAAGGGATTACAAGCTTGCAGCAGACCCATGAGGTGCAGTTCTGTGACAATGGCACCGAAAGGTAGCAAGCTGATGCTTGTTTGTTCTGCAGCAGCTTATCAGTCATGCTCTTGGGCTGGGCCCTGAGCACGCAGCTTAAACCATCACTTATGTGTTTCCAACATTCCCTTGTTTTCACTGAGCCTGTCTTTCCACTTGTCAAGAAAGTTAAGAGATGTTAAATAATCCTTACTAAGCCCACAGACTGGTGGTGGGTAGCTGTATGGGAAAGATCAACTGGCACTAAAACACAGCTGTTTTGGGAATGAAACACAGTAAAGCCATGTAACAACATCCATCAATATTGCATTCCTCTTTTATAAACAGTAAGGATGCATGCCTGCTGCTGCCAAGATAGAGATCTGATGAGGACATTTGCTTTCCTAATGGGCAATCTCTAATCAGGCTTCTCTGCTACCACATGCTGCTGCACAGGAAAAAAGGCAGGAAAAGAATATTTGTTGAGATACAACAGAAAGGTCACAGTAATCATATCTGCTGCTATGTTGATATGTAGGATTGTCCCATGCTTGTCCCTCCTCCCTCAGGACAAAGTTGCTTCCTTGGTCATGAAGTGAATTAACAAGAAGCATCTGAAGCTGAGGAAAACATTTCTAGTGACACAGCTTGGTTTCCAGAATGGAAGGTGCTTGACAAAAGGATTCGGGTTTGCTTTGAGCACATCTACATACAGAAGACATGAAGAGTAGCGTGGCTGTGACTATAAAACACACAGATGTGTGGAGATGAGACCCGTCTGAGTGGCATATGAGCAGCCTAGATGGTGACCTAAGCATGTTCGGAGGAGGGTAGAAAAGGTCACAGCTCTGAATAAGGGCAGCACTTGGCTGAATGCTTAAATACCAGTGGGATTTTACTGCATCCCTAAGCATTTTCTGTAGCTACAGTTTTAGCTAACTGAAATATATTCTGTTGAATTGGGGTGGGAGACATGGCAGTTTTAAGCTCTCCTCAGGTCTATAGGTGCTCTAAGCTGTGCTCATGGCCAACACCAGGGGGCATGAGGAAACCTCAGGAGCCCGGGAAATGGCTTCTGCATGGCAGAGAGTCACTGCTGGCCTGGGGCTGGAGCAAGCACCAGGAGCAAATGCCTTTTGAACTCCTGCATAGTCTCATATTAATCCTTTCCATAGTTTCTCAAAAGGAGGCCAATTTAGTGTGAGAGTCAGAGGCCACCAAAATGGTGTCATACTGCTGATTTTATACATCCATCCATCCATACATACGTACATCCATACGTACATCCATCCAACCATATATACATATATATTTATATAGAGAGAGAGAGTTGCATGTGGAGAACAGATCAGGCTGATAGGGCAACCTGTCTCTGGGTTTGGGAGAAGGCAGAGAAATGGCTAAGACTAGTGGTCTGTGGCTGCTTGGAGGTTTTAGGGAGCCTATGTTTCATGGGGTAAGTTGCACCTCAAATCCACCCAGTCTTTAGGGAAAACTTATTTTGGGGAGGAGAGTGGTTGGGGAGCTTTTAACCAGTTACCAAGCTGAATTATCAAAGCTGACAGGGGAGGGCAAAGCCACACATCATGATGTGCTGCTTCATGAAATCATAGCAGGTTAGTTGCCTTCTTTGCAGCTAGTATAGTTTGTTAAGCTGCCATCTGAGTTTAACTCAGAAACTTCCTGATGTGCTGTGACTCTTTCAAGCTACAAAAAAAAAAATAAAAAAAAAATTAAAAAAGGAAAGGAAAGAATGGAAATCAAAGAAGAACCAAATAGGCTTTATTTGTTGTTTTGCAATTGTCACATATTGTTTCCAGACAGCAAAGAGAGCTTAATTTTTTTTCCCCAGCATCTTTTTATAATTGGTAGACCACTAATATTGATGGGGAAGTTGACATGTAAAAAGTAACCAAACAAAGTACTGACTCTTAGTTTCAGGAAAATACTTTTTAAAACATTTTTTTTTAAAATTTAACTTGTAATCCTTTAACCTCAAGGTCTAAGCCACAAAAGAGTGTTCTTTAAAAAAAATAATAATAAAAAAGTCCAGATCATTACTCTTTTATTACTTTTAACCTAGTAATTTGAAAGTATCTTAGCTGAAATCTGTGTGTGATAGAGCAATAGAGTTAAGCAGACTGATAGACCTGTCCTCAGTCATAATATTAGAAAGTTGCTAGTGGTCTGAATGGCTTCTTTGTGACCTGTTGATGTCATAAATGCAAGTACTTTTGGACATATGAAAGCATCTATAATAAGACCCTCTATAAGCACTCAGGGCCAGGGGCTGTTCTTCTTAATTACTGCTTATCAGCTCAGTGCCTCACTGCAACATGCAGGAAACTTCTCAAAAGCAAGCACTGATGTTAAAGCTTCCTACTGTAGTAATTTTAAGAGACCCTTCCTCCTTTCCTAGATCATGACTGCTCCGAAACTCCTGAAAGAAACTCATGGAGGATTGATGCATAGAATCATAGAATGCCAGGTTAGAAGGGACCTCAAGGATCATCTGGTCCAACCTTTCAATTAGTACTATAATTTATATGAGATGACCCAGCACCTTGTCCAGCTGAGTCTTAAAATGTCCAATGTAGGGGAATCCACCACTTCCCTTGGGAGATTATTTCAGTGTTTGATTGCTCTCATGGTGAAACATTTTCTTCTGGATTCCAATCGGAATCTCTCCAGGAGTAACTTGTACCCATTACTCCTTATCTTTTCCGTGTGACTCCTTGTAAAAAGGGAGTGTCAATCTTCTTGGTAGCCACTCTGTAAGGACTGAAACATGGTAATAAGGTCTGCAATAAGCCTTCTCTTCTCAAGGCTGAACAAACGCAGCTCTCTCAGCCTTCCCTCATATGACAGGTCCTCCAGTCCTCCGATTTCCTTGTGGCCCTTCTCTGGACCCTCTCCCATCTGTCCACATGTTTTTTGTGTAGCAGGGACCAGAACCGAGCATAGTGTTCCAGGTGTGGTCTGACAAGCACTGAGCAGAGCAGGGTGATGACTTCTTTATCTCTGCTGGTGATGTCCTTGATAATGCAGCCCAGCATCCTGTTGGCTTTCTTTGCTGCTGCAGCACATTGTTCACTCATGTTGAGCCTGTTATCCACCAAGACCCTCAGGACGCTTTCCACAGGGCTCCACTCTCCAACCAAGTGGATCCTAGTCTGTGCTATACTCCTGGTTTATGTGTTCTCAAGTGGAAGACCATACACTTGTCCGTACTGAACTTCATAAGGTTCTTGCTAGCCCACTCCTCTAGCTTGTCCAGGTCTTCCTGGAAGGTGGCTCTCCCTTTTCCCTCCCACTCATTTTGGTGCCATCTGTAAACTTTATCCGGGTGGTTTTCGTCCAAACATCCAAATCATTTATTAAGATATTAAACAGTGTTTGGCCCTATATTGACCCCTGGGGTACTCCACTTGAGATTGGTTACCAGTGTGAGAAAAAACTACTTACCACCACACTCTGGGTATGGCCTGTCAGCCAGTTCTCCATGACTTCTCAAAGACTGGGGAGGATGGCCTCACAACACCACCAGCCAGCTCTCTCAGTATCCTCAGGTGGACAGCATCTGGGCTCATTGATTTGTACAAGTCAAGGTCCTGTAATAGCTGGCACATCAACTCTTCCTTCACTGGTGGGTCTGTGCCTGCATCAACCCAGAATTTTGTTCTCATGGCCTGGACCCAACAGCACTGATAAAGACAGGTGAAGAAGATGTTGAGAACCCCTGCCTTTTCAGCATTGTTGGTGACCAGTTCACCTCTCATGTTTAATAGTGGGCCAATATTCTCCTTCTGTTTGTGCTTGTTTTTAAGGTATCTGAAGAACCCTTTCTTGAAGTTTCTGACATCTATGGCCAATTTCAGCTCAAGCTGAGCTTTTGCTTTCCTAACTGCATCTCTACATATCCTGATTCTACCCTTGTACTTTTCAACAGATAATGTTCCACTTTTCCATCTCTGGTACATTTTTGGTTCTGAGCAGAGCCAGAAGCTCACAGTTAAGCATTCAGTAGAGATGCTGGAAAGCAGCAATACAACTTCCTATCTTCAAAGGAAGGAAAGGGAGAATCTAGGGAGTTTTGGGCCAGACAGCTAAAATTCAGCTGCTTGGCAAACACTTGCATGAAATAACTATTTTGCAAGTAACTGGTAGGAAATGGGTATGAGTTAATACGAATCTGTCAAAACCAGACCTTGTTAATCTGATTAATTTCCTTTAACAGCTTCATGGGCCCCATGGGTGAGGGAAGGGGTCCTTAATAAGGCTTTGATCCTGTCCTGCATGACATTTTCATAAACAAATAGGGCAATAGGCCAGATGACATATACTGTATGGTAGCTGAAAGTACTATTAACTGTCCTATTAACTCTCAGAGCTTCACTTTAAACTTGGGTTGAGGAGGCCTACAGGGGTCTTTCCACCAAATGGATCTCCTTTATTGATAGTTTTTGGTAAATACATATGCTAAATTTGTGGGCACTGCTAAGTGGGTTCAAACAACAAGTATGGCTGGGGACAAGCTGATCTTGACAAACAGGAGAAACAGTCTGGTAAAAAAAAAAAAAAAAAAAAGGCATCACAAAAATGAGCAGTTCCATACAGTCGTGGGCCTACACTCAGATTGGAATGGTCATTGCTTATATCATGGAGGGGTCACCCAGCTTGCATACTTAAGGCAAGGAGACCTTTTTACAAGGTGTGTGCAGCAGCCTTTGAGAAACAAGAAGTAATTTTTATGCCCAACTCAACATAGGTGGACAAGCAGATCTAATTTTGGGCATCTCTTTTTGAGACAGATACAGGGTAATTGCAGAGAGTCTTGGGGAAAGAGATAATAATGGCAAGACCTTTAGGAAACTTGACTCCTGTTGAAAGGCTAAAGGAACTGAATTGTCTCCTTGTCTATGAGAACATCAAAATAGACCACTTCTGAAGCTGGGCTTTGCTGAGCAATACCATTCTCTTCAGATTGACCTTGCATGGAACATAGCATAAAAGCTCAGAGGGAGCTGCAGGGACTCGTGATGTGAGGGGAAGGTGGAAGAGAGATTTCCCCCCTCAAAGGTTTTCACATTACTTTCTCCTTTTGCAGAGGAAATGGCCATGGATCAATGGCAAGGTAATAAATGGTAAGCAGTAAGTCCCCTGAGGGAATATAAGGAAGACAGTAAAACTTAACACTTTGTTGAAGTACCCGGGTAATGAACATTGCCAGAAGCTGAAGCAAATACTGTTGATATGACTTGGGCTTGTCTGTGCTGAGCAGAAAAGTAATTGGTGGCTCCAGTCCTCTGGTTCCATTTTTTCAGCCTTGCCTTAGGATTAGAGGTAGTCACAGTCATGGGATAGCTCTGGACAGACCAGGCTTATGTATACATCATGGAGTGTAGGAAGGCTGGCATACAGTTCCCAGCTGCAGGCACAAGGGGCACTCAGCTCCTGCACCCACCCTCCTTCCCAGAAATGTGGATGTGCCTGCATTTCATCCATTTCCTTTTGTAGCCATCCTCAGAGCTAACCAGGTGGCACTACAAGAAGTCCCAGAAACAACACAATTAATCACAGAGACAACACATAGTAATAAATATAAATGTGCTTCACCTTACTGCAATACAAAGGAAAATAATCTAGGGGAGGGATGGCAGGGATCTGCTGCTATAATGCATCACTGTTCTTCAGAAAGAATTTTATTCACAAAAAACCCCTGTAATTTCTCCTTCACTGTTAAAACATTTTGTTGCTGTCCCTAGCCATTACAAGGAAAGGTTTCAATTCCAGAGAGTTGGCTGTATTCTTGTTCAGTTGTTATCTTTATGGTTGAGCTTTGTTGAAAATTGAATATTCTTGTCTCTAATTTCTAAGATATTTTCATTTTGAAGTCAATAATTGTTTCATTTGTATCAGGAGCTAGAGGATGCAGCAGTGTGATGGTGCCAGTATTGCCTTCCCTTTCTTCAGTGATCATTACTTTTGTGATTTTGGGTTTTCTTTTTGAACATTTAGCACCCGGAACCATGGCATTACCTAATAAATTTGTTTTAAAAGAAATTAAAAAGATAAAAGATAAGGAAAAACAAGTTTCTCACAGAAAAGAGCCATTGTTGCATACCTCTGTATTTGAGATCTTTTTGTATTGTTTAAATTAATTGTCATTATTTAGTAGCTAATTGTATAGATTTGGTTTTCTGGGTTGTGGTTTCTAAAGAACTGTGCTCATCAGAACTGCATTCATTTCTTCAAAAGGAAAAAAAAAAGTTCCACTCCCAGATTATTGGAAAAAAGAACCCTGTCTCTTGTTTATTTATTTATTTAGAAAGCACATACAGCGATGCACAGGGAGGGGAAGAGAGATGCAAAACAGGTGAGCATACAAATCCATCTCAAAAGAAATCATGAGACACTTCCCAGATGATTAGTAGTACATCAGTCTATGTGAGCATTTAAACTGTTGTACCTCTAGATTAAAAAAAAAAAAAAAAGAAACCAAACCACAGAGAATTTCTGAAGAACAAGGTAAATGTCTATATTTCAGAAATCCCACCACAACCGACTTGTAGGCAGCAATGTTTCTGGTTTGTTTGTTTTGTTCCTGATATTTCCTCAAAGGGGTCTCTCTTGCTCATGCTATGGTTTCCTTCCTCAGCGTCCGCCTCTGGTGACAAGTAAGGATACTTGTGAATGAAGATTTCCCCTTCGTTCTCGACCTTTTCTTTAACTTCTTCTGATGCTTGAGTGAAATTCCAAGCTCCTCCATTATCGCGTTGAAAGAAAGACACTGGCAGAAGACAGAAAGGGCATTAAACACTTCTCACCAGAGGCAGAGTTTGACCATCATCCCCTTTGCACAAATGGTGGTTTTTAGAAGCAAGGGCCTGAACTCTTACTGACAGGCTCAGAAACCTGCTCTGCTGAATTCTGCCAGCTTTGAATAAACCCTTAAACTACAATAGGTGAGTCTGTGTAACTTGTTTTTTGCCTGACTTGGCTTCCACTGAATTTAATTTAACTGTGGCTTAACAAAAGCTGATTATGAATGTTTCTGAAATTGAACATAGGTGCATTTGTGATCTTTTGATGGCTTCCTATTACAAAACTTACCCTTTTTCAGTTGGTACATTTTCTCCTGGCCTCACCTCAAAAGAAAGAATAAAAAGGTCTTCTTTTCTTAAATCACATGTACCTTAGTGAAAAAAACCTGGGAATACTAGAGAAAACAAGCCACGACATCTTTCAAGATTTCTTTGTGGTTTTGTCATTTTCCCCTAATGAAATTACCAGACATTTCTAAAACATAGCATAGTCCTCAATCCTCTTCTTTCTTCGGATAGAATCTTTTTCAAATATTGTGTGTTGAAGAAAAGAGAAAATTACCACAAGAATAAAGCAGCTGAATAGTTTAAAAAGAAAGCAGAATTCTTTTTTCTTCCCACCATCACAACATTAACTAAGACATTTCAGGTAAGTGGAAACATCCTTTAAAATCTACAGCTGGAATAATTACATGTGACACACAAAAAACCCTCAACAACCCACAAAAGAGGCTTTAAATGGAAGCATCTAGGAATGCAAAAAAATTTGTTCCTTGCAAATATATATGAATAGATGATTTATATATAAAATGGAGTGATGGTAGCAGTGTGAAATGAAGCTTTAACCACCCTACCTTCATTTGGTTGAATAAATCATTCCTACCAAACCCTTTAGAACTGCAGAAGTGACCAGCTTCAAATCAACTGGTTAAAACTGCAGTTCTTGTAAAATGACAGCAACAGCACACAGACATGGCTCTCTGTAGCAAAAATTATTTTCTAGAGCGATACCAATGCAATGTTAGCAGTGTTCAGTTCTTAACCATTAATAATCCAATAGTGACCTCAGTGATATGGGGCTAAAAAAAGCGAAAACAGCTATATCATCTGAAAAGGAGAAAACCCAAGCTTTCCTAGTAGTCAGCTACTCTAGAAGAATACTTTCAAATGAAAAAGAGAGTACGAGAGTGGCCTGGATCAAGGTTAAATAATTGAAGGTGGGATAGGAATCCCAGAGAAGTGAATCCCACACACTGTGCTTCATCCCCTCCAGTATAAAGCCTCCCTATAATGTGTATAACACATTGGTTCTGCAAGTGAGGTCAAGACATGAGTGCATCAGAGGGTGGGTATATTTTAAATATGTATAACCTTGTGTATATCATTGTGTCCATTTGTGGGATGGGTTGCACTCAGACTAAGATCCCATAGTATGTTCAGTCTATAGTTTGATATGCTCTTTCTCTGAGATATTATTTTTTTGTTAATCTAAAATTCTTAAGTATGCATAAATTAAACTACTACTAATTCATGCCAGTTGCAAAATGTACAAAAAGGTGCCAGGTGCAAAATGTGACATAGGCTAGGGCAGTGTACTGAATTATTTTTTTTTTTTTCCAAATTACTGTCTTGTAATACCCAGGAATTTGTTGGTACAATTATCACTAAATATCCCCTTTGACAACAAAATATAGGGATTCCAGAGTTACTGGAGTTAAGAGTCAAAGGTTTCTGCTGCAGCCCCATGCCCTCTGGGTGCAACAGGTGAAGCAGGTATCATTCGAATACAGACATTATTTCTGTGTTGGTTCAGGGTTTTTTAGAAAGTAGCACCACTTATATCCAAACTACTACAACTGTCTGTTTTAAGTGGCTGACTTAGAATGGATACTTTCTTTCTACTGCCTTAGTTTTAATTGAGTGTTAAAAGACTAGATCACAGAGTGATTCCAGAACTCCATGTTAAATAAGGAAAGGATAACAAGCTCTTTCAAGATAGATCTGATTTCTTTTTCTTTCCCAGTTTTTCTTTATAATCTACTTGTGTGTATATTTAGTAACAGCCATCAGTCTCTGCAATGTGCATATAGGGATGATTTTTGTGGATGAAATTAGCACATTTTACTGCCTTCTTTATGGGCTTGTATTTTAATTGTCCAAACTGATTCACACAATTCACACTATGCAAAGATCATAATGCCTTTCAATTCATAGCAACAAAATAGTCCCAAGAAGATAATTTTACATCTGCAAATAGAAATTCAAAAGATATTGCTGGCATTAAGTATGTGAGGTTTTTAATACCTGACTACATTATGTGTGCAAGTGCCTAACTGGTTCCACTTCCAACTCTGTTTTTAATTTTAAAATAAATATTATCAGAAAGACTTCAGGATATTCTTAGGAATGGCTTTGATGTTTAGATCTTATCTAAGAATTAAACTTTTGCCTAATTGTTCATCAACAGCAGTGACATCTAAAATGGAATATAAAAACATTACTGTTCTTGTTGATGACCTTTTCTGTAAATTGCTCATGTTTATCCACCCAAGAAAGTATAGAAGTAGGCCACTCAAAATCTGGAAGATTAAATGAATATCTAAGACCCTGGACCGATTCTTTGAAGGTTAGGGATTATATTGTTATGAATATAACTATGACTCCAATAAATTTTATGCATATTCCTGTGTCTGAGATGCTGCCACCTTGAGGAAAAACACCTGAAGGTGGCAAAGAGCATTAAAAACCTGGGAGACACAGGACTTTCTCTGCCCCTCTGCTTTCATTCAGAGCTTCAGATGGTCTAAAAAAGCAAACTGAGATTTCAGGTATTTCATTACTCATTCAAAAGAGTGGTTACATGTGAACTTTCTTATGAGCCACAGCAAGTATAGTTTAATTGTTATTTATGTCCAAGCTTGTGCATGCAATTAGGAAACTGAACGGATGTCTGAACTGGAATTGCCTGAACTTTTCAAGAAATAGAAAACTGTGGTACTGAGTACAAGCTCAGCCAGAGTGCTGTGGGATTTACAGGAAAATCACAGACAAGGAACACATTCAGTGGGGACACCCAAGATGTCCCTCTAAACAGCCTCATGTCTGCAGCATAATTACAGTAGCCTTTAAAAAGGGGATGGTGACATTAAAATTCTATGTAGAAGGGTAATATAGTGTTCTTTTTTGTCTCACAGATAGAAAGGGTTTCTTTAAAAAGCTATTTTTTGCACACTGTTAAGACCACTTTTGAGGTCTCGCCCAGAACGAGAGCAGAGTAGGCACAGAGCAGTACATTTAACAAGACAGTAATAAGTTTCACATTTTGCTTTTAGTCAGCTTGACTTTCTCATTCTAGCAGTGTCAAAATGAGGCAGAACATGGCATGTGAGGCTAAGAGGAAATGTCATCCTTAAAAACAGAATAGATTTTGGTCTCCATGTGATGTGAGACTCTTCCTCTTTGCCCTTTGATCGTTCCAACAGGCTATGAAAGCTTGGTCATGAAGCACCCAAATCCTTCCTTACACTCTCACACAGAAAACTGTGTTAAGCTTTAGGATATATATTCAGAATTTTGTAAATAACATAAAATGAAATGGAAACAAGACTGACAAAAAAGAATCTATAGTCACGCTTTATTGATCTGCTGCTTAGGCTGCTGGACTACCACTGGGGACAAGACTTTGCAATTGCATTTTATGAACACCTTGCAAAAACAACTTAAAAAAAACCCCCACAAAACAAACAAAAGCATCCCAGTGCACTGTGTTGGAGAACTGAGAGCTATGAAGGATATGGACCAGATTTTATTCTGCAAGAATACCTGACTAGCTAGGTCACAGAGAAGGAAGTGAAGAAGTCGGGATTTTTCTTCTGCAGTGCCCTCATCACTGTGAAGGACCCATAGCTGGGACACTGACATATATCTTCTGCTGAAAGAAAAGTGACTTATTTGTTCCTAGTGCATGAAAGGATAAAGATCCAAAATAGTTTCTCCTAGTGAGCTAATGGCTGTTGTGGCACATTAAGAATCTGTTTGAGTAGTCTGTCACTGAAGGCTAATTGCATGAGGAGATCACTAAATTAAGTCTTTTAAACTGTCAGAGCCTATTGAACAGTGATTGACAAAACAGTATAACAATAATCCGTGGATTATTTTAACTCTTCCACCGTTATATAAACTGCTCCTCTCTTCCCTGTTTACAGAAATAAAAATCAGTGAAGCTACTTGCTGGTTGCCCAAGCCATCTATACACAAATACGACTTTTCATTGAAGGCACAGATGGCCAGAGTCATGTCTGGAGGTTGGATTTTGGACTGGAAATGGAGGGTCTCAAGCTGATGTTCGCTGAGGAGAGAGAATTTACAGACCTGACAATTTTACCAACAAATGGTATTTTGCAAGAACCTCACTGAGATTGGGGATTTATTCCTTCTTCCTCTTCTCCTCCTCCTTTGTTTCCAAAGAGCTAAAAATATGAAACTTCAAGGCTTTGATCTGAGAGAGATGACACAAACACACAATGCTGTGGCAGTACTTTGAGGAAATATCCATCTAGTTGGGGAAAGTGCTGTTGCTGTGCTTGGTCTAGTTCTGGGATGCAGGCCTGTGTTGTTAATCCACCTGGCTTTCTGAAATGGTGATTATATTGCCTTTGTTCCCCTTGTCCTTCTCTTGTTTTATCCTTTCTCCCTCCTTCCCCCTGCACCTTTGCCTAACTGGGTAGCAGGCTGCTTGATGAGGGAAGGGACTGCCACTCAATAAAGGTAGGCACACTGACTCCAGCCAAATGCAACTTTGCAGTGGCTTGGAGCTAGTTTATTCATAGCTTCTTCGCTTTCAATGGTAGGTGGTTTCTGTGTGTCAAAACAGATGCCAATTTTTTTCAAACGTTTATTAATTTTAATATTTTGGGAGTTTTGACTAGACTGCAGCAACAGCAAAAAAAACCCAAAAAACAAACAAAAAAAAAAAACAAAAAAAAACTGATATAAGGGTATTTTTATATCCACTTTTCTCCCCAGATAGCTTTACAGGTAGGGCAGTGCCAGAACTGATGGAGTCTGTTGTGGCTCAATTCATAGCTTCTTCGCTTTCAATGGTAGGTGGTTTCTGTGTGTCAAAACAGATGCCAATTTTTTTCAAACGTTTATTAATTTTAATATTTTGGGAGTTTTGACTAGACTGCAGCAACAGCAAAAAAAACCCAAAAAACAAAACAAAAAAAAAAAACTGATATAAGGGTATTTTTATATCCACTTTTCTCCCCAGATAGCTTTACAGGTAGGGCAGTGCCAGAACTGATGGAGTCTGTTGTGGCTCACCTATCACAGGCAGAGTTATTGGCTCTGTGCTGTTTGCACACCAAGGTTCCCATGCTAGTCGACACCTGAGAAAGGATCCAGTTTAATTGTTGGGTCCTGGATGCAGCTGCAAGGCTGCAAGTTAGGCAGAGGCAATGGTGACCATCTGCATTTGTGAACAGAGTAATTTTTGTGGCCAAATTTCAAAGTGTAGTGGTCTTAGAAGTTTAAAGTGTTGATGAGCAGAGAATCTTTGAATGCTTTAACACTTCTTGAAGCTTGTTTTATCTATGCAGGTGTCTTCCTATGTCCCATGCACTTCATGGGAAATGTTGCCAAAGACAAATGGGCTGTGCCTTCCTTGAGGTTCACTGCTACCCTGAAGGCACCTGCCTTTTTCCCAGAGCCATGGCAAACCTTGCAAAAACTCTTTACAAGCACAAATTTATTAGCACGTTCACTGCCCCAGCAGCTAAGGAGCAAGTAAGGCTTTTCTTAAAAAAAAATAACTTTTTTGTAGCTAGGTGTGG
>NW_009953950.1:832168-834100 GCF_000747805.2 Chaetura pelagica
AGGGAAAGAAGGAGCTGCTTTGTAATTCCTGAAGGCAAATCAAAGTCTGTGAGTTTGTCTGTCAGGACAGCTAGACATGGGGAAGCTATGACTGTTACTAACAATGTGACTATTTCCTTGACAGATGTGAAAATGTTTACCCAAAAAGCAACAGCAAATTCCTGGATTCTGCGCTAATCGAAAAAGAGATTAGAAAACTGCTTGAAACTGCAACCAAGAGGATTTCTTGTGCAGGGCAATGATGGAGATAAACACATTAGGAATTTTCCTTCTCCTTTGAGAGCTGAGGGAAGCTGAATGTAATTAGTTTTAAGTCTCTTCTACTGGGAAACTGCAAACAAAAGTGCTTTCTTAAATCAGGGATACTGAAGATCTAAGTCAGGTCTTTGCTGGTAAGAAGGCTCATTTTATGAAGAACCAGAGCTTTCATGGTGCTATTCAAACAAGTTAAAATGCCATTTCAAGCAAGACAGTTTCTTGCAGCCTCTGGAGTGGAGCATAAACACTCACAGTCATGGATGAGCACTGGCAAAGAATTGATATAGCCAAGCTACGAGCAGTACCTCTTTGTCTCAAAAATACTTAAGCCTACTGCCAGCATAAATAATTCTAATTAAAAATTGTAACATGAATAGAAGGAAAACAGAGGTCATTCTATGCACCAGGTTTTCTCAGAAGCCAGATATGAGAGAAACAATTCAACAGGAGAGCAGAGCAGTTGCTGTAGCATTTCAGTGACTGAGTGTGAAGGCATCCACTCAAATGAGTTTTCTAATTGCTGTAGAGTTCAGAAATGGCCCCTCCATAAAACAGATAATTAACTTGCTTGATGAGGAGGAACTGCAGCAGGTAGGAAAATATAGAGTAGGTGTGACGAGTGGGAAATGAATTGGTGATTCTGGTGGTGAGATATAATGAAACAGAGATAATGAAATACAGATAATTGTATGTTCCTATGATTCTATGACATACAGAGAAAAGGTAATCAGGTCTTGAAAACCTGATTGTTTGCCACAGCTCATGACATCCTACACACTGGCATTTCTGTATGTTTTGTGTATCTCATGTTTTTGAATGACAACTGCCCTGGCAGTCCAGAGACCAGCTGAGGACTAGAGGAAATCAAACTGATATCCTTCCAGGATATTAAAAACATCCAGTACCTATCTCCTACACAAAAGTTTCCTTGTGCATTTAAATATGCAAAGCAATGCCAAGGCTTTGCTACTTGACATAAATTGATATCTTGATTTTGCTGTAAAGGAGTTTTGTACGTTACAAAGCCTTACAATAGTGAATAGCATTAAGTGCTGAAGCCAAGTCAGTGGAGTTATTCCATGAAGGTATATACTGGGGGTGCCTGAGGGTGCTTTTGTTAAATATGTTCGTGAATGTTAATGGTTACATGGCATAAAATTTAACTGATACATATGATTTTGTGCTATGATAGTTACTTGGAGGCTTTGGTTAATGAATTTTAAATGGATGAATCAAAATTCATTAAATATTGACACTGGGAATACGAAATGCCAGCTAAAAATCTCTGTCTGCTTATAATAGGAGTTCAGAAAGTTAATGGAGCCCTGCAGGTTATTTTCTGAGTTTTATAAAGAGCATCCTGGCCCATTTGCTGAATGCTTCAGCAGAGACCAAGCAAAATGTTTCTCTGTGCTTTTAGTAATGAGACTGTCACTGGTTTACTCAAGTTTGGTAGAAGATTAAAAGGAGACAAATAGTTTTTCTTACCTGAAAAAGCTGAATTACCCCATGAAATGAAAAGATAACAATTGTACATAGAGACTGTGATAATTCTTAAAATCTGCTACAGTCTACTGCACTCACTCTTCACTGTAGGTGTAATTCTTTTCTGTGATATGCATTTAAACTGCCCAAATTTCCAGGACTTTGACAATTTGCATTAAAAAAGCTTAT
>NW_009953950.1:834136-835884 GCF_000747805.2 Chaetura pelagica
AGTACAACCTTTGCCATTACGTGCACTGTTTAAGTTTAATGCTTTCCGTCAGACACACCTTCTTCTTTCCTGACTACACGGTGTGAACTGAGGGCTGTGTTCGAATCCCTCGCTCCTCTCGGATTAATTTGCCACAGTCTAACTCCGTAGACAAGGTGGTGCCAGAGGTGGAGTTGGACGGATGGGTTTGCTTACACTGCAGTCCATAAAAGAAACAAAAGGCCTTGCATGCAAGAAAAGAAAAATGGAGAAAATAAATAAATGAAAGCAGTAAAATTAAAAACAAGCATGAGAATGAGATTTAAAAGCTATTTAAATACAAAGAGATTCTATTTATGGAAACAGACAAGACATAGGTTGTATTCAACTCCTGCTTTGGGATTAGCTTAGTGATAATATACACCCTGTAGCATTTTTCCATCTAAGGTTCTCATTTCACCAGAATAAAAATAAAACAAACTGAGAGAAATCAGAAACGAACAGTGGAATTGCTGGTATTTTGCTTTCTGCAAAGTTACTTCTGGAAAAGAAGCATGATGTAAGATTTTAATTATTCAGAGACTCCCTATAATAAACAATATATTGCTGTGAAACAGTAGTGCAGTTTCAGAAACACTATATGTATATATGTATGCATGTACCTCACCCAACATATTGCTCAGTAAATTAACACTCCTTCATGAAGTGAAGCTTTGGGTCTGCTTTAATTATGACTTCAGGAATATATTGCATTTCTCAGACTCCTGAAGTGTTTCCAGGATTTTCTGCAACTTATTGACATTTATACTAAGCATTTTAAGTAGCTGCAACTGTTCTTCAAAATATATCTGAATGAAAGATCTCCTGAGACATATGAATGAAACAGATATCTATACCTTCTTCATGCATTTTGTCTTAAAACTGTTTTATAGGGTTAAAGTGCTAATTATAAAGCTGCAATATATGCAAAATACTTTAGTCTCTGACTTATTCCAAAACAGGAACACTCTGATTAATGTGGCCTGAAAAATCGCTCCACACGAGCTGCATCTGTTGTTCATAGACAATGCCTTTAAGGAGAGCCTGCTCAGACACATGGAGATGTCTGCATGGTCAGAAGCTGCCCTGTCCTGCAGGATACTGTGAGGACCAATTCTGCTGATATCGTCATTAGGTGTCATGGACACAAAATAACACCAAATGCCATCTGGAAAATTAAGACGCATGGTAGGATTCAGTTCACTTCCTTTCAGCTGTGTGAACAGCAGGCATGCAGCCTCAGCTTACTGTGACCCCTTATCGGCTTCAAGAAGATACAGGTAATTTATCCTATCCAAAATCAGACATTGTTCCCTTGCAGCCCTCAGCCCTGACTGCTTATTTTTACTCAGGTGTCGATCCTCTCACATCCCAGCACCACTGCCATATGCAGTGTAAACTGCACCTCTGAGACTGAGTTCAAGATGTTCTCCTCCTTCCACTCGTCCCTGCTGACTTCATTAAGGTTATTTTGCTCAACAGTAATTTCTGGCATTTATGTCAACAGTCTTGTAGGGTTACACCTTGAATGAAGAGGATAAACTGCCTACAGAAAAGCTCCTGCCTTTTTCATCTAGAAGTGTAAAGTGAGCTTAAACACCTTGCTAAGAAGTAGAGGCCTCATGTCTGAAAAACCTGAAGTCAGGTGATATGAACCTACCTCTTGGTGATTGCTTCAGGGGCCACTCATCCTGCAGTGCAGTGTGACCTTGTCCCTACAGTTAAGTCCT
>NW_009953950.1:835901-840650 GCF_000747805.2 Chaetura pelagica
AGTTAAGCCAAACAGGGCCACGCCAGGGTCTAGGTGGTGGCCAGAACCAAACCAGCACCAGGGAGGGCAGGCAGAGTTAAGAGGGCTGGCAGACTACTTCACAAGTGTACTCTGAGTTGCTGCTCATGCCTTTTTTCTTTTACAGTGGCTGCTGGCTTGGTAAAGGGATGATTACACTCTATTCTAATGATTGATTCTACTTCACAAACTGCTGTAATACTCAAGGCATGATTTATATACACCATTTCCTTTGGTTTTCCTCTGCCCTTTTAAATTACTCATTATGCTTCAGTAGAGCTATAACCAGAATTTCTTTGGCTCCATAATCTGAGTTTACTGTGGCATCCATCACCTTTCAGTAGGTCTCCCTGCTTTGAACTGCATGCTTCAGCACAGTGTGTAAACCCCTGGCTGTGACAAAAATGCCTTCTACAGCATTATACTTTGGGATTTGGAAGTATATTTCTGTTGTTACTGAAACAACTTATGCTAATGCCATATGCAAAAAAAAATTTTTTAAACAACAGGTTTTTTTTACTCCTTTCCAACATAATTTATACTCGAAATCTTAAAGTTCAAGAAGAAACTGTTTGAAAAATTAATTGCTCTTATGCTGCACTGCCATACTAAACAGCACTAATTGGGCTGTGGGTGAGGTACTTCCCTGTTCTTATTAATCAATTATTTGTCTTTAGTGCCAGAAATGCGTGGTGAGTGTTCAGCAATACAAAATCCACACTCCAGCAGAGATTTCTAATGCAGTCACCTCCACAAACCTCAGCCTCCCAGAAACAAAAGCAAGGTGGAAATGGATGACTCACCTGCTCAATATCGCTGTTTTTCCTTGATTTATATATAAATTCACCAATGGCTACAAACACTGAAAGAACAAGCCCTGCAGCGAGCACTATGAAGATGCCCCCAATATTTTCCACCCCGAGAGCACTGGCTTCTTTGCTGTCCTCCTCAGGGCAGCCGTTGCCTCGCCACCACTTCTCCTTCATCATGTGCAGCTTTCCCTCCTCCTGGAGCTGGAGGATGGCAATGGTGATCTTGTCTCTGTAAGGGGACCCTGCAAGGTGAGAGCAAGACTTGTCAATGCTGGTCACAGCAAAGTGAGGGCAGAAAGGGAGAAAGCTGCTGCTATCTGAAGCAAAAGTGTTCCCTTATCACAAGATTCATGATTCCAGCTAGAAATTGTTGGTTTCTCTTTGGATGGAAGGGGGAAGAGGACTGTCTGTTTGTGTCTGGCCTAGGGACGGGAGAGCAGAAGGCTCCTTTGGTGCAGTTATTTGTTTGAGAATTCATTAGAATTTCTAGGGTCTCCTACTAAGGTTTATATAAGCCCTGGCAGTGGGTTTTCTTGCTAAGTAATTCCTCCATATCATGTTTGAATATTGCTTTGAGCATCCTTTGAGACTTCCTGCTTCGCGTCTCTTCTATTTGCTTCAACATCTGTTTTTTTTTCCTACTGCATGTAAAATGTCTAAGAAAACCTCATAGTCAGTCAGATATATTCTCTTCTAATTTACATCTGCATAAGCAGTCTTTTTTCCATAACTTGCAAAAATATTGGCACTGCAGACTGAAAATAGCAACTATTTCCATGCTTATTATTTTCAGGACAACAGCTTGCTAAATGATGTGTCTTCAGGCTCAGCAGTGTTAATGGGCCTGTACAGTATCTGGCAAATAGTGGTGTCACGTTGGGCAGTTCAATCTGTTCGGGTTGGCCTCTCACATGATCTGCTCTGGCTCTCCATCTTCCAAAATCGCTGCCACCTGTCAGGTCCCTCCTGCCAGCTTGTGCCCTTGCAGAGCCCAAAAAGTCCATAGCCCAAAAAGCAGACAAGGGAGAGGCTTGCCCCTCGCCCCGCTTCTGGAGCAGCACCTAGTTAAAGGACATTGCTACCAATTAGCTTTTCCCATGTTTCCAGAAGCTGAAGTTACTAACAGCAATAGCAGCAAGACTGTTACTGACTCTGACTGACAAGGGGGAGTTGGTTTGTGCGTTGTAAGAGAGACTTTTCTTTATGGGGTGAAGATTTTGTGAGAGGGCTACAAGAAAGGCTGTTTGGCTCTAAAGGTAGATGTGTGCCCTCAAACCCTGCCATGCTGGGCTACCTACAGGTGGAAGCATTTTTGTCTCAGCTGAAACACAGTCAGTGTTGCCAGTCCTTTGTCCATGTAGCTAACTACCATCCATCCTTTCCTCTCCTTCAGCACATTAGTAAGACTATTTTCCTAAGCTGGCTTAGTTCACCAAAACCCACATTTTGCTGCCAATTAAAGCAGTTGCAATTCTCAACTGGATCACAGTGTGGTGCACGTAGATGCAGACACTTGAGAAAATCTCTCTAGGCACCACTTTTGTGTCTTTATGCATGTAAATAGCCTTGGAAACTTCACCTCACAGCTTCAGTTTTCTTTCTTATATTGCCATGCAGGACACTATTAAAAATAATTGTACCATGAATACAGGTTCCCTGCTTGGCTTTCTGTTTCCGTTAGCCCACAGCATTGTCTGAGGAGAACTAGTGTGAAAAACATTGCAGTTCTTCATTTGTTGTGCCAAAACTCAGTTGTTTTCAGTGTATCTTATTGCCAGTGCTAGGACATGCTGTGACCACAGATGCCAGGAGACATGTCAGACTACACAAGGTCCATCTGGGAAGCCAGCAACCAGCAGCCACTGCTTGAGGTAGCCAGCTTTGAAAGGAAAGTATGCCTGCTGCAAGAATAGATTATTTCTGTGGATGCTATTACAGAAGCAAAAATAAGCAAAACAGAAAAGAAAAAACCTTCAACACTGTCTTTACACAGAGAAGTGAATTATTGCCACTGAAAACAGCAATGTCTCTTAGAAGCAAGAGCAGAATAATTTCTACCGCACAAGAGGTTTGTCACCCTGATAGCTGGAGTCTGTTAGATTGTAGGACTAATCTATTTTCCCTTGTCTGAAAGGACACAGCTGTTAGGCAAAGCAAAGCAGCCTGAGCAACAATACAGGATTTGTGAGGCTGTTAATTTTTTCTTGTGATGTTTATGTTGCTAGAAGGATTATCACAATTCATCTTGAGGGTAACAGGCACATCTCTATTTCTGTGCATGCTTTTAAAGTTTGCCAAGTGTGTCTGAAGTGTTGGACTGGTAATGTTTTACTGGTGAGCACTAAAACCACACACAAATCCATCTCAACACCTCTTTGAATATACAGCATATCATTTATGGCCTCTGAGCTATTAATGACCTACCTCTTAGGCCAAGAAATTTATCTATCTATGTACTTTGCAGTCTCCCAAGACACTGGTAATAGCTTTAGTGTTAGAATTACTAGCATCAGCACTGGCAGTGATACTGGAATTAATACCTGTCCTGACACCTGTAATAATGTTGCTTTCTTCAACCAGATTCCTCCCAAGGTGACATTTTGCACGTTTTGCTTAGAGGTGCTTCTGCTACAGCAGTACTTTCAGAGTGTATTAAGTTCACCACCAATCATTGCTGCCGTTTTTTCCTTAGTAATTGTCTTTGCCAAGAATCTGAAGTGAAAACTCTCCTCTTTGTGACCCATTGGCTCTGTAATAAACATAAATGGAGATGTTTCCTGATATGCCTAAATATCCTTTAACCTAACTCAGCACAAAGTCGTAGGAAGACAGCTATATCTGCAAGTTTTTTTACTTGCAGAAGTTGCTCTGATAAATAAAATTGTATGTTTCCTGGATTCATAGAACATTGAAAATTTCTCCCTCTGTTTCTTTGGGAGCCAAATGGTGATGGTATTTGGCTCATTCACTGAAATGAAATGCTTGAGTGTGAGGCATGTTTTTTGCTGCTGCAAACCCTAGCCGTGTGATCGTGCATTCTCCTGAAGATGCATGCAGACCAGTTAAGACTTGCTGAAATTTTGGTCTTAAGGGTCACAGACAGGTTTTTGTTTTGTTTTTTTTTTTCATACAGCTTCTGCAATCAATAGTCTTGAATGCTATGAAAAAAATTACAGAGCCTTTGGAGTCCATGTGAATAGGGGAAGGATCTCCATGACTTGTCTGCTTATGGAATCAATCTTTTAAAAATTTAAGATATCTGATTGTACTGAATTATTCCACAATGCTTGGAGTTATCTATTCCCCCAAATCTTGGTGGCTTTCCTTAAGAAAAAACTTAAGGCACATTCATCATACACAAAACATGTTATAAATATATTTCACAGCTGTATTTCCAATGGATGCACCCTCTCTGAAGACTACCATCTGTTCCAATTATTCCTTCATTGTTCTTGGTTTAAAGTGTGGCATCTTTATAGCTGTAATGAAACTCTTGCCATACATTTGTTTTATTTGCAATTTTAGCTTTTGTATCCTTGTCCTTAGGGTAAGGTGGCTATTCTTACATAGCCAGTGGAAAAATATACTTAAAACATTACCTACATGACAATCTGTCTGAGGTACTCAGTAGCATGGATAAACACAGTTCAAAGTGCAGTGGTGTTTCTCCCTTACTTATACCTGGTCTACCTCCCCTGAAGACAAGAAAATTGCATTGTTATTAACTGCATGGCTTGGTAAATGCATATGTGAGCAGTATGGAGAAGTATATTATACAGGAAAAAGATGTGGCTGCCCAGTGCTGATTATTCACAAGAAACCAGGATTAAAAAAAAAAAAAAAAAAAAAAAAAAAAGTTCTTTCTAATTCTCTACAATAAGAAAATATTTAAAAGGACAGTGGGTATGCTAAAAAAGCC
>NW_009953950.1:840961-894758 GCF_000747805.2 Chaetura pelagica
GAAAGAGTTCACAGAGTCTTAAGACTCTGCTTAGGTCTCAACATGGAAGTTCATGATGCAGTTGCAGAATCTTGCAATTGCTTCTCATTTTTCTTACGTGTCATTCCTGACAGTTTTGAAGAGCAAGGTTTCTAAACGTGATTCACATGGCCTTCTACACTTCCAAAGAGAAGATTGCTGGGTGTGCCCCACAGCACCTGTGCTGGAAAGCATCTTACCAATAGGGGTTCCCACGCCGTAGCCTTTGGAATCGATGAGCCCCCCAATCTGGGTGAGGTTGCAGTTCCTCTGAGTCACGTACTCGATGCTGGTCGACTCCATCAGCAGCGCATAGTCCGTCGTGAGCACGCGCTGGATTCCCTCGTCATTGTTCTTCATCAGTGCTGTCTGCCTGCTGCTCATGAATGCCCACATCTTCTCATATGTTGATATTTTGGATTTCTAAGGAGGGGAAAGGAGGGCACAGAATCACACTAGCGCACAAATTACACTTGTAAAATATACCTCAGGCTTTTGTTGTGAGTGGTGCCAATGGCAGCTCTTGAATGAGAGCTGGTAGCAGGGTTTTCCTTCCCACAGCCTTTCTCTCTTACTGTACTTTATGCCAAGGAATCCTTTTTTATTTTGCTTCACTTGCAGTGCCAAGGACTTAATTGCTGGCATGACATTGAAGTGCTTTGAAGTTATCTGGGCTAACGCTGGGACAGAATTACTGCATATAACCCAGCTAAGTTAGTGCATCTGGATACTGTTGCACTCAAAAGCTCTGATTGTGCCTGTCAGAGAAAATGCTCTGTTTCAAAAGCCTGAAGAGAAATTAAGTACTGACTCTTTAGTATTGATAACACTTGCCTAGAAGTCATGTACTTCAAGGATAAAGCTTGAGAAATAAACCCAAACCTACTTCTAAGCAAACTTCTACTTTCTGCTTTCCATCTCAGCCAGACTTAAGGGCTTCATCTTTCTCACACTGAAGTTAGGGTAAGTTTGCCCGCAGGCAAACATGTATGTGTCCCGTATCAATGTCCAGCTGCACATGGAAGATGGATGCCAGAAGCCTCAACAACCTCCACAGAGTTTTGAACATCCCTTTCCTCCCCACTCTTTTCCCAGTGCTGGAGGAGCCCTGAGTGACCCAGGCACTGTGCAGAGAACAGCAATGCTGGTGCCCTCCTGCCCTTCTTGGAGGAAGAGAATAACTGAATCTGCTCAGCAACGTGCTGGAGCCCTGTGCCTGCTACTCTAAAGATATGTCACCTACAAACCAGAAACCTTCAAGTGCTCTCAGAGTACTGACATGATTAAACCTCTCTATTCCTTGTACATTCTCAAACAACGTTAAGCACACAATGTCACTCTTGGATTAAATATCAAGGTGAAACCACAGACTGTGGTTCTAGCTGGACCACTAGGAACTGCCAATAGAAATGATTTTGTTTCAAGATAGCAAAGCCTACCAGTGCTGCTGCTGCAGCTTAGCATGAGCAAGGCACACACAAACTGACTTTTTAATATAAACATGAGCTGAAGGTACTCCATGCACTTATGTTTCCCCAGTTCTGGGGCAGTATATCCTCTGTTCCTTCATGGGTCTTATCTTTGGTTGATAGCTATCATAGCTGATTTTAAGCTCTCTGTGTGGAGATCATAGGGGCTACTTAAACACCAGTGTCTGGGGGATTCCTGTGAGAAGGTCACTTTCTGGTTCTTTGAGTTTAAATGCTTCACCTGTAAATTGAATACCTGTGAATATCACTTAAATTCCACCTAAGTTTGGTAAGCCACAGGATGCCACTAAACTTTGAAGATAGTTAAATGGCTCTTTATTAGTAGAAACTATTTTTATTGCTCACCTGGGAATAGCTTTTAAAATTAATGTTAAGTTTATGCAGTAAATTGAGTCTGATATTGAATTTACTGGAAGGATGTATTCCTTACTCAGATGAGTTTCAAAGAAAGACCTTATTGACTTGCCAACTCCCATTTTTTTCAGGATACGTGATATGTCAAATTCTGGCTTTTGAATTCTCATTGATTGCAGTGGAAACGTCTGCACTTAAGAAGGTAGGAGCTGGCAAGAGTTGCAACATGAGATTAAGATATATTATCAAAGGGGCAAGAAAGCAGCAGATTTATAGACGTGTTGGAAACAGAGCAGGACAGTGGTGTGGAGAAATATGTTTGTGACACGACTTGTGGATGTGAAACATCTTGCTTTCAGTTGGACTTTCCCCAGATTTCGACACACAGACAGATGGTGGTTGCTGCTTGGGGTCTTGCAAACTCCCTTGCCTAGAACCCTGTGCCCTCTCTGGAGCACTCCTTAACTGTCCAGGCACTATTTTCTGGGTATTTTCAACTGGTATGGCCAGAACTGGGATGTGTGTACACGGACAAGGCTGACTCTGAGGTTCCTTTAAAGTCAGAACTCTCGTTTTTTCCCTAAAAATCATTTCAATTGCTTTTGTTTTTATTCCCCCCACTGCCTGACTTGAGGCATAGTCACTGCAGAAACTTATTTGGAAATACTGCCTCTTTAGCAATAGTTTTTTGAGGGACACGATTGCAGCAGAGATACTACTGTCAGGTATTAGTGGAAAAGCACATCTGTTAGTATAGGCATTATGAACAAGACTAAATAAAAAGTGATGCAAGTTTGGATGACTGCAAATAAAGTTTTCAGAAAAGTAGTGGAAATACTTTGCTTTTCTCATGTGGTTCCCAACCTGCACCCCATCCAGTAGGTACATTGTGTAATACTATCTTTCAGGGGCTTCCTCCTGCTACTTTTAAGCACAGAATCCTAAACCAAAGCTCTTCATTGTTTGCTTCATGCCAGGCTCTTTTTCTGCACATTATGTCTTCAATAATCCTTTTGGCACGTGCATCTCTTATCTGGGCTTTGCATCTCATGGCCTACCAGACAGGCATTCTCTTGTTCCTCTCTCCTCCATAGCAAGGAACACTCGGAGTGTCATGGCTTCACTTAAACAATTGTTGGTCTGAAAAAGTCTGCTGTTTCTCTTGGCACTTTTGGTTTAAGTACTGGGCACAGCCCTTAGAGAAATCAAATCTTGCAGCACAGAAAGCACTTGAGACTATGACCCTTCCTTAGTGCAACCCAGCCCTGAGCTCACTGGCATGTGTGTATGTGTGCTTACTTTGCTCACAAAGTATATGCAGTATTTTACAGTCCAAGAGAGGCAAAGCCATGCCCTCACAGAGCACACAGTCTTCCTTTTGCATAAATGGGTACCTATTGTTTTTATTGTACAGAGACCTACTCCATGATTTATTTTTAAGTTTTGGACAGCATAAATAAATCCTAATCTTGTGAGGATCGTGGAGGGTTTTTATAATAAAAATAACACCTTTTATATAAGACTGTATCTGTCTCACTGGTTTACAAGTGTGATAAATTGTATTTTTCATGCATCTTTCACTATGTCACCTTCACTCTGCCAGAGAATCCATCTCCATTCTGTACAAAAGCTAGTGTCTTTTCACTAGTCTTTTTTTGTGTCCATGTGTATTTCAGGCACAAGTAAGTCAGCAGGCATAGCATATAAATATTTAATCACCTTATCTGAAAGATTTTTTAAGGGCTTACATTTGTTTATGCGTAGGAATTTTAAATTCATGGATTAATGGTGCAAAAACCCCAACAAACCAACCCAGTGTAAAACTGGAAACAGCTTTAGAAATTTGTTCTGAACTTCTCATGCTGAAATTAAAAAAGCTATTTCCTCTGAAAAAACATAGAAGCAACAGGTTTTGAAGATTTCTCTCTGATACTGATTATGACCTCAGAATAGCAGTGAGAGTAATGGGGCAGTGAAGTGCTCTTAGACCCGGAGAGTTTCCCAGAGCCCTTCAGAAGTAGGCATAGGCCATGTACTACTGCCTGATATTCCTGAGGAGAGTCTGGTACTTGCTTATGTAATTTCCAGGAATATATCCAGCATATCTTAATGGAAATGTCTGGTCATGATTTCAAGAACTGCCTATAACCAGGCTCTGGAAAAGGCTGTAGCTTGTGCATTTCCTTCAGTACAGAAACATTTGTATTCAGCCATGGGAGAACTGTTACAAGGACATTTCACCCTTGCCAGCTCCATCAGGACTAACCTACTATCAGATCTACTACATGATTTAAACACCCTTTTATATAAGACTTTATATAAGACTTTCACTTTGAAAGATGGTCCGAATACTTTACCACAACCTTTTTTGTCTCTGTGCGTGGAAGCACTTTGTCTCACATGGAAGCCGAAGGGTTTGTGGTTAAAGCTCAGGCTCCCAGGCTCTCAGAACCAGAGGCTGAAGCTGCTCACTTCTGCACAACTGTGTGGCATGAGTGTTATTTTGTCCCACATCCTGCTTTCCCTTGGTGCCTCATCCTCTTCAAAGGCATGTGTGACTATCTATAAACACCATTCCCAGATGCTCCATTGAAAAGCATAATACCAGTTCATTCAGTGCTTAACTTCCCTGCTGAGACTACCTATGAAGTTGCTAATTAAGAATAATTGTCACAGGATTTTTGTGCATATATCCTATATTTATAGCCTGTTGGCTTTTACACTGACATGTAATGAGATTAACCCATTTTTATGTAAGTAATACTAACAGTAAAAATAAAAGAATGCAGTTATTTACAAAGCAATTAGCCACAGAAAATGTTCTTTTACTTACAGATGTGTTCATGGCTGTATGTGGCCTGTATATTATTAGTCTGCGTAATACTGGCCATGGACCATTTTTAAAAAAAGGGACAAGCAACCTTGCATGTTCACTGCCTGCAGTATTTTTGTGGTGCAAATGTGACCTTCAGAAGTGATCTTAGCCAAGTGGCTGTAAGAAGATAAGACCCCACGCCCAGAAACAAGCTGGAGTAAAGTGTCATCACACTCATGCTGTGGTTCCTTCCAGATTCTCCCATCAAAGGCATGGGCTTGCCCCTCACAGCAGTACAGTATCAGATTGTTTCTCCATACATCTTGGGGAAAAATTGCCCATCTTTTACATTAATAGTGCTGAAGAATCCTCTATGGAATTGGGCAGATGATGTATTTACCTATTAGGCTAATCCTTCCAAATGCTGTGGTTCCGCCACAACGTTTATCGCCGCAGTCCGATCGTATAGGGCTGGCTGATGCCATCTTACCTTGAAGAATGTCATTGTGGATCCATCTCTAACAGCCCCGTACTCTATCCTGGTTTGTTTTGCCAAATCATCTGCTGAATCGATGGGAGATTCCATCCTCTCCACAGTCAGGAAGGCAGCCAGGTTGGCAGTATAGGATGAGATTATGATTAAGGTGAAAAACCACCATATTCCTCCAACTATTCTGGTAGAAAGAGCTTTGGGCATCAGCTCTGATCCTGTTACAATATCATCAAAACAATCATATTAAAATGATGCTGAAAGTTGCCTTTTATGATACCACAGACTGTTTTTAGGCACGGAATGCTTTTATGAGCTGTAGTATGATAAAATGATTTAAACAATAATCTCACAGATGCATAGCTAACATTTATAATGGTAACACACTGTGAAAGGGATGTATGCCATGACACATGACAAATGGAATTATCCTTGGGTCTAAGCCCCATTGCATCTCTGAGCTAATGCTCATTGTGTTATTAACCCTGCAAGGTATACTAGTATTTTTCTCCATTTCCCAAATCCCCTTCTGCCAGTACACTGCAATCAATTTCTTAATCAGAGATCTTCAGCAGAATGCTAGTCTGCTTACAAGCTGCCTGGCAGAAATACTTTACACAGGAAACCTGCCCTGTGCATCCTATCGATGTGCCTAAGCAGAAACAGGGAGATCAATATGCTTCCAATGAACTCATTGGCTGTGGGAACCTGAGCTCAAAACCCAGCACGCATCTTATTACACACGTGGTTTACATTTGAAAATTCAGAGGGCAAATGGACATACCCTTTGGATCTCCAAGGCAATGCAAAGTTTTGGATGATGTATGTAACACTCATTGCTGCTGCAAAGGTTTCAGCAGATCCGCCTGTGTATCGAACTGACAAGTACCAAAGTGGTCTGCCATTGTCAGAAACCCCCACAAAACAGCATAGGCAGGTGTTAAGTGCTCTGAAATGGCATCTAAACAGCTCAAACTGTCTAAGCCACACAGGTGCTCATACTTCTAAGCATTGCGATACAAGTTTTGTGCTCTTTTTTCTAAAGGCTTCTTCACTGAACTTTGCTGATTATGTGGGATTCAAGGACCTGGTTCAGCAAAGCATTTATACAGCCACGTGAATACTTATGACTTTGAAGTTAAGCACAATAATTTTGTTGTTGAAGAATGGACTTAAGAAAGTACTTAAGTGCCTATGAATGGAGATCTCAGCACTTTAAGCTTTTGATGTGACAAATATTTCTCTATTACTGGAAAATCATGTTGACATATTATGTCTCTCCGGCTATTTAATGGTTTCTGTAAGAAACTGAAACCTTACTGAGAATATTTTCAGGCTTTACAAAAAGTCTGAATGTGACTTTTGGGGTAAAGACCAAAAGGTCAAAAACTTTCCAAACAACAACTAAACAGATTTAACTTAGCTTCGTAAACATGGAGACGTGTCTCTTAAAGGTCAAAGCTAAGCATAGCCCAAGGGTTTGAGTAGGTTGACAGAACTGCCAAACTGCAAGAGCAGATGCTCTCCCTTTGCAGGCCTGTGCAGCTCTGGTGCTGCATGGATTTAAAATCAAGCCAGCAGTCTAAAAGCAAAAACTGTCACTTGACATTTTCAAAACCTAAAGGTACCCGTTTCAAGACCTGTAGCTCTACCTAGATTTATGTTTGTGCTTACTTGTGTTCTCTTGCTTTTCAGATTAGATTTTTTTTTTTTTTCAGTACAATGAAATATTTTCCTTTTTTATTGTTGCAGTCAGGAAAAGCACATGTTTATTTCTAAGCTGGGGTTTACCTGCAAAAGCTGACTTCTAGGAGTGCTGATTCAGGTCATTCTGAAGGTATTATTTTTTTAAGCTTAGACAGCTACACAAATATAATTTCTACACTTGGATCCCAATGTACACCCCAGTAATGCATAATAGCCAGACACCTTGCAGATATCTTAACAGGCAACCATGAAATCTGCCAGCTCAGCCTTACAGAGCCATAAGAGAGTAGTCAGAGAAGACCTACATGCTGAATCTGGGGGGTAAGATGCCAGACCTCCTGTGATTTCCTCTAGCAAAGTTTGCGAAGAAGCAGCAGAAAACATTCAGCTCAATTAAGCTCAAGATGCCAGAGTCTATCAATTATGCAGTGAGCTACAGTTTTGCTTTTGTGAAGTGCTGAGAACACTCTGCTTCCAGCTGGACCAAGCAGGCCTGGCATCTCTTTTGATCACTTCCACAATTATTTCCATGTTCACCTTTTCAAGGGCCTCAGTTCCAGCAAAATGCACCCATACCTGCTCCATGCTCACCTACTGCTCCCAAAGCATTCTCCTTAATGAGGTAGTCCTGGTCTGACCCATCGCCTGGCTGAACTGGGGCTCTGATGTACAGCTTGCCTTTCTGAAAGCGACAGTTTCTCTGAATGGATTGGATGAAATGTGCCCTGTTTGGATACTTTCAGAGTAGGCGTAACACATTTGAGACTTTCAGGGGAAAAACAGGGGAAGTAACGTCTACATAAAAGCGTTGCTAGCAAGACTCGGGGTCAGAGACAATACTTGCTGAGGTCTCTCTAGTGCCTTTTTATGGCAGACATGACAGCCAATCCTGATCCAGACTTTGCTCACGCTCTGTAGAAAAGAGAAAGTCTGATCATCACATTTTAAAATTTAATAACAAGTGGCTTCCAATCAAGCATAACAAGCAGCTGCTGCCAACAAGAAAGAGGGTAACGCTAGACGCAGAGGGTCACAAACAACCACATCATGTTCAAACTCTTCACATTAACGATGATGCACTTACAAACACACGCGCCACAAGTTTGTACATGGAAACATTTGTGTTGCCTTACAAATGTTTTTTTCTTTCTTTCTTTCTGTCTGTCTGTCTTTCTTTCTTTTGCTCTGTTTTTAATCTTCTTGAAAGACAAGCAGAGTCTGGTTGGGGCTGACTGTCATGTACCCAAGGTAGTGGTAACAAGCAGACACTGCATCCCACAGTTTGCTGTGGATGATGGTAAACTCCAAAAAAGGCAGTACACCAAAACACAAAATCCTGGGGCACTTTCACACACAGGGCAATCACAGTTATATACACACACCTGCCTGGTACTGTAAAACCTCAGTCAGTGCTTTACTGATAAATTGGAAGAAAAACAAAACAAAACAAAAGCAAAAGAGTGGCTCTTCCTTCATCCAACCTTCTTCAAAGTAATTTCCAAGAGGAAGCTCTATATTCTGTGAATACATTAGTGCACCAATAAAAAACTAGTGCACCTTAGGTACAATACAGACTTTATTCTCAACCATATCTAGGAAAAAAAATCCTCATTTTTATTTATTTTTTTTAAACTGCTGCTCATTTCTTTTAAAGAGGGAAGAATAAACTGTACCTGGATAAATGCAGAGATGTTTTTATATTCCTTACTTAAATGTTTAGGGATTTAATACCAAGGCACTTCTGGGCTTTCTTCTGGATTGCCTTTTTGGTTGTTGTCATAGGGTGCTGGTTTTTGGGTTGTTTTTTTTTCAGTTTTGATTCGACTTGAAATGAATGTTAGAAAATACTTTTATTCTTTTCAGTGGACCCCAGTTTTGGTGGAAACCTTAGAACATACACACCATAAACAAATGTGTTTAGTACAAATATTTGTTTGACTTTCCAAATGGAGTAAGCTTCACTGCCCTTCCTTGGCAACTGAGCAAAATGTCAGCTGTTCCCCAAACCATCAGCAACAGGCACTTGTGACTGGGTTAAGTTACTGCTTCTAGGGTTGGATTCATTTACAGAAGGATGGGACTCATACCTGCAGAAAAGCCATAAAAGAAAAAAAAAAAAAAAGGTTTGGTTTTGATTTTAAACAAAGTGTTTGACGAGTGCCAACAAATTTAACAACCCTTCTGAAGAAAGAGCATATTTATTAATTTTTTTTTTGTTTGGCAGATAAAAGTTTTTCATGGGTAGCTAAGGCTGCTACTGTTTCTGCTGGGATGGAGTCCAACATTTTCCTGTTGCTAAACCTCTTATACCAATAAACTCAACTTCAGCATGAACCACTTCATATTTCTCTTGCAATTATTTTCCATTTCAGCTCCAGAAACTCCCATGTGTCCCTGTCTGCTTCCCTTTCTCTCAGGTGGCTTCCCTCCCTTCTCCTGCTGCAGCCCTATTCTGGGTTTCACAGTTCCCCTCCTCTGCCTGCTCCAGGTTGCAGTGGGACAGAGTTTTCTTCCTTTCTTCTATTGCTCAGTGTCTGAGGTCAGGTTTTACAGTATATGCTGTATTTACAGAGGGTGGAGTTTACCAGCACAGAAGCCCTTGAGCAGACTGTGGGACGTGTGCGATAACGAAGTGTAACCGGTGTACCTTGCTGCATGAGAGCTCCAACTCCAAACCAGAAACTATTTAGTAAAGTAAAATTGTTTTCCACCACATCTGAGTCTGGGTTGCACGGGTGGGGGTTATACCACTCATATGGTGTAAACCTGTGGCAGTTAACAGAAACAATCCGTAAACATCAAATAGAGAACACACAGTGGCAGCAAAACTGCTGAACAATGCACAAAGTGAGGAGGTTAATGAAGCAAATGAGAAAAGAAAACCTCAGCTGAAAGGCTGGCTGTGGGATGTCTTGCAGCTGCCTCGTGCAAGCAGTGGAGCAGTGCTGCAAAGCCAGGAGCCATTTTCACAGTCCGGATCTAGTACAGAGATACTACCTCACTCCTTCTGCTCTCTGGTCAGAGCCCTCCAGGCTGAGGCCACTGCAATGCTGCCTGGCTTGCCTGCCCACGCCGCCGACAGACAGACAGACATTTGCAGGGGACAAATGGAAGCCATGTAGCTGCTCCTTGGTAAAGGGTTTAGGAAACAAGGAAGGAGTAGCAGCCCTCTAAAGGCAACCATTGTTTGCTGTTTGCAGTCCAGATGCTCGATGCCAAACGTGCTCTCCCTGTGTGAGGCTGCTGCGGCAGCGGAAGAAAAGGCTGCAGGTCCTTGGAAGGCATTCGGGAGCAAATTGCAGGGCCTGAAAGGGCCACGTTATTGGCATTTCAAGGAGAGAATTAGGCAGAGGATGGCCTTTAGTGGAAGACCTTTTCTCTGTTCCCCACACACCATCCTGCAACCGCAAACCGTGCCCCTTCTGCTCTGCGTGGCGCTCGGCAGAGCTCCTTTAAGAACTGATTCTTCCCACGGTACCTCGCCTGCTGTTTCTTCCCACTGCTTCGTGGTGTGCTGATACTTTCTCAGGAAGTTTATGAATATAGCTTTAATTGTCATTGTAATGGCAATACATTTTAATTACTGTTTCAACAACATAATTAAGCATTGAATTTATGCAGTTGCAAGCAGAGTGCCTTGCTTAGCTTGACTAATGAGTTCTGATAATAATGAGCCCACTAACTGAAACAGTATGTAACTTAGGATGCCATTAGCTGCACAATCTTACCATTACTAGTAGGATAGCATTAAACATCACAACAAAAGCTGCAGATTTCATGTTCATGATACAACAGTTCTGCATATAGCAGTTAAAATAAAAGCAATTCCCCAGTATATGTTTCAAAATTGTGCTAGAATAATGGAAGCAAGTGTTCTGCAGTAACAAAACTGTTCCCAACTTAGTTTGTTCATCCTTAGGGAAACGCATCCTTAACAATAGACCCAGAATTAGGACCTGTAGGTTGCCAGAGTTGCAAAATACCATACAGGTGAAGACATCCTGTGCTGAGTGTTTCCCCACAGGGTGCTAGAGTGTTGATACAGGACAGTAATAAGACTTACAAATAACTCCACCTGACCTGGCTGGGAAGCCTAAGGCTGGAGTTCTGCATTGCTTCAGACAACAACCATGTCCGGTACGTTGGACACAAATGTCCCCATCAAAAGAGTGAAACAGCAGTTTCTAGAAAGAAGCAATGATATTCTGGCAGCAAAATTCTTTCTGCCAGACTGGAGAGATTTTTATAGCACTGAGGATATATTTTAATGTGTTACTAGAATGTCTATTTCTTTTACTCCTTGAAACAAAAACTAATTTTCTTGTGTTTCTGTTGCTGTGCTGAGCTCTAAGAGGCTGGGTTACAATTCTACTCTGCTTCACTGTTCAGGCCTTCTGTTTTCCTGGCCATTTTCTCCTGTTTTTTTTCCTCAGTAGCTGTGCTGAGTTTTCTGATATGAGATGCTCAAGGTCACTTAAGCACCTTTTTACACAAGCTTTGTGTGACATTATTCACCACTGCTTGTCACTTCACCTACCTAGCTCTACCATCAACATCAACAGCACAGCTTATGCCATTAGCAGTAAAGGGAAATTTTTGGAAGAAAATGCCTTGTTTCTTCACTGCCCTTCTACTTAGGAAAAGAGCTTTGTCAGTCTGCAACCCTTCGCTCTGATAAAAACTTCAGTGTTTGAGTTTAAAAATTAATATAACAATGACAGGGTTACCTAAGGCTAAAAACCAAATTATTCAGCTCCTGAAAACTGAAGAAATAACAGAAATATTATCTCAGTCTATGAGGGTTATTTCCAAGCATTTGTCTTCCGTGAACTGATATAAAAATACTATTAACTATTTAATTTACTACAGCAGTGTTAAAAAAGTGGATGCTTCCTGAGGTTCTTAAAATCACTGTAACCTTTATTTTCTGGAATACTTGGCAAATCTTACAGAAACCTTGACATAATTGGGAGATGAGAACAGGTATAGATACAGACTGTAAGAATGGCTTAGCTTCCTGTAGTAAAATAAAATTTATAAAGTCTAAAGTATATGAGGATGACACATGAACGGAGTTTGTTTACTTCAGCCTGTAAAGCTGTGATCTAATCAGGCACTGGTTCTAAGTATGAGTTTAGAAAAATAATGTTTATATCAGAAAAAAAAACAAAAAAGCATTCAGAAAATTATGTTAACTATTTTGCTGAAATAGGGGGATCTTTTCCTCTTTTTCCAAGATAGGTGGGTTATGAGAATGATATGCAAACTTGATATATTTAAGTTGTGACAAGTTGGGTTTTGTGCTGTGTGTTATGAATGTGTGTGGGTCTATACCTTCAATGACATGTAAGTCTTTTAGGTAATTTTAGCCATATTTGACAAACTGGTAGAGGCCTTAGAGGTTATTATAATCCTGCAAGTGTTGTGAAACATTGCAGTGGTAGCCCCACTAGGAGGGAAGCTGCAGGATGAGCTCACAACTCGTTACATATCAGTTAATCCGCATGGGAAAGATTGCCTATAAATTCTTCAGCTGCAGGGGAAGCAAACACACAGACAAACAAACCTCAGGAGGTGATCACAATCCACCGTGAGACACAAACCTACAGAGAAATCAGGCTTCATGAGTTATGCTGCTCCTGGACCTACTGCTTTTTAGATACATTTAAGAAACAAAACCCAACACAGTTACACAGAGTGAACCTACGGATTTATCCAAAGGCTCCACTGTGATCTGCAACAATATTAAACAGCCAAGAGAAAAGCAAACAGGTTTCACAGCTGATGATTTGTGAGTTCTGTGCTTTCCCTTTGGTTTTCTGGTCACTCATCTGCATGTGGGCAGTTCTGCGAGCAGACAGGGGACCTGGATGCTTATTTATTCTTGGAAACTTGATGCTGCTATTTTAAAAAATAGAAGTGGTGAGGATAACTCGGGCTTTGTTTTCCCTTCTGCCTGTTCTGAGGTGGAGAGGACTATGGGATGTTTTTAGTCTTGGCACACTATGGTAGAAAAGTCAATCTGTCACAGTTGAGCAGATTTAATAATAAAAAAAAAACCATGAATGAGATCATGATTTGCGTACAGTAAGAGTTATTATTTATGGTACAGTGAGCCACTGAAAGAGCTTGTGGGAAGTCATGACTAATTGTATACAGTCCCATAGCTGCCAGGGATGGATGAACTCTCCCTTTTACCTAGGGCCAACACTAATAAGTTAACCCATGATCTCTCCTCCTCTAATTCCCTCCTCCTTTTTCACATTCTTGGCAATTTAAAGGAAAAAGCAAATCCCACAGATTTCTGTACTTTTGTACCAGTATAGAGACATGCAAACAAACAAAGCATTCACAGAGGTTTTCCACCTGGAACAAAGGTTGTGCAGTGAACCACAGAGAAATCTATGTCCGAGGCCAGTCCCCCTCAGCAGAACTGCTTGTGTGAGTAAAGGTTTTGCAGGTCTGTGTCTTTTGATTAAAAGAAAACAGTGAATTGGAGAAAAAAAAAAAAAAAAAGCAAGAGCTTCATTTGACCTCGATCACACAGAAGTGGATGTCAGGTAGAACATGCTACAGTAATAGAACTAGTAACTATTATTACAATTATTTTATGACATTGAATACCTGTGTATACATTCAGATATATATATTATTGCTGACGTCTTAAGGTTGAATGACATCATTTGCAAAAAAAATCACACCATTTCTATGTTACCTGTGTTGTGATGTGAATGTGTGGAATTCCTATGATACACTGCTTCATTTCTTATGTTTCACAGTATAAATGTTTTCTTGGCCTATTATTCCATGTACTTTTGGAATGTGGAATATATTGTTGCTGCATAAGCAAAACAATCCATAATACATGTGAGGAAAAGACTAGTTAGGGACCCTGACTAAAAAGAACCAAAACTCGAATCTCTGTGAAGCACTAATACAAGTATTTATGTTCTAAATTATGAAAAGGAAAAACTAAGGATAGGATGAGATCAAATGAAACAGGGTTGGAAATTGAGGCTCCTATTTGAAGAGAAGGACAATAACGATGACAGTTTGGAGTCCAGGTTTATTAAGGAATATATAAAAAGGTAGGCCTCAAATGACCCTTTTCCCCATCAAAGTTCTAAGGTAATTTTCTTGCATGCTTGGTTGGCTCTTGTTTAAAGCCTCAGAGCAAGTCTCTGGAGCCATGGTAAGTAGCTTGTATTCAGTTTGTGAAACCATATCAGCTGTCTAGAGTTTTTAAGGTAAAGTTCAGTGACAAGGGCACTGAGCTCTCTGCTGGCCCTCTGGAGATGTGACTGTGCTCCTCTGATCCACAGACTTTGTGGTGCACCTGCCTTTGAGAACATTATGAGCTTTGGCCTTACTTGGAAAAGCGATGTGTGTATGCTTATTTGCTGCTGGTTTTGAACAGGGACTTCCCTGGGACCTTGCCACTGACAGGCAGGGTGCATCTCAGGACAATGCTACGAGAGAGCCTTGGGGATACATCACCTTGCAGATTGTCCTCTCAGGTTCCCAGGCATGTCATCTTGTATTTTCAAGGAGAAATGAGTGCAGCTAATTAACATCCCTCAGCAAAAATAAGTTCACATCCTCTTTTAACTGTATGCACAGTTAGGGGAACAGAGAAGTGCTACATGCAAGTAATATAAACTGCTTTTCAATGTGTAGTCTGCTGAAGTCTTGTGTACTGACAAAGAAAGGCCAACAAATTTCATTGGTTATTTATCTCAGTTAAGCCCGTAAGGAAAGTAAAATCTCATCACATTGCAAATCAAAAAAGTGATAGCACTGTAGATGTGAAAATACCAAAAGACATTCTAGAATGTTATGATTTAGGACTGGATAAAACCCCTAGGATAGTATTATATTTATCTACTTCACAGAGGCCACGGGAGGACCTATGGGAGAAGAGGCAATTAATGTGGATGCATATAAAACTACATCTTTAACTTACCTTGCAATGACAAAGAGGACACAACTGACTCCAAGGCAGGCTAGGAGAACATACATCCAAATATCAGGAGAGAGAGGGTTTAAAAAGGAGAAAACACCAGGGTTTGTCCCATTGGGCTTCCGGTACAAGATACTGATTCCCAGCGTCATGAAGGGCTTGGAAAAATCAATTACTTTCTCTCTTACATAGGTAATAGTGAGAGGAGCAACTGCCAGATCAGCTTTCTGAAAACACAAATGGGAAAATACTCATTCTTTTTCATGTTCAGCAAATGCACTACTGTTCCTCAATTTTTTCCCCCAAGTGTTAAAAAATCAAAACGAAATTTGATTATAAATTTGAAGTGCGTGACAAAATTTAACACTGCTAGGGTACTATTTGGCACATGGCACTCTGTCTCCTCTTTTTGCAGGCAGAGGGATATTTGTGACTTTCCTGGCAGTAGGAGAGGTATGACCAGCGACACGGGGCTCTGTCCTGTGTAACTGGACACACTGCAAAGGAGGAGTGCCAGAGTGTCTGGGGCAGGGATTATGTCCGCAGCTCAGAGGCTGCTGCAGGGCAGGGGTGAGCTGGAAGCTCAGCCTTTGCCATTGAAGCTTGTAGCCAAGGAGTGGGCAGAACCAATTGTCCAATTGCAGGTGGAGGTTCCCCCCAACACCTGCAAACTGTTGGTTCAGACATACTGACCTGGCTTCCTACTCTGCCAAATGCCAATAAAGACAGACCGGTGGCTTTAAAAAAAATGTAAACTGAAGCAAACATTTAATTTAGACTGGCTTCACATAAAATGTCACAGGTGAAAGGAGAATAAAGAGATAATTCAATCTTACATGATCTATGAGTTCTTTGACCATGCCATTCCACTCTCCTTTGTCATTCTGGGCTCCATATTTACCGTCAGAAACTAGTCTGACCTCATAGATGAAACCTAAAATACTTGACAGCTCCTTCAGTAAGTCCAGGCAATAACCTTCAAATCTGTCATTTCCATACAAGGGCTTGTCAGACTTCTTGTACATAACATAGGGATCTTCCTACAGAAAAATACAGTAGACAGGTAGCAATAGAAAAGAGGTTTGTTTCAGATTATATCAGTTTCTCTAAATTATGTGAATATTTTATAAATGGATTGCAATTAGATGGAAACAAATAATTTACTGTGTCCATGGAAAGCTGTTTTAGGTGTGTTAACAAATTAACTGAATCAATTAGTGATAAGCATAAGAGCCCTCATTTTCAGTGAAACAGACCAGTCATAGCTCCCAGGGGCTTTAATTAAAGCAGTGCTTAGCAGTCCAAAATCAGATCCAAGATCAGTACTTTACATTGTCCCACTCTATGAGATAGTAAGGGATGTTGAAGGTGAGAGAAGCCTAAATAACAGAAAAAGGAGAACCTAAAACTGGATATTCTGTGAGAATTAAATCTCTATTGAAAAAAATCTTCAGAAGTATAAAATAGCTGTGAATTGAGCAGGCATTCACATGTGAGAATGGAGAACAGCACAGGTCAATTGCAGATTACCCTGTTGCTTTTCTTTTTAAAGGATTTTGGATAGAAGATCAGGACAAGAAGGTTTCTGAATTTGAATGTCGCAATAGGAGTGTAGAGGGAGCCTTTGAACTCCTTCCCTCCTCCTGAGGGGTTATGCTGAATAATTGAAAAAAGTGGGATTACTAGCCAGGGAGAAAGCATGAGGTTGAACAACGTGTGAATACCCAGTTGCACATTTTCCATTTATCATTGCAAGGACTCACCTCAATCTGTCTATCCACTGTTTACTACTTTCTCTCATTCCTCATCATCCCATTTTCAGTAAAAAGGAAGGATGTATGAGCACTGCTTACACAGCTGAGTATTTGTATGTGTAAATTCTTGGGAAAAAAGTACACAGCATTTCTCTCTGAAATACTGAAGTAAAACAAACAATTTTTGGAGGCGAACGATCCTGAGAGTCTTTGACAGTAGGATACTTTTTAATCAGTCTTGTGGATAGATGAATATGTATGTGGATTCTGAGTGTAAATTAAAAAAATATCGCTTGAAAACAGCCTAGTTTAACGAAACATTGTGTAGTACGGTGGAAAACAGTGGTGCAGTGCAGGGCAGAGGTGGCAAAGGCATCTGCACAGAGCCCTGTAGCCCACCGTCGTCAATGCTGGCGTCCCACAGAGCGGTGGGTGGCGTCACCTCCACCCAGCAAGACTCACCAAGATGGTGGTGACGATCAGCGTCCGGTTGGCCAAGGAATCGGTGATGTTGGTTGATCGGTCCTTGTTGCTGTCTGTCATGTTAAGGCCACTGTATGAGTTCCAAACCCCAATCTGCACAGAAGAGAGGGGGTGAGCGGCTGCCCGGCTGCAGTGAGCTGAAACATTTCGCTAAACGTTGACCACCTCAGCAGGGTGCATTGGCTCTAGTCACCACAGAAAGAGACACCAGCAGTACGAAATGCTAGAGAAGGGAAATGGCTGTTGACCTGAATAAGGCAGCAACATCAAATGGCTGATTTAGGAAACACAGGGAACATACCGCCCTTTCAAAAGCAGGTGCAAATGAATATACTGTAAGAGTATAAGGCATGTCAATATAGTGATGTCTACTAGCCAATTTGCTAAAAGTGGGACATGTTGACTATGTTTTCCATTCTAAAAAATGTCAAATGTCTATTTGTATGATTTTAGATTCATTCTTTTTTGTAAATGCTAGAGTTGAAACATATGGCAAGACCTCTCCCACCACAACAGATTAAAAGCTTGAATAAATACGTTGAAGCAGACTGATGGATGCACTGGCCTTTTGCTTCCACTGTGCCTTCAGCAGGTTTAGCAAAGATTATTCTGACATTTCTTGACTACTGTATATGACAGAGCTAGCAAGGTGATACCATTTTACCCACTGATCAGTATTTGCTGAGTAAATTTAAGTGGCCAAAGTCAAGTTCCTTTCTAGCCCCAGAGACAGTGAAGAATTTCAATATTTAATACCTGTTTCAGATCCTCAAGAGAAAGATCATCATGATTTCACTGGATTTAGATCTAGACCTTGTGGCAGCATAAATTATAACTATGTTGATTTAGTCAGGTAAATATTTATTTAACATAAATGGAGTCTGAAAGTACCTTCAGGGTTGGTTTTCTACCTTTGGATTTACATACCCAGCATGGCTGAGGGCTGATGTGAGAAATCTCCAGGCAAGGGCTTGGCTCAGGAAGTTCGGTTTGTATTCTGGGTTTGTGGAGACCACCAGAGTGATAGCTTGGGGGACTAACATCAGCCATCCACAGCCATTGGCATCACCAAGCCGCTGTGCCAGCACGTTTCACCTCTACCTGGGAAGGATCTGCTTTCAGATCCTCCCTGCTGGAATTGCCAGTGAAACTGTTAAGTCTAAGACAAAACCTGCTGGCTTCTCCTGTGTACTGAAGGTCTCAATTTGCCATCAGATGCCATTTCAGATGCAGGCTGGGATCTTTTTCTTTGATTGTTAACTGAGGCAAGGATGGTGTTGCCTTTGTACCAAAGCCAGCGGATTAGTTTGTGCCTGCTAAGTGTGGATTTGGGGTAATAACTGTATAATTTCAAAGAAATGTTTGGGCTGTGTCCCTGGGTGCCATTGTTTTCACCTTTAACAATTTTTTTTTTCCAAGTTATGCTTAATGGGAATAGCCATGCCATTTTTTTTAAAGTTTTTTTCTTTTTCCCCAAGTGTTTACCGGTCATTCCCTTTGTTTCCAAAACTAGATCAGGTTGGGAAGCTGATCTGGGAAAAACACACATGAAATAAAATATTGGCTATTATGACAACCCATGCCAGGAATATAGTAAATAACCAGTGTCCTTGAATTTGCACCAAGGTGGCTGAGTTAATAAAAAAGCCGTTCTGCTCATTGTTACTGACTTGATCTGCTTTACCAGCTGGTAGCAGGGAAGAGGAGAACAACCATGGAGAACATGGAGTGACACAGTCACAGTGCATACAAAATACACCCGGAGACCACTCTACATCTGGATAAAAGAATGACACCACAGGTCAACCTTGATTAGAGTGATGGAGGAGATCAGAGGGGCACTGGAAGAATGAGGTCAAGGTACTACATCACTATGGTGAATCTGGGGGATTTATTGCAGTTTAGTGACAAGTTTGAGAGGTGTCATATGCCCTTCTCAGCAAGCCTGCACTGTGAACCAATTGTAATTTGGTTTAAATCAATTCAGCATAGTACGAAATGCCTAGAGTCAAAAGCAAGATTGGTTCAATAGCATTCTGCGTGTCAGGTAGGATGATCTATTCACCAGTAATGAGGGAAATGGGCCTTCTGTGCCTTAGCCTGATTCACTGAAGATTAAAACAAGGTCATTAAGTATAAGAACATGAAGAATGTTTTAGGATGCTTTGCACTGATCTATTCTGTAGCATTAATATGCCTCCCAAAACAATATAAATACTAGGTCTTTTTAGCTGTGTATTTGAGAGTGGTGGAAAAGAATACCCATGTGAAATATGTACAAAATAGAATTATAAGTGTTTCAAGAAATTTTTATCTTCTGACTCCAGAAGACTTTAAATAAGGTGAATGCTGTTCTTATCTTTTCCTTACAGAATAGCATCCATGGGTTCTACCTCCAGTGAGGAACAGTGCACAGAGCTGGTCTCTGACTCCCACATTTTTTGCCTTTTCACCTCATGTGAATTAGGGGACTGAGACTCCTAGGCAAATTTAGTTCTTTCATAAACAAGCTTTGTTCCAATATCTGTATGTTAGTGAATGACATCACTGGCTTAATAATCTACATTATTTTCTGTAAGGAGCTAATAACATACTTGTCAAAATTTTGAGTCAACAGTGCTCAGACATTGCCTGCACAGTACGTGTTTTGTGGGAGGCAAAAAAAGCCTCAGCTCTGTATGTTAAAGTAGTCCCTGCTCATGATGCTAATACATATTTGAAAAGGTATAAATTTACCACACTTGGTGAATCAGGAAGGATAGCAGCTGCAAAAAGGACTGCTTTTGCTGCAGCCAGGAGCCTCTACTCAGAGAGGGGAAAGGTTCCCAAGAAATAAAATGCTAATTAAAAAAAAGATTTTGGTGAAAAAAAAATAATTCTGCCAAGGTCCTTATAATATTTGGAATGAACACTTTATCAAGTTGGGATGAAACTTATTCTACCAGAAAAATTCATATGCTCAGATAGATTGTTGTCTCTAAACTGCAAATGAGAGTCACTGTCAAAACCCAAAGGATGAGCCTGAAGACTCAGCCCAAAGGTTTTTTGCATCACCTGTCTGTGTACAAACCTTCTTCCACACTTTATATAAATGATTAGAAACCTCGCCAGCAGCCTTGGTACAGAGAAAAATAAAGAGTGCTTCATTAAAAATGAAGAGAACCGGTCTGAAGAGCTATGTGGGAGCAATTACTTTTAAAGTCTTAAATAGCCCATCAGCAGTTATCATTTGGAATTAAGCCAGCATAGACAGAGCGAGTGACAACGCTGTCTTCAGCTGACATGATCTGTGTTAGAAATTTTTGGACACTCCCAGCAGCCACCTCCCAGGCAGTATTGGAGGAAGGGCTGCTGTGCCCATCAGGAGCCCATGTTAACTGGCTGAGGGCCAGGAGGAGGCCTCCTGCTTCCCGCCAGGGTTCCCCAACTGCCCCTGTTTCCAGCACAGGCCCTGGTTGGTGACAGTGGGGTTTGGATGCAGCAGTGCCATCCAGCTAGTGTGAACCATGGCCAAGAGCATCCCTGGCTTTGGGCTCCTTCCTATGGTCTCTGCAAGTCAAGGAGCTCTCCCCACCTTATACCTCGGCATCTTCAGGAGAATACATAAGCAATAAAGTAAGAAAACCAAGATCTTTTGACATAGACTATTTTCTTTTCAGAGGCATGCTTCCCCAGGTGTCCTGAAGGAATATTTTGTTTGCCTTTTATTTGAATGCAGAACCAGTTTCTAAAATTGTATCACACAGAAATTTCTCTTTTCAAACAAAGATGCTACAATTCACTGAGTCCCCTGTAGCCTCACAATTTCAGCACAATTAGGAATGTGAGGGAAAAAGAACTAAGGTAATCTCAAATAAGTGAGGCATTTTTAACACCTCAACTCTTGCTGAGGCTATTACTCAAGCACCTGCTTTCCTCTCTTCCTCGTGTCACATTTTTACAAGCAGTACAAGAAAGATAAGTCTAGGGTTTACCTATGTATATGAATTTACCACACCATGCTGCAGTGGCAAGAACTGAAGAGAACATGCACTTAAAATAATTATTTTGATTCAGATAATTATTGCCAGTCCCACATTCCTATCCCATACCTTGAAATGCAAGATACACATTGTAAAAGAATAAATCAATCTTAGTAGCTTTGTTTTGATTTAAATAATCTTGAGAACAGGTGGTTTTACCCCAAGCACAGGAGATTCAAGCTGAGGAGAATGCTCCTGTCATTTTAGCTTTTTGTCACTGTTTTACAAAGGATCTGGTTACCTTTTCTGTTCCTTCCTCCTTGAGGCTAATAATGTCCAAATCAAAATCCTTCCGTAAGCCGTCAGATTTGTTGAAGGTTATGCGCCCTGTCAGGCCATCCCACCGTGCCTGTGTGAACACAAAAACACTCCTCCTTCTAACAATCCATATTCTGAAGCCATAACAAATACTGCATTTTAAATTCACTGTAGCATTGAATCACTTCCAAATAGATTTTGAACATATGTGGCTTCGTTACTTGCATAAAATCCAGTTTCTTCAACTTTTTTTTGTTATCTCTTTTCTCTTCAATATTTTTTTTTTACTTTACAATCAGGCACAAGTTTGTGACAGTTTATATATTGATTCACATATGTCTACTACTGCATATAAAAAGATATACTGAAGGGATGTAACAAATGGCAATTGGTGCTGAATGGGAGTCTCCAGAAGGTCCCCAATGAAGAAAGGCAGCTAACCATCCCAAATCACCAAAGCTTCCACAACACTTGTGCATTTTCTAGTTTCATATGATAGATACTGTCTCTGCTACTCAAGGCCCCAGAAACAAAGATTCTTCCAGGAAGACATAAATGAAAGAAGGGCTTTTGTCATTCATGATTGATTCCTTGTACACGGTGTGGTTAAATGTCTCCCACCAGCAATGGACTCCTAATATCCTGGGCTTTGCTGAATTGTTTCAATAATCCCTACTCAGTTTGAATCCCCAGGGAAGAAAACACAATTTCCCAAGCAAGCAAATGAGGTGTATTATTCTGTTGGGAGCACTGCAACTGTCTCACTGCACTGCTCACACGTGTTGACGGCATCATGATGACATGATGATGGCTCTAAAAGCAGGCTTTCAGGAAAAATCAGCCAGTCACAGACACCTACTAAAAGCTTTGTAGTGTAAGGTACATGCAAGTCTTACACACATGTAAGGTTGCATATGATCAGTTTTGGTCCAGACAGTATTTTACTGTTCTATCATAATTCAGTCAACTCACATTTTCCTTGCTTTAAATATTATCATCAGGAGTAAGTGGAAGTGGTGGGCTTTGTACACCAGTCTGTACAGCTATAATGATTCACTGTGCTGCAGAATGCTTCTTCTGTGCAGCAGAATCAAAGTCCAGAACTAACTTCTGCAATTAAAGTTTTCTGTATCTTGCAAGCTTCCCAGCAAACTCTCTTTTAAATGAGATCTGTCTTTCATGTAGCTCCCATTTTGTCCCCAAAGCTAAATCTTACCTACAAAATAAAGTATTTCATGGATTTCAAACTGCAGAAGATATAATCTATTTTTAGGAACACCTATATTAGATTAAATTCTTCCAAGATACAAGAAAGACTGGTTAAAAATGATGGCATACTTTCTTCATGTGTGTCAACCACATAATTCTTAAATGGAAAGCTTTTCTACAGTAATTTGATTAATTCAATTTGTTGTAGACGAATGACATAAGAAAAGCTGCATTAAAAACCAGTAAACACAAAGATGTCTCCTGTACTTCTTAAATTTAAATTCTAGCTCTGAATCTGCATGATTCAATCTTAGGTGCTGGGGTATTATCATGACACGTCTCAGACAAATCTGGTGCATCTAGAATTCTATGGAAATATAGCAGGATTTTGAAGCATGATTAAGTAAAATAAGAAGGGAAAAGCACAAATGTAACAAAATTGCTATGAGATTTTCCATCTTAATCACATGGGAACGTATAAAAATCTCAGCTCTAAATGGTGAAGCACTCGTAGTTTGCTGATATAATTAAGATAGCAAGAGGGGAGATGTGAATGCATTTGATTACATAATATCTCTTCTCCAGGCTGTGCTTTTACTACTCTGACATGACCCTCATCTCTTATTCATAAAGATGAAACACTTTTAAAAGTATGATATTCAGAGACCAATTCCTTCTCAAAGGGCAATTCGCTTCTGTGAAACACTCACATTTATTGATTACATATCAGATGCTCAGCTTCTCTGCTAACATGATATGATCTTGAATAAAGAAACCAGTATGTTATTTTTGGGAATGGCATCAGGTGCCTACATCTTCATTCTTTTTAAAAAACATTCATATGGTGAAATGCTAACTCACTTTTGAAAAGAGGCACTGGTGCTTTTACCTCCACACAAAAAATATGAAAGGAAAAGATGTTACAATCTTAAATTGCTTAATGTATGCTTAAATTTCAAAGTAGCATAAAGCCTTTGTCTAACTTAAGTCTCACTGAGACCATCAAATAATGACCCAAATGTGACTTAAATATAAACAGGAGTCAGGGAGTGTTTCTCAGAAGAGTTACACTTAAATGCTGAAGGGATTCTTCAGACCCTAATTGTAGGGCACATACTTCAAATACAATTTGAATTCTAAATTTAATTTCTCATTTTTATTGTATTTATTTTATTTATTCTAAATAAAAATATAACATTTATGTTTGAGTCCAGTGAGCAAAATTTTATTTCTCATTTCAAGATGGTTGTGCCTGTGGGTGCAGCATGTTTAGATAGACAGGTGATGTTTCTTTTCTGACAGAAACAAAAGTTTTCCTGAGGAAACAAATGGAGGAATGAGCTAGGAAACTGCAGTCCATCCCAGACATTCTGAAGCCTATGGTAAAACTTCCAAGCATTTAATACTATTTGAGTCCTAAAGCACAACAGCCTGCTGCATGCAAAGACAGTGAATCAGCTGTATATTATCACTTCTAGATGCCTCTCAGGTAAATCAAGGATGCAAATGCCTACTGGGAACCATGTTCAGGCAAACAACAGGCAGAAGTTGCAATTCTCCAATGTAATTAAAGAACAGAAATGAAGCAGAACTTTCTGAATAGTCAAAAACAGGAATGAGATTTCATGCTTTTATATGCGAGATTTATAGCAATTTTAATGTTTCTAGTGACACTGTGTTAAATGTTACAGGATATAATAATAGTTGAATCGAAACCTAATCATGTAATTGATCAAAAGAAATTGCTTTTTTTGCACTCTGTCCTTACCTTAATATTAGAAGAACTAAGGGCACAATTTGAAACTCTTAGGGAGATAATGTATTTTCCATTTTGTTTGTAGAATTTTGAGTAGAGCTTGCAGCTTAATTTAAAAATGTGATTTTGGCATCTGTTTGTAACATCCTGTGCTTGTTTGCCTTAGAACTCATTTATGCAAGGTTGCAGCCTGCCTCTGACAACAGAGCCATGAAGAAATGCTGCTCTTTGGGGAGCTTGGTTTACAGCAGTAGGGCAATGCAATGTTCATGTAAGGTTCAGAATAAGTGTTTGTGTAAGGTTCAAAATAAGGTCTCACATTCTTCAATATGTGTGTTTTATCAGGTAAATATTATTGCTATTTCTAAATTGTAAACATTTTATGACTTTCTCCTCTTTATTAAACAAAATGGGAAATTAAACCAATATGTTCATTTCAACTGGTACTTGAGAAGCAAATAATGCAGAACAAGCACTGCTCAGACTCTTTCTTACAAGCATTGAAAAGGTAGTAAATAGAACAGATTACAGAGTTTTGGGCCCCTCACTGCAAGAAGGACATTGAGGTGCTAGAGCATTTCCAAAGGATAGTAATGAAGCTGGTGAAGGGTCTAGAAAACAAACCTTATAAGGAATGGCTGAGGGAATTGGTGTTGCTTAGCCTGGAGAAAAGGAGGCTGAAGGGAGACCTCCTTGCTCTCTACAACTACCTGAAAGGAGGTTGTATCTAGGGGAGGTCAGTCTCTTCTCACTAGTGACTAGAAATAAGATGAGACAAAATGTCATAGAGTTATACTGAGGAGGTTTAGATTGGATGTTAGGAAAAACTTCTTCCTTGAAGGTGTTGCTAAACACTGGAACGAGCTGCCCAGTGAAGTGGTTGAATCACCATCCCTAAATGTGTTTTAAAACAGTATAGGTATGGTGCTTAGGGACATGATTTAGCAGTGGGCTGGTAGGGTGAGGTTAGTGGAGTTATGTTAAAGATTGGAATGGACAATCTTACAGGTCTTTTTCAATGTGCACAATTCTATGATTCTATGGTCTTTTATTACTACCAAAGTCAACATATAAGAGTGTTTTTATGGGACTAAAAATCCACAGAGTAGAACAAAGATAGAAATGAGCAATACAAGACTCTGGATGTGAAAATACCCAAGAACTCACCATCTCCCCTGCTGAGGATGGATCTATGTGTCTGTCACTCAATCTTTCTTTTGCACAGAAAGTGCTATACATGTGACTGGGCAAAGAGGACAATATTTCGGCTTCAAAATATAAATTACATTTCTTCAGGTGCATCTTTGTTATCATGTTTTAGTATAGTCCATTACAGCATCTGTTGATACTGTTTGCAGTTATTCTCTGGGCTCTGATGCTGCAATATTTACGTAATTCAAAGACAAGCAGTTATTTACTTTGGTAGGACTTCTCTCAGCAGGTAATCTGATATTAGGATTTGATGCATTCTTATTAGCAAACATTTTTTTAAAAAACTTACTTCTTGTCTGTGAAGTGATGGATACATTTATGTTATAAGTTTGTTACTTCTGTTACACTGAACTGACAACTCTTCATTAAAAGAACATAAACAAAACAACTGCTAGACTTGTATCCCTTGAGGATTTATTAAGAAATAAAGATCAGCTTTCCAAGAAGATAATATATGGCTGAGGTTAATACCAATAGGGATTCTTACACTGAAATCAAATTTCAAGTGGAAATAACTGATCGAATGATGTACACACAGATTGCCAAATGGTCCTAGAACCTGCATACTAAGAATAAGTATGTATTGCAGTGATAAAGAACAATATGAGAGGTTCTGATAGTGTGATATATAAAATGTAACCAAGAAATCTGACAAAAAAGTTTATATACTCTAGTTCCATTCTGGTTTTATTTTCTTAAATAATACCTAGAAAGTAGATTTATTTCTAAAAATGAATAGGAGTTACTACAGAGTGATTTTATCTGAATATATAGAAGATATTTTCATATTTGTTGCACAAAACCTTTTTTCAGAACATATTTTATATGTTCTGACCTGCTAAAAGAGCTCGTCATATACTTCACACTGATACTTTGATTTAAGTGCTAGTGCATGGCCTAAAATGAGTGATACTTAAAAGGTGCCAGAAGCCCTGGTCACATCATCATTGAGCCATTTGCTGAGCACAGTCTGTGGTCAAAATATAGCTGTTCAATGCAGATAATCTAGGTTTTGGAGCAGTGTACTCTGATTGAAACAATCTGCTTCTCAACCACACAACCTCCTACTCACTCATTCACAGATTGCCAGCACTTACATCCCCTTATCTCAGGTGGAAATGACGCACTGCTTTGCACCACACAAAGCCCCCCCACACTCCTTGTCATCCCTGTTGTTCCAATGGCTTGATATCACAGTGATAGGACAACAGTTCACTTGGGGAGGACTTTTCCCACTCAAGATGATGGGTGGAAATACCAGAGCTTTGGTTTTGGCTCCCAGCTCTACCATGGACTCTGTGCATCCATGAGCAAATCACTTCAAGACAGCTCTGAAGCTTGTGCTGTGGGTTACCTGATAAGGCAAAACTGATCATTGATTGGTAGGCACTTCCAACATGCTTACATGTTAAGGCTGTTCACCATCCATACTTGTAGCTGCATCACTCTAAGCCAAAAGCAGCAGGATCTAAAAATCTTAGTGAAGAAGTCCTTTAGCTGGAAATGCTGTGATTCCCTTCTGTAAAACATGGATGATGGGTTTTATCTAGTTAGTGTCTTTAGTCTGTCAGCTGTGTGGAACAGGATTTCTCTACACATTGTCTCGCCTATGAAAGTGGTATCTGTTGCAATGTGATCCCAATCCCAATTAACACAGTAGTATAAAGTTAGGGTTTGCAAGTTCATAGTCACCCAGACACTTTAGTAACAGTTTTCTTTGTGCATGGTAAGACAAACTCTGTTTACTAGGAAGAATAACTGCCAAAGTTTGACCTTCTTTTCTGATTCTTCACACCCACTACTCATCTCTAGTATTGTTACAAAGCAATCTGGTAGGTATAAGCCTTTCAAGAACTCAAAGGCATTTCAAACATATGCTATGAAATGAATCTGCCTAATCCATCATCCTCAAGTAGTCAGGGTTCATTTGTTAAATATTTCAGACCAAAAATCTTCCAGATGACTACCCATGAACATCACTAAGTTCAATCACTGCTCTGGAAAGTAGTGCTCTTCAATGTCTCACAGAACAGCCTGTGGCTTTCCTAAGAAATCTCTCTTCTCTATTTACCCACCATTTCTCTCTTGTGTCAAGGCAGCAGTGTGCTCAGTCTTACAGCAGCTGCCTAAACCCCTGCCTAAGAACACGCTGCCCTCACACCTTCTTTTTTTCTATTCCCATGCTGCTTAGTGAAAACTGAGGACTGTTACAGTCCTGGACATCTCCTGAGTAAAGAGACTATGAAGCATCATGATTTTCAGTGGGGTAGACAGAACCCAGTAAAGGTGAATGCTGAAATCTTTTTATTTACATTTGTCTTGCTAGATGTGGACCAGAATAATGGAAAAGTCATACACTGACTTGCTATATTCCATAATCCTTGAGAATCTCTCTTAATAAGGGATTAATTATAAGAGCTGATAAATCGATGTGTGGCTCAGAGCACGTGATGGTTTCCACTGTAACTAGAAGCAATATCACTATCACTTAAATCTATCAACTGTCTCTGCAATTCTAATAAAGTAGGAGCTTTCTCTTCCTAAAGGAAAGAAAAACAAAGGAAAATTAAAGTAAACTTTTCCTTACTCATTACACTTTTGATTAGTGTACAGTGGTATTGTTATTTAGAGTGCTGAAAGATTTTGTTGTAGGAAAGTGATCTATGGTGTTCTGAGTGTGTGGCCACAGTAGGTTTTGGTATGCCTATATTTTATACATTTTTCAGATATCTGGTTTTGTAGTCAAAAAGCAAAAATTTGAGTGGGAAAAAAGAAAAAACCAAAACCATGAGAAAAAGAGCTCAGTCACTGTCTTATCCCTTGCCATCAAGCAATACAATCAGTGTCCTCTGAGCATTAATAACTGTCAGTAATTCCATAGCCATCAGAGTTATCCTCTGTTAATAAGTCTAAGACCCAATAGAGGAGATATCATTGCCCACCTGTGCATTTGGAGGTCAGTTAGCACCACAGCCCTCATCAGAAATGTTTGGTTTTCAGTTCAAAACTAAAATATGTGTTCACCTTCTTTATAAGCAGGTAGTGCTAACTAAACAGAACAAGTCTGTCACTCTGGTACACCTGATTTGCTGTTTGAGATCCCCATATGTACTCATCTGTGACCTTTTCTTAAAAGCTGAAGATGCTGTACATGAAGTGGCATGGAGACACTAGCAATTGCAGTGGTTGCTTCGTTGTTATTCACTCTAGCTTGTAGATGTTTGGCTGAAGTAAAATGTACTGGTGAGCTGGTGACCAAAGGAAATTATGATGTAAAGTCCCTGTTCAGAACAAGATTGATTTCCCTTCCAGGTGTTTATTTTGGTAGACCACCAGAGAAGGAGAATGAATTTCCTATCTCAGTCCAAACACCTAGTGCCTTCATTTTAAAAGATATACAGGTCCAAAAAGACTATGATGTTAACATGTCTCTGCCAATATGCAATGGTGAATGGGTGAATGTAATTTGAGTACTATATACTAATAGCTTCCTGAATTCCAGGTCAGATGATGGCCAATAATTTTTTTTTGCTAATGATTCATTCATTCATCATTACAAAAAGAAAGAAAAGCAATGACATCATAGTGGTGTAAGATAATACCTTTTACTTAACAGTGTTATTAATTAGAAATGTACATCAAATCAATAAGTGATATTCAGTTTAACATTGTACTTATATCAAAAAAATAGTCTTAATGGAATGTTGTTTATTCATCAATTTATGATACTTTGATATTAAACAGTAATTCAGGCTTCAGTGTCAAATTCAAAGCGTGAATATCTTGCACAAGATCAGGCTTGAACCTGGTATTGTGTAGGGTTTTGGAGCTGAACAACAGAACTGTTCTTTTTCTGCCACAATACCGTGCTAAAATAGCTTTTATTCCTGGCTTTTCACTCAGTTTCACCAACTCCTTTTGTCTATATATTTTTAAAATATGTTAAGAGTTATAACAGTCAAAACATACCATTTAAGTGAGATTCAATATGCACATGTATTTTGTAAATTATGTGGTCATAGCCTTATATGCTCTTGGGGGTACACATTTGTGTCTCAGATGTTTTTCCCTAACATCAGTTCTGGGCATATGTCCAAAATGAGGCATCTTCTTCTTTGAACAGTGGGAACAATTAAAAGTCAAAACTTGCATTTGAAGTTGCATGGAGGTTAATTACAAGTGTAGATCTAAAGAACAGGTTCAGAAAAAACTGCTCTGTTTCACAGGTTATTGGAATACGTGGAATATTAGTAAAAGAGTGGAAATATTTGCACATTTTGAAACATCATTTTAAAAATAGTTTAAAAAGTAAAAATAAGATTAAGCCTTTTCATTTTTTTAGTGGCTGGGGAACTTTGAACATTTTAAAAAGGACCTTTGAAAAAAATAAGTTTTCTATTCTGAAACACAACTCTCAATGGGACACTAGACTTGGAAAAAGAAAATATGCCATAGGCAGATAAATGGTTAACTAAAACATTTGGATAAACTCATATTGAGTAAGAACAAACAAATACATAATAAAAATACAATTGATTTATCTGAGAAAGATTGACATTTCTGTGTGCAGCAGTGTAATACAGTATCTACAAAATTAGCTGTATCCCATTGAGGCTGAATATTTACTCAGTCAATGCATTTATACACTGTGAATTATGATGTATTGATCTAGTTATATCTTGCTAATAAAATCTGGAAATAGAAGTGAAGGCTGGTAGAGACAAAAGAAACAGAATATTAAAAGTACCTGTTGTTTTACCTTAGTAAGTCTGGTAGCAGCTGAATTAACTGATTCTCTAAATTGTCAATTGACTTTGGCTGAAACTAAGGCTGCAATAGTAATTGATTCAGGATGATGAGGTGGAAATTGGTATAAAGATGTTATCTGGTGGTTTGAATTGATAGCAAGCGTCTAGAGTATTTGCTCTTAGAAGCTGAGTCAGCTCCATTTTCCAGTTGTTATTCTATCAATATATTGGTATGGAAATCTTTATTGTAATCTGAATATTTAACCCGAGAGTTCAGTTTGTATCATACCTGCAACCTTCTTTGTTTAAGTAGTAAAATCAGAAAGTTTAATGGTTTTAGTTAGGTTGCTTTTGATATTTTTTTGCCATGTCAGGTATCTGACAGCCTTCAGAAATTACTGACCAGAAATTACTTCAGAAAGGGGCCTTCAGAAATTACTCACCAGTGCCAAGCACAGGGGGATGATCCCTGCCCTGGTCCTGCTGGTCACACTATGACTGATACCTTCCTTTCATGAACCCATGTTGACTAGGCCTAATCGCTCGGCTGTCCTGTAAGTGATGCGTAATTGCACTTAAGTTTATTTGCTCCATAACCTTCCCTGGCACCAAGGTCATGCTGAAAGGTCAGTAGTTCCATGCATCCTTCTTCCAGCCCTTCTTGAAGGTGGGTGTGATATTTGCCAACCTCTAGTTCACTGGGACTTCCCTGGTTAGCCAGGACTGTTGAAAAATGATGGAGAGCAGCTTGGTGAGCACATGTGCCAACTTCCTCAGCACTCTAGGGAGTAATCCATCCAGCCCCATAGACTTGTTTGTGTCTAAGTGATGTAGCAGGTCACTAACCATATCCTCTTGGATTATGGAGGTCATATTCTCTTCCCTATCTGTCTTCCACCTCAAGGGATGACCATGAAACAAACAAACAAAAAGTTATGTTCTCTTACAAGATGTTTTGTGCTCCTTTGTTTGGAGATGCTGCCAATTTTAACAAAAATTGATTAATATCTCCCCAGATGGATTGCTTTGCCTTCTGCCTTATTTTAAATTCATGCTTTTCCTGTAATGGAAAATCTTCTTCCAGTGATGTTCTGTTTCCTTTGGATTTAGTTATTATCAAGAATCCTCTGAAAATGGAATCCTGTGAATCAAGATTTTGTGCGTTCCTGTCCCTTTTAAAAAATGTTAGTCATCTCACCAAATTTGGACAAAATCAATCTGGTTGTGGTTGTGGCATTGTCAACTCATCCATTCTGTCTTCTGTTCCCTGCACCAGAGCTTCCCTGGAAATCTAGCCATCCTGAGGATACTTGCTTGCTTTCTCTGTGCCAAGAGAAAAACAAACTGGCAGGATCTCACCTGCACTGGTGGATCAGAATGAGAAAGTAGGAACTTTCCACCCACATAAAGTGCTATGCAAACGTAAAACAGATTGAAAGGATATAAACTTTTCAACATTTATTTGCTGAAAAAACCCACAAAATGCGAGAGCTGCAAAACAGCTCTAAAAATATCGGAAAACAGAGAAATCTACTGATTTCCTTTGGAGAGCAACCAGGCCTAGAAAAAGCATGTATATAGCAGATACCTCAGGACAGATGGGAGTTTCTAAGTAATTTGTACACTCTCAGCACAGGGGAGGTAGACACATTATGGAGGAAAGTATGGGCCAACAAGTGACTAGTGTACTGAATCATCTTCACTCAGAAGAATTATTACAAATAAGTTGAGCCAGAGGCTTTGAAGATATGTAGTCATGATAGCCCTGATATCACCAAGTCCACCAACCTTGTTGCTTCCGTGGTCATTAGTCTGTATGAAGAACTGGTTCAGCTCAGAGGCTTCCGTGGTACAGGTCTTTCCACTATTTTTGTGGTGACCGAAAATTGTAGTGCTTCCCTGTCTTCCAGTCTCCCTAATTAAGCTAATGAAAAGGCTTCTTCCTCTACAGAGCAATGCTATAATTTGCTTAAATGTCTTGAGTTTGGAAGGAAAGATTCCACAAATAACACTTTGAATTATTATCCCAATTTCAAAAAGCAGGTAAAATAACCACCTAAGATCATAAAGATGTCCTTGTTGCATAATTAGATTTTTTAATATTGAGTCAGTTTCTGTCCTTTCACACAAGGAAGGACTGGATAATTATTTTCTTTATTAATTTTACTCTTGAAGCAGCGTGTCATTCACAGACCAGAGTCTCACAATGCTAGATGTTTTAAAAACTGTAGAATATGTTCAGCATTTACAATGCTCTTCTTGTGTACAAAAAAAAAGCTAAATTAAGGTTGTTGACAATTAAAGTCTTTTTTTTAGACTGTAAAAATGAAAAATGGCAATATAATTATTACTTGTAGAAAACAGAATTGGAAAACCTTGATACATTTGAAAGAGACTTATTACTTGTAGAAAAGAGAATTGGAAAACCTTGATACATTTGAAAGAGATATTTTCTTCAGTTTTAAGCCATTTGGTGAGGTTGGCTTTCCAGGCTAGATGGGACATTTTTACATAGAAGAATTCTAACAAATAGTTGAGACAGAAGCTTGGAAATTTTACAGTCCTGGTAGTGCCTGTATGTTCACTTGTCTTGTTGCTGTCTGTGGTCAGTACATTAACCTACACAAAGAATTGGTTCAGCTCAGAGGATTCTTGAAAGCTTTTAATGCCACACCACCAAAGAAAGGCTGTATTTAAATAATGCAGAATGTAGATGGATTGTTTTCATTCCTGGTCTCTACAAACCAGGCATGCCTGAAATGTATCTTGTCCAAAACACAACAGAAACTGAAATGTAGAAGTAAATGCTTCAGACTTGAGGTCTGTGTGTGTGATTCTGTTTGAGGGGATTTAACGATGTTACTAAAGGTAAAGTCTGCATCTCTAGTCTCCATCTCTGTCTTCTGCATTATTTCTCTACAGCAGTTCTCATTGTTACTCCATTTCAGTGAGGGGAGGTCACATTGGTTTAGGTGGTAAGTGAATAAGAGACAATCATTATTTGGGGCTTATCTCATGCTTTAAAGAGGACACAGCCAGGAAATTTGATCATTCAAATATAAACAGCTATTTCATGTTTACACACACTTCTCTTTTAGGAAAAGTAGAATCCTGTTTTCTCTCCTTATTCCCTCTGTGAAGAAAGAGAATGACCTCTTTCTTCTTTCTAGGCACGGGTAAGATGTATTGCCAGCAAGGCAATTCCACAAGGACTAAAAGATTAAACTATCATTTAATATCAGTGACATTCAGTCACTGAGAAAGACAAGCTTCTGACAAGGATTTACTTTTCATTAAAAAGTTCTACTCTTCTATAGAAGAGTCTTGATCTCAGATAGTGCATTTTATGTAATATGCTCCTTTGCAGGAACTTGCTGATGACCTCTCCGACCTCAAAGCCATCCTCAGCTCTGGGGGGCTTTAGTCAGGCTTGCTTTTGCATGCGAATTTCCAAATGCTTCCTACAATCAGCATTACCCCCTGAGGTCTTTAGACCATAGAAGATCACTCTTTTTGTTTCTGTAATTGATTATTGTGTAGCCTCAAAAAATTTTTGCTAGTGTTTTTCTCCTATAGTATCTCTGGTACCATTTCAAGTCTTGGTCATTAAAAAAAAGAAGGCAGTGGATCATAGAATCACAGAATCATTTAGGCTGGAAAATACCATCAAGATCATTGAGTCCAATCACTAACCCTACTCTACCAAGTCCAGCACTAGGCCATATCCCCAAGCACCACATCTATACAACTCTTAAACACATCCAGAGATGGTGACTCAACCACCTCCCTGGGCAGCCTGTTCCAGTGTCTGACAACCCTTTGAGTGAAAAAGTTCTTCCTAATATCTAGCCCAAACCTCCCCTGGTGTAACTTGAGGCCATTTCCTCTTGTTCTATCACCAGTTACTGTGAGAAGAGACCAGCACCTTCTTCTTTACAACCTCCTTTCGGGTAGTTGTAGAGAGCAATGAAGTCTCCCCTCAGCCTCCTTTTTTTCTGCTACTGCTGTTACCTGGCACACTGACCTGAAGTCCAGAGGCCAAGGGGGGAGTAGTCTTATATTAAACTAGCCCTCTTTTTTTTTTTTTTTGCATACTCTGAAAATTCAGAAACTCCAACGTACATATATTTAGACCAGCATAAAACAAAAGGCAGTATCTGCCCTAGGATCTTCACTTTCCAGTTGCTTCCAGGAAGAAGCTAATTTGTGTGTACGTAATCACTAGATATGACTTGAACCTTGACTTCCCAACAGGACAGTTACAGGCTGAAAAAAAATTAATTTGTCATCTGTTGAATGAAGAAAGAAGCAGCCTGTCAGCTGCTATACAAGTCAGGGGCTTTCCACCTTAGTCTTTGCTCATGTCAAGGCAGGTTCTGAAGTCCTTTCTATTACCATCAGTCTGACATTTTTTAGTATTTGCCCAGAAAGCAAATGAGATGACTGCAGTTCTTATCACCACTAAAATAAAACACAAAAAACCACCGCAGAGCCATTGAAGTACTTGCTAAGCTCCAGCACCTGCTGGGCTCATTGCAGGTAACTTCTTTGTCTGCAAGTTGTTTGTTTAGACTACAGTACAGAATATTTGTCTTCAAACCAGTCTGTAAAACACCTTCATAGACTTCCAGTATCATATCACAAAATAGTAAAATTAAATTTCATTTATGTGAGCCCAAACTATCATTCTGCCTGCTTGACTTTTTTTCTCCATACCTTTTCACTTGATTGCTAATTTATACAGTTCACTTATCCTTGTTGACCAAACCAGATCCTAACATGAACTGGGGAGGTCCAAATATATTCACTATTTATTTTCCAACACCTGTTATAGCCTTTATGGGAAATTAATACTCTCTTACTAAACCATATCTTATGCCATCATTTTTGGCTAGAACAGGAACTGGAAGATAAGCCTTTTGGAGTATTTGAATCAATGTTTTAGTGACCATGAATGACACTATCTGCAAAACAATCAGTAATTAGCTCACATATCTCCCTACATTCAAGTGAAGCTTGCTGTACATGATCAATGTGAACTGTATAATTGCTTAAGCTTTGAATTGGATCTGCTGAGATATGTCTGGTCCTCTTGGTCAAAGTACTTCTTCTGGCTTAGGATTCAGGACCCTCATGCTATATACTTAGCACTGACGAAAATAACTAGGTCACCACTACAGAGTTATGCAGGTGCATTCACTGAAACAAATTGATTTGCTAACTTCCAATTTCATTATAGTTATTCTTAAAATGTACCAGAAATTGTGTGAGCAGCATGCTACCTCATTTAGTTTGAGGTTGAGAAGTACAAGAGCAAAGTTTCCCATTGAGATCAAATCAGAAGGGAGGGAGGAAGAAGTTCCTCTTCATTACAGACACCTGTGAGATCATTTTCTTTTGTCTCTTACTGTTCCTGCTACAGTTTTCCCACCTCCTCCCCAGCAGGGGAGCTTCATGCAGCATGGCTGATGTCAGTGCAAGAAAAATAATCTTTACTGATGCTGCTTCCCTGTCTCTTCTGGGTGTTCCCATGTTTGTGTCGCAGTGAAGGAAGTATGTCAAAGCTTCCTCAATTCTTATGTCAGGTCCCTGAGTACCGGGGGCAACCTTGTCTTTTCTTTATACTTTCCAGGAGAGAAGCTTACAAGAAAACCTTAACATTCAGAAAATACCTGGTGTGGAGAGTACTGATTCAGTAACTTTGGAGGCTTTCTATGTAGGTGAATCTCCATGATGTATACTGCCTATGGCAATTCTAAAAAAAAAACCTACATTATTTAAAAATGTTTGGAGAAGGTGATGACAGCTCTTCTACATGTTCTGAAACCACCACATGTCTTGTCTTTCAGCTTGCTACTAATATATTCCTGGATTCAGGTGTGTACCCCAATGTGCTGCTAACACTTACCTTGTACCTCAGCCTACAGGTCCTGTTCCACCTACAGAAGTGTTAATGAGTGTGACTTTGATAGAAGTCACACTGTCATGGAGAAGAACTGAGGGAAAAGATGAAATATATGTAGGAAACTTCACATAATTTCCAATTTGCATTTCCATATACTTCCCTAAAGGAAAAGTTTCCATCTGAAATTGATAATAAAGACTGAATTTTTAGAAGAGTGAAAGGATTTCAGCTAAAATTTGTATTTTTTAGAATATCTGTCGATCAAGGAAGCTCAGTGATACATTCTTATGAGATGAAGCAATTTACTTCCTTAGAAATACTGGCTGCAATATTTTCTGGATATTGATTACTGATCAAACAATCTGGAAAACAACTGGAATTAAGTGGTGAAACCAGGACAGGGCTAGAGACTAACTTTTACTTCAATTTCTAGAATGGCTGTTTTTTGTTATGTCATGTTTTTATAAATCATAAATGCCCATGATAAACATTAACTGAGCAAAAAACTTGGGAAGTCCTACAGTGTATTAATCTGAGATTTTATCATACCTAGGGTTTAGCTCTTTCTTCTTTGGAAAGATTGGATAGTCTCTATCAGAATGCAAACTACTGTCTTGTGTCTGTAAATCAACATGTTTTTGCTAGTAAGGTGAGGAAGAATTGGATATCCAAGTGGCAGAAACCAGAGCACAGCATATGACAAAGAGCAGGGAGCATCAACACAAGCCAGTGAGGTAAAGAAGAAGGGAAGGATTATGCTGACCATAAGCAGATGGTGCACACTTGCCTCTTTTATCAGGTTCATAAATCTGGGTCCAAAACGCCATGGCTTGTGTCTGTGGCACTGCAGGGAGCTGACAGTCATTTGGGAGGCACGCTGGGAGGCCACTGCTACCATGTAAACAGCATCATACATCAGAGCTGCTTCAGTCTGCATGAAAAAACACAAAGACTTTCTTTAATATACATCTTTGTGCCCAGTCCTTGCTTTTATACACTGAGAACCATTTCCCTGGGCTGCTGTTATGGAAAAGACTCATCTCTCCATCGAAATATGAGGCCTAACAAAATCACTCTTGACACAGTAGTCAGGATGTGCCCGTAACAATGGTCCCACAGTCAGAGCTAATTGAAAACATTATAAATGGTGAGGCAAGCAGGAGTCAGGAACAGCTATGCTCAGTGTTAAGTGTCTTAAAACAGACAGTTGTTCCAAGTGGACGTAGAGACTAAAGGTCTGATGCTAAATCCCTCAAAGTCAAGGGAAAGATTCCCATCAATGTCAGTGGACTTCAGATTGGTATTTACATTAGAGCAGGGACATGTCCCTTCAGGACTGAATTTCATGTGATGACTGGGAACCTGATCAGAATGATCAGACTGCCTGCGTCCCAGACTCTGGAGAAACTTGGAGAAAATGCTCCAGAGCATCTCACTTTGCGTTCCTATCTGAGACCACCAATGTTTTTACTTGATAACATGATGCAACCCACAGTGTTCATATGTTGTCAGCATTGCGAGACTTGGATGTTTGAATCCTGTCCTTGTGTAACTTGTTACTCATCCATCCTGCCACGTGGCAACCAGGAGATTGTATTACCTCTCTTAGCCTTTTATTTCTCCCTTCACTTTTGTTCTGTTTTAGGCCTTGTGGTTGCATGAAGAAACAGAAGGTCACTTCATTTTCTGAAGCAAACCACCTTATATTGATGTCTCTCCTCGCAAAGAATGGAACTAATACATAATTCTGGAATTCTTCTGATTTTCCTATCCTATTATTGCAAAGAAAGGCAAAGATCCCATTACAACAACTATGTGTGCCTCTGTGAGCAATTTGAGCATACAGTGGGATGCAAACTCAAAACTGTCATTGTCATGCCCTGCTGACTTCCCACAAGCTCACTTCAGGGCAAATAATAGAGGATATTCTAGCATATATATATATACATATACAGAGAGAGCATATATAGAACACATAATATAGCATAGGCAAAATCCTGAGTTAACAATAAGGCAGGTGATCCTGATCCCCTTATACTGTGCAGCTTGTCATAGCCTCATTGTCTAATGAAATACAGCAGTATGGCAGCTCTCCATCAAACTGAATAAACAGAATTTGCTATGAATACTTAAATGATCACAGCCAACTAGGAATATACTTTCCTTGGTGCTCATGCTGTTTCAGAGCATCAAAGACCTTAAGAGGTTATAGAGATGCAAAGGAGAGGATAAGAGTTTGAGATACTAAGGAGAGCATGAAGTCTAGTATGAACTTTTTTTCCCTAGTTTTACAGTGAAGTGAATGTAGTTGAACAGCTATGTGTGAATAGCAACCCTTGCAGGTCTTGCTTATTCACATCAGAAGTTCCCAGGGACAGCTTTCTCCCCTGCTGTGTGTATCAGTGAGCACAATGGCAGTTCCCAAACAAGCAATATTTTTTGAAGTGCCAGAGATAGCACACATAATGTATTTCTCTTCAGGATATTAGGATGTTTCAAAATTTCCCCTGCAATCATCTGTAATAAGGTGTGTTTTATATTACTTTCACTCCAATCTGTATATAAGATGCATTATCTTACATTGCAAAAAGATGACAACCCTTCACCCGGCAAAACTGAATGGAATCACACTGCCCATGTAGCTGTTCCTATTCTTTCCTTTACTTGTTGGAGGAGGGGTAGGGAGGAAATCCTAATTTCCTGGCTTGATGATACACTTCATTTATCTTTAAATTATATCTTAAAAGCTGAAGTTGCAGTATATGATGGAAGTGAAGAGAAAGGGCACTTTTCCAATTAAAAAATGCTATTACCTGTCCACATCTACAATATCTTCCTCTGCAGGTTATAAATCACACATCTTCTCTGAAAGGTTTTATACCCTGCTATGTTCTTCACTCCATGCAGAACATAATTAGAGAAATGAGGCAGCAGTATATACGTTTGACAACAATAAGATGAAGGATGTTAGCTGCACATCATCATGATGGAGAATCACCATTCATCTCTGAGCTGCCCAGGAATAGTTTGTGACACAGATGAGCCCAACATCGGTTCAACGGGCAAGTGCGTAAGAGGAAGTTTATTTTGGGGATGCTGCTTCAGCATTTGCATCGTGAAATAAAGCACTAATGGGATCTGTTCAGATCTCCTAGAACAGCATTGCAAAAGCACAGTGTATATGCCCCTGCACCATTGGGGTTGTTCACTTACTGTCATCATGCCATCGAGGAGGCCAGTCTCTGGTTTTGGTGGCGCCTGCAGACGCTCCATTGACCATTTCTCAATGACTGAGGAAACCTGCGGGTTATCGATGTTGAGCAGGCGAAACCCTGTCATATTTACTCCGCTGTATCTGTAGGGTTCCAGGTCTAATGCAAACAGATCCTAAATCACCATTAAGAAAACAAACAAAACCAGTTGTAGTATATTCAAACAAAATGATCAGAAGGTACAATCAGGCCGAAATTGTATTTGATTTTCAATCCAAACCTCAAGTACTGTTTGCTTTTTTCTCCCCTTTGAATGTCCCGCTTTTCCTCAAAGCCTAGTCATGACCCCTTCAGATACAAATCTGAAGAAACTAAAGCTTTGTGAAGTGTAGGACAAACCTAATTATCTGCTTTTTGGAACATAAAAATCAGTTCCCCATAGCAAGACTGCAACAGCAGTATTTTGCAACAAGCCTGCACATCAGCATCTAATTTTAATTTACAGCAGTCCTTTAAAAGTGTTACAGCTCTGACAAACCAACATGAGGAATTGACCAGCCAATGTCAAGCTTATTTCTCAGCTTGGGGAGGGAAAAATTCTGAGGGGTGTAAAAAGCAATACACTTTTACTACTTATGAGCTCCATTTTTCTCCTGCCTTGCCTCCTTCAGGTCACTTGCTGCCAGTGTGTCTAATGGACATGCCAGGCCGGTTCACAGTAAGTCCACATGCTTCAGGGCTCTGCATTTACAGGACAGGAAAATAATGGGTATTCCAAGTGATGTAATTGTGTGGCACACTCCACAGCTGTATTTATCAGGCTGTGAAAACACAATAGCTGCTCCTCAAAGCCTGAAGGCTGTTTTTCAAAACAACTTACTGCTGATCCCAGCAGGCTACTAAAATGACTAATGTGTTGGTCATGGCTTAATACCACAGTAACCATCAAAATGTCAACATTTACAATACCACAATGCTGAGATACCACCAGCACTGCTTACTGCTTGTTTTAATATGTGCTCTATGCTATCTCCTACATACTGTTGGTGGTGGTTTCCATTCTATGTTAGACTGCTTATTGGATAAAACTGTAAGTTCCACAGTACCTCTGAAATCTTCCCACTTTTCTTGATGTTAAGATGGCCTTGAAGAAAACTATTTCAAGCAACTACTTCAGGTTCCAAACAGCTAGAGAGTCTGTTCTGACTAATGAATTGACTATTGGATTAAAAATGATTTTTCACTTCTACATAAAATTTTATATGCAAAGCAAATAAAGAAGAATCTGATGCATATGACATAATCCAGCCCTCCAGGACTGTCCTAGCAATATTGGTTATTTGCTCTCTTTCTAGACCACAATGCAAATGGACATTAAGGATGGATTGAGTTATATTTATATATAGCATATAACTTAAAATATGGCAAACGTGTTGAAATAAGTATTTATAGATATGCACTATAGAAGAAAATTTAGGACTTGTATTTTATTACAAAATTTCCCAAGTGATTTTATAAGTAAGTGATTTTGAGTTGTTATAAAGAAATTAAACATTTTAGCAGTGAACCACTCTGCCTGTAGTTCTTGTCCTCAGCTTCACTGCAAAGCCATTCATTGATTTGATTATTTTTGTTTTCTCATCCGTCTGTACCAATGGCTCCCCCTTAAACACTATACTGCAATTAATTTTTGTTGTATTAAAGTGTTAGCCAGCCTCACAGATACTGCAGACAGCTTCCTTACAAAATTGTGAGTCCTGATATTACTAAGGAGTCTTAGGACTCATTCTTCAGAGTTATCCTCGAATAACAGCAGTAAAGATCTAAAAGTGGAACATTTTAGTTGTCTTTTCTGTAACAGGGAAAATTCATTCCCAAATCGTTAGTGTTCCTTACCAGTGTCGTAAAAAAGTAGTGGTAGTATTCGGTCATCATTCCCATGGAGAGAATCTGTTGAGAGAGATTGAAAGGTGAATGGATTTTACTCTGGATACTTTCAGTGTTCTGCACTGGTTTTTGAAAAGCATGGGTGACTCTGGAACAACACATTACCGGTCATGGGAACTTGCTTAAAATAAAGCCTACATTTTCTTCAGGAGCAAAAAAAATTCTTATTTTATTTAAATTATGTTTTTATCACCTCTGCTCATGAAAGAGATTAAAGATTTCAAAACTTCTAGGACAAGAAAAATTACTAGTGATAATGAGAAGCTGATTTTTTTTGAAAGTGAAATTCTTTAGTCTGCAGTTCAGAAGTTTTAAAAAAGAATTTACTAGCAGACAACAGAAAAGTGCTTAGGTGCAGAATTTTTGTATTCTGCAATACCATGTGACAACAAGACACTTAGTGAGTGCTCACTGAAGTAAACAAGAAAAACAAAAAGAAGACAGCTTCTATAAATGCCTTTTGTTCCACTTGGGGAATGCAGGTCAGCAGGAGGCTGTCAAAACAACCAGTACTAAAGGATTTCTGGTCTGGAACAATTTTCCAGACTTGGACTTTTGAAGGTCTGCAAGGTAAGGATGGAATTTAAATGCATACTGACTGGCCACCTTGAGCAGAAGAGGATGAAGTTTTTCTTCCCAGCCCTTATGTTGCAGAAAACTTTGAGAAGAATGTGTTTTGTTCCCTCAGCCCCTCTACAAAAAGCACTGTGAATGTTTATGCCAAACACCTCTAATCAGGGTGCAGAATAGGATGCTCAACAGTTTCAGCCCAGCATCACCTACACTTGTCATCGCATCCACTCACGCTATCACCATGATACCAGCACTTTGCCCCTTCTGGGGTCTTGTGAAGAGGAGGAGGAATTATGAGCTAGGAAGCTACTGAAGAATTCATTACCATGACAGTAACACAGACAAAGGTTAGACGTTATTCAGTCTTGATCACAGTAACATAAGCATCTGCTATTATTAGTATTTTAGGATGCTCTTAGCAGTGCCTGTATAGCTGTTTGAAAGACAGTAAATAGCTGTTTGATTTGGCTTGCCAAGATTCTCTTTCATGGCAAAAGCCTCTGCAAATCAGTTGTGTGATTGTGTATGCCAATCCCTCACATAAAAAAGGAGAAAACCTGCACTTTCTAAGCTTCAGGAGATAATAAAAACAGCTCAGTGTTAATCACAAACAAGAAATTCATTTCCAGCCACTAAAAACCAAGCCAGAAGGCAAGTATTTTATTGAAATGTGCCACAGAATTTATATGTCAAAATTGCCTTTTTTATTTCCTATTTTATTAATCATCTTCTATCCCATTTCTTAGAGTGATTTTATTACCTGTAGAAATGAGCAACTTAGCAATCCTGGGGACTGATTTTCATTCCCTGTTTATGCACAGAAAATGATATATAGTAGCATCAGTGGAAACTTTTGCATGCTGAGTTTCCCAGCTGACCTGGCTGGAGTCAGTTCTGCTCCCTGGAGCTGCTGGATTTCTGTGTCTAAGGTCCCTGCCATGGGAAGGAGGTGCTAGTCAGGATTATTATGATGCAGATCTCTTGAGCTGGCATTGTATTGAAATAACCAAATTATTTCATATAGGGCACAGAGCTGCTGTTGTATTATACAAATGTAGTTTGAGAGCAGGTAAACCTCTGTATACTTCAATTTATTTGGTCCTCTACAGGAAGTCTGCAGTTGGTCCTCACAGTTACATTAGTATGAACATAAGATCATACTAATACATGTAAAAAGGAGGATACAAATGCCCAGGTTAAAATTATCGATTCATTACAGTTTCAATTCTGCCTTGAGATAGAAGAGCTGACATCAAGTCACTGCACTTCTGTTATCAGAAGGTATAAACTGCAATCTACCTGTGTAGAAATAGTAAAGCAATGGAGAGCCAGAACAGAGCAAAGCCATATAATGCCTTAAAATACAACTTCATGTTAAATAGACAGATATATTATATAGAATGATTATAAAGTGTGTAGCCTGGACATTTGGGAAGCATTATCTAGCTGTGCTGCTGTAGCTACACTGCTACTGGATATCCAGCTAGCTAATCCAAGGTAACCCTGTTATTGCTTTCCTCACTAATCCAAGGGCAGTAGCTTGAGAGGAGTGTTTACCTCCTGAACACACTTTTGATGAAAACATTTTGAGAATATTGATTCCCAAGTAATTTGCTATAAACAGAGCTGGAATGACATACACATTCCTGTGAATGATAATGATTTCAAAAGTCATGCTACAGGACTGTCTTCAAAAACCAAACCAAACAACTCAAAACCCCAAGGCAGTTACATATGAAAAACAAGGCTCAGCCAGCAATTTTGTCTGCCATAACAAAGCCACAGGTTCATAATGGCAACTGCTGGAAGGGTGTCATGGTTTTGCCAAGGACCCTGCACCCGAGGGCTCCATGAGAGATGCTTGCTGAAATTCTTCCAGAGAAAGTATTGCAACAGCCCAGGAGGGCTTGATTACATGTTGCTTTTTTAATTTTCTCTATTACCAATGACTCAATTAAGATATGAAGCTATTGACAGCTGGAAGAGAGCTTCTGAGTGTCATGCATACATTACAAATGTCCTTGTCTGGTTAATGAATAAGACATGGTGCTGGATCTGTCCCAGGCTAGGCTTTGGTCTGCCACTGCCCTCTCACTTAACATTGGTCACAAGACCAGCCTTAACTGGTTCTTAGCCAATTGCCTTAATGACTGTTAAAGGTAAGAAGTGTTCTACGTAGATTGATCTAAATAGGGTGCTTTTTATTCATGGATTGTAAAGACTTCGAAATAATAATTTATGTTTCAGAGTAACATGGTCACAAAATACAATTCCCAATTAAGAAAGACTTGATTAAAGTACCAAAGGCCCATTCTGGAGAATGGTATTAGGAAAACAGGAGATTAAGTTAAAGCAAAAGCAAGAAGCATGCGGAATTTCATGCTGGAGACCCCAAAGTGTTAATGGCTCAGATGCTTCTATTAGTGTAAATAGGAGAATTGCACTTGCACACTCTCAGCAGCAAGGACCTGTCTTCTGCTGTGTGTTTGCAACACAGCAGATACAGGGAAAAAAGCTTCTAGGAACTATCAGGAGAGAGACAATAACGCATGTTAGGAGAAAAGCCTCCTTGCAGGTTGGAATGCCTCTGAAGTAGCTGGCAAAGCAGCTGCACAGGCTGTTCCCACAGAGCAAGGGTCCTCCCCGCTAAACAAAATTAGCAGGGCAGCCCAGGAGAGAGAAGGGAAGGCAACAAGATTGATTTATGTGTATATAGCTGCTCATGAGAAACCAGAATGAGATTTCATTACACATTCTCATTTAAATAATTTTGCATGTAATTATTTAAATAGTTATACATCTGATATAAATTTCCTATTTAAATAATAACAGCTTTTACTTACTGTGGAACTTAGATGAATGTAAACTAGTGAAACCATGCTAAAATATTCTGCATTCTCCTTGCAGATCTCCTACCCTTCCTGGCCTGCATAAAATCTGTTTTTCAGCCAAACTCAGATATGGGTTGATTATATCTTTCACAGACCTGGATTTTTACGGTCATGAACTATAATGTGAACCTGAACAAGATCAGTGGTCAAAATACATGTTGCAAGTGGATAGAGAGACTAGATAAAAATACTATCCTTTATGTCTGAAAATCTTTTTGGGTGCCCTATTCCTGTCTTGCATTATATTCCGGCTCTTTGTTCATCTTGTAAAAAAATCACTAGCTCATTTTGAACTAGTCTCAGTCCTCCTTCAAGACAGCTTGAAACCAAAATGATGGTGAAACATTAGCAGGAACTGCATCAAGTACTTTGCTTGCTTTCCCTTCGCATTTTCCTTACTCATGTTATTATTTAATTCTATGACCATTAAAAGAATGCATTTAATTATTCAATTAGTTCATACCACCACTGTTTTCTAAGGTAAGGAAGATACACCATAATGAACAAAAGCTCCTCTACCTCCTTGCATCTCTCAAGTGTTTGATATAAAACTTTTATATTGTGCTTACAGTGGTTCCCTAGAATCTGAGTAGGCAGCTTTACTTGGACATGGCTTAACTCACTGGAAATCTGCATCCCAGTCAGTCATAGCAGCAGTACAGCTCGAGTGGTATAGAGTTCGTTCAACATGGACATGAGCAGGACTTTGGAGATAACAATTTTATCTTAAGAAGCCACAACTGCACTTAGCTCCTGCTTTTAGCATCTAATTCTTTGCTAGATCTTTCTCTTTGTCAGATGATTTGCCTGTCTTCACGGGTTTTAAAGTTCCAGCAGCCACGATTTTAAAGTAGACTATGGGAGTGTCAGATCAGCTGCAACATTTTCCATCAGCTCTGGTGGTGCAGTACGTTTTGTTTGAAAACACTGCTGGCATAGCTTCTTGATCCAAGTAATTTCAGGGTGTCTTAATCCCTGTGGATTGAGTCACTTTGGGCTGGTTTGGGTGATCACCTGGTAAAGACAACAGCGCTGGAATACTCTCTTAGCCACCATGCACCAGTTGCATGAGATTACCAACCCTTGTGAGGGAATATGGAGAGAAAACTCAAAGTGACTACTGGAAAAGGCAGGAATTGGTGATCACAATTTCCTGTCACTCCTTCCATATCTGGGTGATGAGAGGGCCAGGCCTCATTCAGCTGACTGAGGACTGGGACTGTGAAAAGCTGTGCTCTTGGACACGTTTCAGAGAAAAGGGGAAATGTGTGAGTTTAGGTAATAGGTTACTCAACTGTGTGCAGGCTTTGTGTTTTGTTTAAATTAGGTTATTGATTCGCCTGTTCTCGTGCACAAGGAAGAAGCATGGCTCAATGGTATTTTAGTTGAAGCTATAAATAAGGAAAAGATAGCCTCATTTAGAAGAAGAAATCTGTCTTTTGTGGTGTTTTGTAAACAAGATGTTGAAAGAGGCCAGTGAAATGGTCACCTCCCCTAGTCCCACAGCTCGGTGATGTGGCAGGGGCAGGTAGCTCCACACTCCCAAAACCAGCTCCATATGCTGACTCTCAGGACATAATTTCACATGTGCTAATCCTTTTGCTCCCCATAAAAAGCTTTTAGGCATCCCTTGTCCTCCCTTCCTGTGAAACAAGCCATGCCACAAGCAGTGTTCCCTGAGCACTGGCATGAGGAGCCCCTGCTTGCAGAGCTGCTGCTGTGGCCACCAATCATGGCAGCATGGGCACTGATGGAAGAAGAAGGGCAGCAGCTTTTCTGCCCTGCCTGTGCCTTCAGCTTGGAAGCAGCAGAAATGCTGCTGGCAGGATGCCTCACTGCCCCACAGCATGGAAACAGGGCTGGAGCAAGTGGGGGTGGCTTCTTGCTTCTTTCCTGGAGGTTTGGAGGAGGTGAGTGATGCTGCCCAGCTTGGCTGCGAATTGTGCAACGGAGGTGGAGCAGGGGCACCCTTGCACTTGGAAGGTGGGAAGTGCAAACCCTTGTGTGAAGCTTTTAAGAGGGAACCTGTGCAGGCTCAGAGGGTGAGGAGGACACAGGAACCGAGCATAAGCAGTGGTGGGTATGTGCCTATGTAGCCCTGCTGCGGTTTTAATCTGTAAAATACCCTCCACCACCTAAGCCACCACAAATCTCCACTTCCTTTTTTTTTTTTTTTTCTTCTTCTCTATGGGCTACTAAACATCTGCTACATTATCGAAAATCCAGTAGGCAGACAAGAAATTTTTGCTTTAGGCTCAGGTTTAGGTGACTGTTCCCTCTGATTCTTACTGCTATTAAAAATCTTATAGAATTTAACAATGATATGTATTTTTCCTGTAATATCTATTAGATCATTTGCAAATATTTCCTAATAACATCTCAGGGTTTTCATGAAGTAATTTCTACAGTATTATCTTCAATATCTTGTTTCTATTTGGTGTAAAATTATACAGAGGTTTCTGTGTGCAGTGATGAGAATGCGAACCAGCACATTTCATGTAGCTATCCCACCATCAGATGAGTCACATGTGATGCAAATCTTCTCATTTCACAGCTGCCTTTGACAGTGAGGAAGTTCAACACCTCAGTTACTGCTGCCAGCATCTAGATTCAGGCACAGAACTATCTCACATAAAAGCCATTTTCCCTTTCTTTCTAGCCTATATTTATGTTGCTTCCTTTCCCACAGATCTGATACACAGGTGTACCTCTCTTAATTTTCCCCTTCTCTCTCTCATGGCCATACACCATCCTTCTCTGAGTTTCTGAGGCATTGGAGGGCATTATCTGTATCTGCAGCCTGTCAGTGTTCTCCCTGATCCATAGCCCACAAAAACCATTCTGCCACTTTGCCCTGTGTTAGAGCATCTTTTAGCATTTCCTCTTTTTTTGACATTAAGTTTATTTTTCTTTTTTTTCTCCCTCCCTCCCACCCCCATATTCAGCCTGATATTTTTGAAGCTTTGTGCCTCCTGGAGCATGCCAGACATCTGTACTCTCTTCTTGCAAAACCTTGAAAATTCATGTTGTCATTTAAAAATTTCATTTTAGAGCAGTTTGTTCCTGCTGTCCTGTTTTAATGCTTTTGGACAGCCATACAGGGAGCAGGGTGAGGGGACAGCAGATCTCCTATCTACCCTCCTTCTCAATTACAGTCATTCGCTACAGCATTCTGCCCATCACATGAGAGAGGGGCTGCATGATTGCACACCCTCCTCTTGCTCTTTCCTCACATTCCTAATATCATGCCTGCATCTGGCCCTGCTGTAGCTTAAATACATAACTCACAATGAGAAAATAAAAAAAATTAGTACAGGCCATCTTCCCCACCAGCAATAAATCTAATTCTACCAGCTCATAGGAACTTATATGCTGTTCTCAGCTCTGCTGCATCTGATTTAGGACACCATCCTGCATGTCTGTATTCAGTGGACCAAGGTTCTTCAGTCTGGAGAGGACAGCTTCAGGTTCCACAGACTAATGCAACCAGTGAGTTGTCTTACAGAATGCTACTATGTGTAACTAAATACCTCAGCATAACTTTCTGGGATGGAAACACAGGTTTTACCCTTTATGGGACAGCCCGTATCTGTACATTTAGATCAGTGGAACCTCTCTGATGGTCTTCTGGGATCACTGTTTCCCATTAGAATGATGGACAGTAAAATCAAAACCCTCTCCTACTTACAATTGCAACAAAAAGGAAATGCCATTCACAGTGTATTACTTGCTTGGTATTATTTTCTATAGATCAATGAATTGCAGGAGTCAGTGTTTTAGACTTTGATTGTCTAGAAACATATATTAGGTGACAACAGTAAATTTTAATTATCACCACTCTGTGTGACCCTGCTACAGTCCCAGCCCATTAACATCAGGCTTTGTGGTGTTTGTCATTGTGTGACTGTCCAACTCTCACACTGAGGTCAGGGGTATGTCAACTCCTGCACAATAGCCTCTCTCCTTGTTTTAAGGTGTTTGTTTTTCTTCTGATACTTACTCCATTCCATCTTCTTGCTGTATTAGAGTTTAAAGCGTAATGAGGCAGTGCCAGCCAACCAAATCTTGTTGTGTTACCGGGACATGAATGCAGGGTTATGTTCTTGTCTGCAGTGGATTAATGCCTGGTTGTTCTGTAGTCAGTGCTGAACCTGGTGTGCAGCCTCTGTGGAGGCTCAATGGGGGCTGCTCCCTAAGCACTCCAAAATTGGCTCAATCTTTTTTGTTTTCCATGGGTGAAGACATATAAACTGCATTGATTAAACCAAGAAAAGCTAAAATAGATGCAAAAATATTCCTAATTAAGCAGAACCTAAAATATTAAAAAATGCTGATTTCCATCTGCAGGATATCTATGGGCTTCTCTGCAGATGTCAGTACTGCTGCTGGTCCTTATGCCTCTATGAAGCCCTGGAGTCCTGTTGAGTGTTCAGATGATGCTGCAGGCTTTATAACAACTTTTGTCCCTGCCATTAAGAAGTGTATGGCCTAAACAGGTAAACCAGAGAGGCTGAGAACTTTCAGGATCTAAAATTAATGTAATGCTTTTTCACCACCTTCCTCGTACCTGCTTGAGGATTTCTGCTGCTGTTTCGTGTGAGCAATCAAATATCACATAGAACTCCTTGCTCTTCTTCATCTCTTTGAGCAAAGGCCTGGCATCTTTATTTCCAGAGGGCAGTTGGCGGATTTTGATTTTAATGTTGTATCTTGAAGGGGCTTTGATGAGCTCTTGCAGGCGAATTAGACCTGGAAAATGATATGTAATTATAAACGTAACCATTCTGTACAATTAGTATCTATTGTCACTTAAACAGTATCTCTTATCAGTCCCAACATATTTCACATACCCAAAGGGTAGTTGTTGGCTTCATATTTGCCAGCTTCCTAACTAATATTATTATAGCTTTTGCTTTTCATGGTTATGCTTGGCTTCAATGTATAAATATTCTGAAACATATTTTTAATTAGTTGACCATAGGATATGTTTTATTGAACCCATACTGCTACTGTTGCAAAAAAAAAAAGGATATAATGCTTCTTTCCTGAAAGTAAATTATTTTTTCAATATTAAACAAGAACATAGATTTGAAGAAACTTCCTTACGGACTTTCATACCTAATGACAAGCATGAGCAGATGAGAGCAGATAGAGGGAAAAACATGTTCAATGTCCAGAACCTCCACTGTGGCTCACTTATAAGCCAGTGGTTAGCTTGATTGACACCAATAATTATTATTAATAGGCATCCATATGGCTCTAATTGTCTTCATTCCAGAATACATTGCAATGTCCTGGAAGAGGAGCCTTAATATTCTTTTATTTATTTTATTATCAGTTTAGAGACAAAAAGCCTGAAAGCGTAGTAAAATTAAATAACTTCCCTAAGGTCACTCAACAAGTATGAGATCTTATGAAGAACCAAAATATTTTGGGATTCAGCTCTATGTCAGTAAGCACAACAACATGATTTCTAAAACCATAACTTCAGCTGGTACAAACCTCCACAGCTTATTTGAAGCCAGTGGAGCTCAACCAGTTAAGATTTGTCTAAGTATTTAAACACAGTGCAATTCTGCAAGCTAATTCAGCACTCCTATGTAATTTGTAGTGCCTTCAAAAACTAAGACAGTTAAGAGTTCTTTGAGGTGTGTCATTACAGTCTCTTTCTCATTATCCATGATTGTAATTTACCCACAAAAAACTCGCTATCTCCTGCAAGGATGCCTTATAAATATGCATAAAGAGAGTGAGAATACAGGAGAGAAGCACTTCTTAAACAAAAATCCTACAAATTATTAATATGAAAAAAATCATTGCTCTCCTGCTGGCAGTGGGTATATATTTGTCTTGTCTGTCCTTGGTTGAATGGTTCAATGCTGTATATGCAAGACAAGACAAAGCATCCCTGTTCCTTCTGAGGTTTGCAAGTCATTGCTATGTTGAGGGCTGTTGGCTTCACTCAAGGGCTAGCATTGTGTTTTGAAAAAAAATATCTTTCCCTTTGCCTGCAATGCTGGGTCTGTTCTTTGCAGGTTTTCACATATCAACAATCAATATAGAATATTAAGCATTTTGATTATTCAAATGCAAATTACTGCATGTACTGTGAGATTGGAGCCTGGCTGGAAGCCAACCTGTGTAAATATGAAACAATTTGAGCTCATTATTTTGAGAATGGGACACATGCCTCCAACACTGACTAACAAGTAGGGGAGTTTATCGAGATGTAAAGCTCTGGCTTGGTTGTACCATGCACTGAGATGTTCAGCCCTTGGCAGCAGTGCTTTGGCCACTATAACAAATAGCAACTCTAAGAAGGAAAACTGAGATCTGGGAGGAGGAGTCCAGCATGAGGGGAATCTTGTGTATTATCCACAGCCTGAAACTGAATATTGCTGTTTCTCTTTTCAGCAACAAAAAGTACTTAAGTGCAAGCATGTTGAACTGCAGGAACAAAATAACAGGATTTGCATGCACACACTCATCTCCTTTTCAGAAGAAGGAAAACGTTGTGGGCCTTAAAACATCTACTTCGGTTAAATGAGACTTGCACCTTGCACTTCCCATCACTTCCTACTGCCACATGAAATGAAGGCAAAGCCTGACTATAGTTTATTGAAGAAATCACAAAAGAATTTTTGAAGAAAACAAATAAGCACTTGGTTGTGAAAAGAGCTGCCATTATTTTTTTGGAGGACCAAGCGAAAGCTTGAATCTACTACCTGCCAGCATAATTAATACCACAGGGGAATAACCACCAATACTCTCCTTCCTCGTCCTCCTGCTCGACAAATCCAGACTCTTGGACATAGTACCATCAAATATTGATTTGGGACAATTCTTAAGTGTGAAGGGCTTAATCTGCTTCCTGGGCGAGGCAGGGAAGGTCTGGACGAGTGCAGTGTTTATAAAGGTTTCTTTTCTTCCATGTGGTCTGACCACCTGGAGCTCAGCCTGCACCAGGCTGTCCACCTGGTCAGGAAGGAAGCAGTCATTCAAGCTGGGAAGTGCTCATAAGTGATATATCCTGGGCACCAACCCCCCTCTGTCAAGTGGGTGATGTGACTTGAACAGTGACACAGGACTGCACTGGAGAAAGATGTTGTAGAGTCCAGCCAGGTGGCAGCTGTGGTGGATGAGCCTGAACTGTAAAGGCCCTCAAGAGAGTATTAGTCAGACCTGCTGAGAGAAAAGGCTAATTTAGGGCTTTGAAACAAAACCTATAAGGATGGAAACCAGACTTGCATCACTAACTTGCCTGGCCTACTGACTGTATTCTGCCGCCTTTTATCACAACACCTAAACACTTTCCCCTTTTCCTTCAGAAACAGGGTTGGGAATTTTCTGTTTTGTTGAGAAAGTATCTTGTGGTGTCTAACCTTGATGGATTCAGTAAGTTTTGGAGTCAGTTCTCCAACTACAAGTAGTGATTTGATCAATATAAATGATTTGCTCCACCACTTGAGTAAAAATATAGGGAAGATTCTGAATATTTCATACCCCTTCAAGATATCTAGAACCACAGAAAATTATGTGTAATGCATTCAGGAGTTCAAACACGCCTAACACAAACATAATCTTACAACAGGCAGATAATCATACACATTGGCAGTAAGCATGGTGATGTGCATCACTAACAGTGTTCACCTCCCCATTTCCTTATTTTTTTTTAATGAAAGGAGGAAACAGTAAAGTTGTTTAACATGGTGCATTTAGTATAATTTAACATGATGCTTAATAAGAAGCAGGATGAGTAAGTATTCGAAAAGCAATTTTTAGCACTTTAGGTTGCAGGTTTTCTAAACCTGCTTATATAACACTTCTTTATCATTGACAGTCCATTCAGTAGGTTATTAACATTTAACAACTAAGGTGATAAATATTGGAACCTTGAATGAATTCTAGAAGATTGAAAAAAAGTGCTAATGTTTTGTCAGTATCAGAAAGGGTATATGACATGGAACAGCTTACCCCAGTGTATGCACGGGACAAGTTAAGAGTAAAGCTGCTATGGTGGTAAAATGCTGAAAAATTAAAACTTGGGACTGTAATTGAGAGAGAAAGAGTGCCTTTGGTGCTACAAGTTCTGTAAACATGGCTAGCTTGCTAGATATAAAGCACTTGTCCCCGGAAGTGTCCATCTTCATATATCATATAACCTGCTTATGAAAAAAGTGGGGCTGAAAAAGAGCCATTTGCCAGATTTCAAAAAGCAGATGTCAGTTAGAAAGCCTTGTGAAACACCAGAGGTCTGTGAAGGTTGGAGCTAAGCTGTTCAAATATTTGTAGTGCTCTTGTCTCTATATGCACTCCAAAATCACTGACTGGAAAAAAAGTTATGGCTGAAAAACTTCTGGATTACAAGAATTGGCAGCTTGGTGAATAATGGTTGAGATAAGGAGGGTAGGCACAAACAATTTGGATAATTTGGAAACGTGAGCTCACTTTAGATGAACTGATTTTTTTAACATTGCACAGTCCAGAGTCATAGTTCACCTTGGCAAACAGGCATAGTATGTGGTCTCTGTGGTGGAGCTGGCTGTTATGGCATGTAGGCTTGGAGCAGTGTGTAGCATGAAGTATAAAACCAGGATTTTCCACACACTCCTCAAATTAGACTCTTAACTGGGAGAAGACGTAATCTCAACCTGAAAAATCTGAGCATGGATGACTGAAAGTTCACTGTTACAGCTCTGAGTTTATAGTTTGTTTAGGAATGAAGCCACTCTTCACAGAAAAGCAGCCCCTAAAAAAATTATAGATTAATACATTTTCTTCTTCTTGTAGTGTAACAATGTAAAACATGAGAGATGAGAAATAAAAAGAGTTTGAGCTAAATGTCATCACTCTAACCCAAAATCCAATTCCCAGTGAGGGAAATGACACTGCCTGGAACGTTTTGAGTGTCAGCACACTATATTATTTCAGCCACAGGAGTAGTAATCCCTAGATTCGTAAAGACATGAAACAGTGGCTGGGACTTCCTTGTA
>NW_009953950.1:894883-905667 GCF_000747805.2 Chaetura pelagica
ACTCTTTCACAGCCTCTGTGTATTAAAAACAAATTTTTAAAAAAGGCCTAGTCTCTGATAAGCTTTTAAATCACTTGTTCCCAGGAATGAGTTTATTCTTCTCTTCTTTTTTTGTTGTTCTGTGAATAAAAAGGGATGTGTTATGCATATTGGTTGTCCACGGTATGTTGCTGGACAGCTATGACTACTGTGTGCCCCAGAAGAATGTTCTCACAACAAGTTACTGATCTCTGAATTGAGAGTCCCAGTCTGGAAGCATATATAGAAATTGCAACTTTCAGATTCAGTCTTAGGTACCCAGTTAAAAAATGCATTGACTGTTTCTGAGACAGTTTCAAGAAACAAAGTAGTTTCTATATTAAAAATTATGCGGCTTGAACTTTCATGTTGCAGATGTGTTTCCTTTTAAGATCAATCCCAAGTTGAGAGAGGGAATCCCTAGTCAACCCCAAACTAGCATATTTATCAGTTTGAAGCTGTGATGTTGGTTCCACAAATAGGAAGCAAAACATGGTTTAGTATTCAGGATCTGAGAGCTACCTCCTGGTGACTTCTTAAGGTCTGATGAAATGAACCACTTTCCAAAAGCAGCAGAAGGATAGCTGCAACTTAAGAGACCTTTTTCTTCCATATTCTGGGGAAAACTGCTGTAAGTATGCCAAACTGAACTATCACAGACACTCTCTCACAATTTATTCTTGTATGTATGTTAATAGAAGTGCATGACCTGCAGTGCACCAGTGCTCTACTTACCTGTGCTGTCTTCATAGACTACTGTAACTATTTTCCACTTGTAGTATAGTACAAGGTCCAAAACTGCTCTGCTGATGGCTGCATAGTCTGGATAGAGGTTGATGTAAAACGCATCTTTGTTATCCACTGTAGGGTGCTTCCAACGGGTCTGAATGTGGGGGACTTCAAGTGCATTACAAATGGACTGCACTGCACTGACAGAAGAGCTGTGGGAGGGTCCAAACAGAGCAGCTACACCAAGGGCGAGCTGGTCACATGCTGGTGGGGAGAAGTAAAGAGAGGAAGAAGCTGTCAGTCACCCAAAGCAAGTGATTTGTCTGATGTTTACCAAGATAGTTTATTCTTCATCCATCCCTATAATTTCAAAGTGAGAATGGGTAACCATGTTGCTCCCAAACCCACTGGGATTGCCAGTTGTTCCTGAAAATGGCTTTACTGATAAGCATTATATCCTAGAACCTGCTTGCTACAAATAAAAACAAAACAACTCCTCTGCTCATTACCTTCAAATCGTGTTCATTCCTAAATTACCTTTCTCCGAATAGCATTTTCCTGGAGGAACCAGGAGCTTTCTGGCTATGGGCTTGCCAAAGGGACATCACATTAATTAGATTTCATGGCAGCATGTCAGAAAATATGTTCATGGAGTCACAACAGATACTATATGGATTCCCTCCATGACTGGCAAGCTTCTATCAATGTGAGTTGCTTTAATTTCAGGCTACTGAAGTAATAAACAGTAAAGGGCACTATAATTCATGGTGCTCTATAATCTGTATTTACCAAACAGGCAATTAAGCCTAAAGCCCTCAGTAACAACACAGGGAAATAAAGAACCAAAATGCACTGACATTTTAATGTGTCTTGAAATCAGTCAAATGCTCGTATGAAAAAGGTTTCTTTCTCCTTATGCCTCTATCTCAGCCAAGAGAATACCTCCTGTAGGGGTTTTTTTTTTTCATTTTTCTTTCCCTCCCATGTCTTTTCAGGCTAACAGATGGAAGATGAAGTAATATTAATTATTTTTGTCCATTAGTAAAATTTACTGCAATTTTTTTAAATAAGATTCTTATCAACTGGGACAAAGCCCTGCAGGGAGTTGCAATGCTGTACTCTTCTAAGGTCATTCTGTGCAGAAATACAGCAATTTCTGTGATTGGATGGAATAGTAAGTACACAAACATCCACAATGAGCTGAGATTTTTTAAATTAATGTTTAGCTCTCTGATAGCAACAGAATAGAACAGAAAATAATGTTTTCAGTCTACAAAGGAATGCTTTAGAGATAGCGCAAAATACAAAGGATTTCAAGGTTTAATTCAGAAGCCTTCTTAAAGGATGACAGATTTTAATGTACAAATTGCATAAATAATATAAATAATTCATGGTGGGAAGAAACTACTATTCTCTACATGGATTCCTTGCATTTAGATTTACAAAAATTTTTCTAATTAATTCCTTCCTATAGATTCCATGGAGAAGGTACTTTCACAATAGTCACAGGAGACATTCTGTCTCTACAGGGAATCTAAAATCCTGTTTCAGTCTGGATTATATGGATTACAAATTCAGTACACCTGATTTTTTATAGCATATAGTTTCAGCATATACCTGATACTTGAAAAATAATACAATCAAGATAATTTAAAGCTATTTTTGATGCTCTTTGAAAGCATTCTCATTTTTCCCAGTCCTTAGTAAGAAACTAGAATACTACAAGGAGTATTTAGTAATTTAGAAGTTTGGAAGGTCTCACCAGCATTCTTGCACAATTCATGACATGAAGTGTCTTTATTTCCAGCTTTCATTTGCCCTGCAGCAGACAGATCTTTTGCCTTATAGCAAGCATATTGTGTACCATTTAGAGTGATAAATGTTGTCATGAACTGCAAAGCAAATCTGCAAAGTCTTAGCAACTTATGGGTCCTTTTCCAGATTTGTTCACGAGATTGTGTTCATGCCATGTAATTCCAGGAACCAGATTGCTGTACGTAAGTTTTTAGCAAACTTGAAGGTTGCCTCCTAGAGGTGAAGAAATACACTGTACTTAAGGAGAGGTGATAGTTTTTCCCTTTCTGTTTTGGTGTGCAAGTAAATTAGATGCAAGTAAATTGGGCCATAATTTTCCCTCTGAGAGAAATAAAAGAATAGTCAAAAACATTCCAAACTTTCCAGTCCGATTCTTATAGTTTGTACCAGAGGGATTTACTTGTGCCTCTAAGTCACTGAAACATTAGCATTTCAGGAGAGGGAGACTACTGGTCTCTGTTCATTAAAGTGCAACAGAAATATTTTGTTATTAATAATGGACTTCCATGTGTGTGCACTAGTTATGGGTTATGACATCCTACTGTGCTCCCTGTTAGTTCATGATCATATTCTGCAAAGTTCCAGGTGGCAATTTTTGAAAGAAATTTTTTTGAAAGAAAAATGAGTTGGACACCTTCCATCTGTGGCTCTTAGCATGCAGACAGTATGTAGGTGTTCTATCAGAAACTAGATGACAAGTCCAAGTCCAGCATCATTCTTAATCTGAGCATCCATGAAAGATGTTACTGTTCATATAAACATTAAAATCAGAACAACAAAAAAATTAAAAAAAATAGACCAGGTTGGGAAAAGTAGTATGTTTCTGACACAGTAATTGAGATTATTACCTCTTCTTGAGGCTTCAAAGCTATCAAAAAGGTTAATTCTCTGGATGTCATAGGTTAATGTGGTATTAGGCATCAGTGTTCTGTTTCTATTAATGTTGGTGACTGCAAACTTGAAAGCCAATTCTTCAATATTAACAGGTTCATTTTCCACAGTTTCAAATATCCCTCCTGTTGAAACAGAGATAAATGAGAAGCATTATTCACCTTTTCATCACTGTTCATAAAAAGAGAAAAAAAAAATTATAGCAATAATAAACTGAGTGTTCATAAAGGAGAACAGTTAAAAGCACTTCAGCAAAAGCAGATTGGATCATTGGTTTTTATCTACAATGTCACTGTAGGTTAACTCAATATTATGAATGTTGCTTAGACAAACATCTGTGAAAGGTGAAGCATATTTGTTATTCAGGCTTTTCAAATTAAAATTTTAAATGGTTGTGAAAACTTCTATCAAGTTCTCAACTAATGAAAGCAATGATATTCATAGGTCTTGTTCTCCTTGCCCCAGTCTAATCTGTTTAGAGATAAAACTTGAATGTGTTGGAGACGTTTTCTGAAGTGTTTCTGAAGACCTTGGCAGTACAACATCCACACTCAGAAGTGACTTAGGAGACTGAGCAGAAATGGGCTGAAAGTTTCCAATTGAGATCTGTGTCTTAGTAGAGCTTTGTTTTTTTATAAGTCTTAGGCATTGTTGTCAGCCATTTCTCAGTTTGCTTAGGGAGAGGTGAGTATCTTTACACCTCAAAGCTCATTGCTGAATGAACTGAATTTGTTGGCACAGAACACAACTGATCCACACACTGCTCCCACATAAGGTCTCACCTCTGTGCCAGTGTTAAGTGATATCTCCAATGTTGTAGTGTCTACCAGCACCATCATGGCACTGGTTTAAAAGTCTCCTTACAAGGACAGTGCTAGATCTAGCACAATTGCTCTAAACTTACTATCATTCCTCTAGACTCTTCTCTCAACATCTGTTTTGAACTGTTTGAACAAAGAGGTGTCCCAACCCATTCCATTGTCAGAACTTATTTTCTACCTTTTGAGCCATAGTTGTAAATACTTCTTGCTCCTTTTTAAAATAAATGAGGTTAATCTGAACTTTTCTTTAACCTGGAAGAAAGTTTTTTTTCAGAAGATTACCTGTAAATAACCACTCTGAATTTGGGAAGCATTCTGAACGGCTTTGGCACACACTCTGCGCTGGGGAAGGTGGCTGTGTTTCAAGTCAACAAGCTGTCCCACTTATCCTGGGATGTCTACTCCCTCTAGCCTCTAGAGACTTTATTATGCCAACAAGACATTCAGGCTGCCTAGGAGCACTGGGATTTGATGAATACATAACAAACACAGCTAATTTGAAAAAAAATTGCTCCTTTAAAAAGCAATCTCGAGCTTCAGTACTTGATTTTGCAAGTATAATTTCCTCATTTAGCGCAAGTCACTAGAGAATACTTTGGATTTCTTGGTTACATATTATTGCATTTCCTCATGTGAAATTTGAGTCCTCGATATTGCTTTATATTTTCTGAGCACGAGAATGCATTCAGCTAATGTGCTGCAATCTCTTGCAATTTTGATGTCACCATTGCAGGAATAGTGCAGTCATTAGCTGACAATCAGGAAAAAGGAACTCTGTGGAATTAAAACCTGTTTTGAATTTTAACTCAGCAATGAAAACACTGGAGGCTATCAAACCCAAATTGGCAATGTAATGGCTAGCTACTCTTGAATATCCTGCATTATATTATCTCTCAGAACCATATATAACAATACCTGAACATGACTGAAACAATTTTGCCAACTTGAGTAATTTTCTCCACTATATGTATTTCTCATTTACTATATGCATGTATCAGAACCTTAAGGACTTTATGATATTTTTTCCTCTCCATAATAAAAAAGAAAAGTGATTACAAGAGACTATGACACACAGAAATAGCTGGAAAAAAAATGTTTAAGTGCTAGTTTTGAAATAAAATGGAAAACTTTAAGTGGAATGCTGCGAGTCATCAGGATTTTCCAGATTTGAGAACTATAGCATTACCAGAAGGAAAAAAATTGGATGTATGTTCCTTACGGTCTGGTAATTCCTCATCTCAATGATGATAACAAGTTTGTTACTTTTGAGGTTAAATAAAGTTTGCTTTCCCTCTTTCACCTGAGGAAGACAAGTATTTTCAGTTACCTGTAATGCCAGCTTGTGTTTGGGTCAACAAGATAAAACTGGTGTGTTTTGCTTGGATTCCTAGTATAATTAGCAGACTGTTGTTTCATAAGGCAAGATGGATGTCACTGGGAATAATGCATAGCTTGAGATAACTCTCATAAGACAGGGTGACCACCACCTCTCTCCACCTCCAATAAGATGGGTCTCTTACCTTTTGATCTTGGTAAAAAAAATAATCTCCTTCTTGGAAACTATTATTGTACTTTGCTTGGATTGCCTTTTTTTGTTTTTTTCAACTTCTTTCAAAAATCCTTGAGGTAACCTTCATACCTATGCATGCACAAGCACTTTCTCATTTTAGGACTAGAATTTTTTTCAGACCTCTAATCAGTTGCCTATTAAATAAAGATTAATTTTAATGGATGTATTTCCATTAACTGTTTATACTTGATTAACAGAATTTTGCAGATTTTTTTCTTGGTCCCTTTTAAAAAAGAGTATTAGCTTCCTGGGCAGAGAAAAGGAAGTGGAAGGAAAGGAATAGTGATGGGAAGACTGAAAGTTTTTATGGATGCATTCGATAAGCAAACTAATCAAAACTGCAAATGCACTACCATGTACACTTCACACGTATTCAGATGGGTCTCTTGGAAAGTCAACTGTATAATCAATATGTTGGTAGCCCTTCAACACAATTTCCAGTTTTCTTTTGTACACATTCACATAGCAGTAAAGCAGCTAGAGAGAGCTTAGATTACATACTTTAATTTGCTGGTGAAATACTCTTGATAGGTCTGGTGTAAGAACTGGACAGATAGCCCTTCCTGCTTTCTCCCCTGTGCCTCCACTAAGAATGGGGAAGTATTCAGACTGCAAGCCTTTCTTCCAAGTCAGTAAATATTTACTTCACTGAATGTTCTCTTGATTAAACCCTAAAGTAAGTACATAGTAGTGCCCTGCTGCCCATGAACAAAGAACAAGAGAGTTTATTGAAGAAATTGTTGCTCACTGTGAGTGATGTTTGGGATAGTTGAATCAGTCTATAAATTTGCATCACAAACAAGCCAGCAGAAAAAACCCGTGGCTGTTCTATGCTGTTGTGTTTTCATCCACGTATTCTTAATGAAATCTAGCAATTTAGTAAATAGTTTCTCTTCTCTCATGTTCTGTTGATGAGTTACTGTCAAGTTTAGAATTTATTGTCAGGTCCAGGTTAAAAAAGAAATAGCAGAGTAAGTGACAAGTTTGATGAAGAACCAGTTTATCAAATGATTCATTTAAATAAAGCAATTACTGTACAACATTTAAAAAACAAATTAACCACAGGTCTTTACAAGGGAAGGAAAAAAGGTTAACTCAAGATATAAATGATGCTCCAGAAATGAGGCTTTTACAGCTAAGCATAAAAACAAGCACCAGCTTTCAAACTAGGTTGCTGGTAGCAGATACATGGGACAACACTTAAATTTTTGTGTCCTCCCCTTCACCTCCCTCCCCTCCTCCCCAGTTATTCAGTTAGATTGTGAATCTGCTCCAGCTGCTTTGACCAACAAAAGGCTGCTTAGTCCTGGTCAGTGGCAGACCTGCCTTTTCTTCTATACAGATCTTTGATTAATGGGATTTTACAAATCCCTATGAGTGGGATTGCCCACCTGAGTTAGCAGGAAGCTGCCTACCTGAAACCAAGTGAATGCCAGAGTTATTAGAGGTTGTTCTGCTTTGCATGGATGTCAACACCTCCCTGAGGCTGTCTAAGCAAATGCAGCAGAGAAGCAATGCCAGATGTGGGTTACCAGCTCCTACTGATGGCAGGGAGTAGCTCTCCACCAGCCACACGTGGGCACCTTAACAGGTAATCCTACTTCAGGGCATATGTGTGAGGAAACCTTTCACTTTCAGCATTTAATTTATAAAGTGTTATCTGTGAGAATGAAGGAAAAAAGCTGTATCTGCCCCTACTTTGAATGTAGCTGTGGAAAGCATGAGGAAGCGGACGATCTGGCTTATATTGCTCTGTCAGAAATGAGGGCTGAACCAGAGTAACTGCTCTGCAGAGAGAAGCGAGGGATGCAAGTCAAACTGACAGCTACGACAAAGCATCAGCTTCATTCATCCCCTGAAGATAAAAAAATTCTACAACAAGTAAAATGTCAAAAATATAAAAGCACACCTCAGTAGGCACACCTGAAAAAGCATCTCCAGTCCTTCTGAGCAAGCAAATGCTTCCATTTAAAGGTGCCATCACAGACTGAGAGAGTTTTAGAAAAGGTCACAGCTGAATCAATTTCCATCTATCTCAATAGGTCTCAATGTCTTGCTTCAGGATAAGGCAGAGCTCAAAAGCTTGTTATTGGAAAAATTCCCTGTCCATGTTTTAAAACCAGTCATAAACAGCAACAGCTAAAAATTGTTGACCTTTCTGATGGCAGTGATCAACCTGTCTCCCTAGGCTTCTTTGGTCAGGTTACCTCAATGCAAAATATCTCACTAACATATTTCAGTCCCAATACAGCAGATGTAGTTTAAGTTTTTTGTCATGTATATGTAGAATTGCCTGAGAAGCCTTGAAGGAATTTCTGTGATTTCAGTCAGTAGTATCACTTCAGTGCTTTCAAGGTAAAACATTAATTTTTAAAAATATTTTTAAAAGCCATATCCCACTTGCAATGAGATTCTCCTTACCTACTTCACAGAAAACATAAGAACAGCATCTTAATGCTTTGTTGTTGGTTGGGATTTTTTTGTTGTTAGTTGCTGCTTCTTCTTGAAATACTACAGAGAGCCAGGTGAAATGGAGGCTGGTTTACAGATAACAAGGATACTGACAGCTTGCAGAGGTATGAAAATGCCATGCTTTTTGCGGGTGGTCTCTATTTCCTTCTGACACCTAAAGGACACTGACAGAGAAAAAACATGTTCTGCTCTCAAGCCAGCCTGAGACTTAGTGCTCACCAAAGACATGCCAAAAAAAGCAGTTATTTATAAGATGTAGATCTTGCTCTGGGACATTCTTGTGTTCATTATCTTTGCAGATAAATTTCGTATTTCCCAATTAAGTTTGTTAAAACTCGCTCCACCCCACTGGTGGCTGTGTGAGGCAGCCCTGTGGCAGGTCCATGGCCGACACGCCAGACAAGCAGCCAACCTCCTTTTCACACCAGGAGTCACTGTGTATCAGCTACTCAAGTGTTCTCCAGACATTTTTAAAATAATATTCTCTATCACTAACATAATTCTTTCTACTTTTTCACAGTGGAAAATTCTGGCAGTGTAAGGAATTCATTTGCTTGCATCATTCAAATAGAGAGAAGTGTTGCTGAATACTAGATCCAGTATTCAAGGACCATAAGTCAAGCTACCAGATACAATGAGATTTAAAAGATATATTGCTCAGATTTTTATTTGCTGCCTGATTTTCATCCTCCAGCATGCTAACTCTCTCCTATAGCAGCACTCCCAGCAACTTAAAGACAACAGCTCAGCTACTCATCCATGCACATGACTATAGGAGAGCCCATTAGTATTTACACAACGTTTTTTAATACTGTGACAGAAATTAGAGTGAGAAACAGGAGGCATTACAAAACCTGAAAGCGTGTTGTTTGTGTTCTTGTTCAGGTTCTGCACTTCAGAAGAACGCTGTTTGAAAACAAACATGCTGACCATGCAGTAAAACAATTTGAAATATTAAAACAGAGAGACTAAGAAGAATGGTAGAGGAAAAATATAGTCAAGATTAACAACTACAATTTATTCTCATAAAAACCCAAGTATTTTCCCCTTTACTAGAGAAAATGGGGATTTTCAACGGTTTGCAGCTCTTTCTAGTTAAAGGCAAAACTTCAGTTCTACAAAGCTGATGTTAGGTTTCCTTTCCTTGTTCAAAGGGTACCCTAGTTTCATAGTCTTATCCTCCTGGGAAAGTGTTTGTTGCACAGGATGACACACTGAGTAGGTATTCTGGAAGCACAGGTCTCACTGGATGTCGCTGCTCCATCCCTAAAGCTCTGAGCCACAGATGGATTTCAAAGGCAATCCAGTGTCACAACGTGCAAGTAATTTGTGACCAGAATTTCCAGAAACATCTGAACATCTATCTCCTGGAGGGGTATATGCTTTGAGAAACCTCCCCCCCCCCCCTTTTCACAGCACCATCTGAACATCAGGAGGTCCATGAGACCTCATTAAAGCCTACCTGTCAGTCATAGAAAAGAAATGAGAGTTAAAATCCTAATGACTGTGCCTCTATGTGCCACTGGTTTCCTGAAAGACAAGCTGTTGCTGATGCCGAGTTAGTGTAGAAGTCATAAAACTAAATTAGCATGCAGTTTTCCCTTGCTGTCTGTCAATACAGATATGGCCTTACACCACTCTGCTGCCATGATGGCTGTGGACTCACAAGCACCTCTGAAGCTCAGTGGGGCTGGCAGAGTGGTAACGGTCGACCTGCTGGCTTGAAAAGGAACAGGGTAGAGCAAAACAACGCATATGAAGATTTTTTCTCCTCCAGATAATGTCCTCTTACAGAGCTAAAGTGTGTGCCACTTGGTGTGAAAGCACTGGAAACTCTCTCCAAGCATTTCTTTCCATCCTTGCGTCTCACCAGAGGACACTGCAAGTGCACCCATTACAGAGCTAAGTCTGGGCATTCATCTTACTGGAAAAAAATAACCAAATGAGTTATTACTCAGAGGCTTACTTTTAGCAGACAGTTTAAGAGTATTTTTCTTTTTAAAATTAGCTCACTTACTTTAAGATTAGTCTAGAAATTGATTATTAACTCTAATTTATACATGACCTATTAACTACCTTGTTATATGTTGGTGATAAAAAAAAATTATCCAGAAGAATCATTAATGAACACAATTCTATAAAAAACAGTAACTGCATTTTACATTTACATAGCCAGGTTGAAGTGGGTTTACTCCCCTAGATTTTTATGGAATTAGATGCATGGGTTCTGCATTTGGTGGCAATTCAGCAAGATTTGGACTGGAGAGCTGGGCAAAAGGGAACCTAATGAGGTTCAATAAGAGTAAGTGTGCAGTCCTGCACCTGGGAAGGAATAACAACATGCACCAGTACAGATTACTACCTGACCTGCTAGAAAGCAGCCCTGTGGAAAAGGACCTTGGAGTCGTGGTGGACAACAAGTTATCCATAGGGCAGTAATGTGCCCTTGTGGCCAGGAAGGCCAATGG
>NW_009953950.1:905691-906822 GCF_000747805.2 Chaetura pelagica
AAAGAGTGTGTCCAGCATTTCAAGAGAGATTCTCCTCCCCCTCTACTCTGCCCTAGTGAGACCACATCTGGAGTATTGTGTCCAGTTCTGGGTTTCCCAGTTCAAGAGGAACAAAGATTTACTTGAGAGAGTCCAACAGAGGGCTACGAGGATGATTAAGGGACTAGAACACCTGCCTTATGAGGAAGGCTGAGAGACTTGGGGCTGTTTAGTCTGGAGAAGAGACTACTGAGAGGGGATCTTATTCATGTCTACAAATATCTGAATGGTGGGTTTCAAGAAGGAGGGGTCAATCCCTTTTCAGTCATGCCCTGTGATAGGACAAGGGGCAATGGACACAAACTAGAACACAGGAAGTTCCACCTCAACACGACAAAAAACTTCTTTATTGTGAGCGTGACAGAGCACTGGAACAGGCTGCCCAGAGAAGTTGTGGAGTCTCCTTCTCTGGAGACTCTCCAGACCCGTCTGGATGCATTCCTGTGTGACCTGCCTGAGGCAGTCCTGCTTGGCAGGGGCTGTTTGACTCAATGATCTCCAGAAGTCCCTTCCAACCCCTCATATTCTATGATTCTGTGAATGCAAGCTGAACACATTAGCATTCTTTGCACTGGTCAATTCAGCTTTACAACAAGGACCTCTGAGTTAGGCGGCTATTATCATCTTAATTTCATAGGCGCTGAAACTCAGAGCTTGAGCAACTTTCCTACCATCACTCCCTCTTCAATCTGTTCAATAGCTGTTTTGGAAACCTTCCATGTGTTGTGCTGTTTCAGTCTATTCCCGCCCTTTTTCAAGCCTCTGTCCTTATCTCGACATTCACCGGCTTTGCATTCACTCAACCTGGCTCCTGTCCAGTGTGCCTTCGATTTTATTTCTCATTGCTGTACCCTGCCAGATGTCACTGCCATTTCATTGCCTATGCCAGATCCTGGGTCTGGATCACTTTGTAACTCATCATCTGTCTGTGGGCTCCTCCTTTTAAGATACACTTCAAACAAAACTTTAAGCCCATACCCTTGCCTATTTTACACTCTAACCTCACTGGTTGTAGTAATCTGAATTTAAAAGAAAAGACAGTGAGCATAGAAAGGCAAATATCTAGCTGTGGTGCTGAGCTGGGTTCCTGCT
>NW_009953950.1:906840-923136 GCF_000747805.2 Chaetura pelagica
CTGCTGCCTCTGCAGATTGCAAGCCTCTCCAGACTACAAGAAATTTGAAACCAAATAGAAAAATTTGGAGATGGGTTGGTTTTAGGGAGGTCACTGAATATTTGGCAAATTTAGTGTCTCCTAGGCTCAAAACTGCACAACAACTGAAACCTACCTCTAGGCATGCGTTTAGGATGCGATTGGATCCCAGTGACTTCTGTGCAGATTTTTCTCTCAGCTTTAACAAGGAACGGCTTGTCAGGCTTTGCAGTTTGTTTCAAAATTTGCTTGATTTAGACTGAACCCTCACGGGCATTCAGCCTTTCTGTTATTTTCATGCAGCATGGTTAGTGCTTAATTACACAGTGATGAAACTGGTAGATATAACATTTTGGTTTCAGCCCTCGTGCAGACAAGTGTGACTTCTGTGACTGCCAAAGAGCTGCAAGCTCTTATGTCGGGTCTGAATATATAACTCGCAGCAAACAAAGCCTCATTAAAGATTGAGGTGAAGAATACAAAAGAGGGAAAGGATCCTACACACAAAATGTTAAAGCACTTCTCTTCCCCAAACCCTCTTTATGAGATCCAGGGTTGGGGTTTTATAATTATCTGCACTCTAGCAAGGTACTGCATTCAGCTATGCTTTTATTCTGTGGAAAGCATAGGGATAAAAATATGTATGTGTGCATGTACATATATAAAAAGTTGAGCTTATTAAGATACAATGATCAGCTTTTCCCAATGGGATTTATTTGAGTTCAGCTTGTGAGTTTGGAAATATTTCCCAAGGGCTCAAGGGGCATGATTCATGTTATAGAACTTCAAAGTGACAACTTTTTTTAACAGGGAAAAAATGGTTGACCTGATTTAGATATCTCTTGCAATACAGTGGCAGTACTAGCCATAAACTAAAGGATCATTTTAGAGATACAAATTCTCTATTTGATAGAAATAAAGCAAGAGAAAAACAGAAGAGGGAGAGAATGGGCTTTAATTACCCAGTTACATGTGCAACATTGGGTCCCATCTGATGCTATTTTTGGACATGAAGCAAGGGGAAGGGAACAAGAATTGTCTTCCTTCTCTTATTTGTGTTAGAATTATGCAGATGAGCCTTGCAGAGACCAGCCTCAGATTTTGTGTGAGATGTTTTCCACAGGAGCAGGGCATTGGCTGAAGCAGCATACACAGAGTTTTGGCACCCTGCTTTCCCTCCACCTGCACATACGATCTGGTCTGCTTGGAAAAGCATGGCTTGCATGTCATCTTTTGTGAAAGCATGTGGCAAATCAAGCTTCCATCTTCAACAGAACCACATTTTAATCAGGATATGTGGCATGAAAGGAGCTGCTCTTGTCAGAGTTCCCCAGTAACCTTACTGAAAAAAGTAAACATTTCTACTGATTTCAGTAGGTTTTAATCAAACTCTCTCGTGGCTGAGAACCTCTCCCACCATACCAAAACAACTTCAGTAGTCCCACTGGAAGAGAAACTTACTTTCTGTCATCCTTTTAAATCTTTCAGAGCACTACTTCACAGTTAGGTTTTTCCTACATATCTGTCTGTGTCAGAGAAATTCCCTCTGAGACATCCAGGCATCTGGATTAATTGGTGATCATGTGCTGGACTACAAGACATTTCTGAAAATGGAAAGGGATGGAAAGGCAACAAGAAAATAGAGAGGAAGGAACAATCGTAGGGGGAAAAAAAAAAAAAAAAAAAAAAAAAAAAAAAAAAAAAAAAGAAGTTTATTTTAAGGAACAAAGGAAGTAAGGGAAAAAGAATTTCACAGAAGTAAAAAGGAGATGCAAACTGGAAAAAAAGTTGGTTGAAGACTGAAAGACTGATGGCATCAAGCTGTGGAACGTGCAGGAGGATTTTTTTTACTGATTTTATCTGTTTACATCTCAGAAGTATTATAATGCTTTAAAAATATAGTAAGATTTGTTGCAGATACAAAGTAACTGTACCTTACATTTGAGGAAACCTTAAATCAAACAGACCAATACAGGCTCTATCTAAAACAACAGCAAGGAAAATCGAATTCAGAGGGGTTTAATCACCTGCTTTTATGTAAGCACCTAGTTAAAGCAGGAGGTATATCTGTGCAAAAAGCACTTTATCACCCTCCTTTGCAGTGGCTACAAGATTTTACCCCTTCCAGAAAGTAGCAATCAGTACAGACGGTGCAGTTATATTAATTTTTTTTTTAATGCACTATGACAGCAGATAACCCATAGAAAGATATATAAATTCCTACAACTGTAAGTCCTGAAAAGGTTAATCTAGCTGTAGAGCAGTCCTGAGACATGAGAATATAGTTTTGCTATAAAGCAGTTGTGAGTTTGCATATGCAATGCAACTACTTCAGGATTAGCCATTTTTCTGAAGCCATTAGAAGAAATAGAAAGAAATTTCAAAATCCTAGACTGTACTTTGAAATGTACGTTGTTCAGTAAACAGCATTTTTATGCATAAACATGAGAGTTACATCTATAAAAATCATATACTCTCTTTTCGTGAGTGCCCATTAAGCACTATTATATGTAAGATGCTTAGGAACATAAGGTCTTTATTAAAGCTGAAGAAATCTGAGTTTATCCTGGAAAAGCATGGATAAACTCAGATCACAGAATATCCAAAAGGACATCCTTCCAGAAAGGAGGTGGTGGCAGAGGGAAGTTAAAGTTGGTAGGGAGGGCATTTTAAACTCTAACTTTAGTCAATTGCTCTTTTCTTTCTAAAATCCAGCTCTTACAATTCCCCTTAAGGCAGGGCTACCTATTGATCCAGAGGTGATTGACATAGGGAACGTCAAGGAGCCCACAGCTTGCAAGCCTCAGCAGAGATCTCCTTTTATAGATTATTATGGAAAATTTGCAGTTTTGAGCATGCAAATACAGTATTCTAATCAAGAGTTTAAACATTAAGGAATCAAAGATTACATTAGCTTTTGCTGTCACACATTGTGCATGAAGTAATACTGAACTTTTACTTCTCTTTCCTTCCAATACACAACAACTGTTTATGGTAGACTCCTTTGGGTCTGAAGTTGGTCCTTTCACTCTGGAGGAAAGGCTTAATAATTTAATAATAATTTATCTAAATAAATTATTTAATAATAATTTATCTAAAATGGAGAGGGCTTTGCCAGTGACAGTCACCACCCTTTCCTCCTCCCATAGTGGCTGGAGATCCCCTGGGACCCTTAACTAACCCTGATGAAGTCCTGACTGACAGATGGAGCTTACTGGCCCCACTGGTACAGACAGCAAAGGCAGTCAGTGGGGTAGGCCTAGCCAGAAAACAAGAAAAGTGATTCAGTTCTAGTGTCCTTATCCTTCTCATAGAAGGGGGAAAAAAACTCTCATACCATTTTTTTGCCTCTTATGGCAATTGTAAGAGACTTATGTAGCACAGGGCAGCCAATAAACCAGGGCTAGGACAGTGGCCTGAGACATGTGCTCCCTCTATCCAGCCTCACTCACAAATCACAGTCTATACCCCATAAAACTTTGCCAACAAAATGGTGACAGTATGGATCTGTTTCTGCGAAAAGTGTAATAAAAGGCAAATTCAAGTCCAGGACCTCCGTGGTCTTCCAATGCCTCTCTCCTGCATGAGGCAACATGACCTGGAGTCTTAACACTGAACAATTCAATCAGAAATCTTCCTGACTCAGCTTGAAAAGTACACCAGAAGCAACACTTGGGAAGCTCTTGGCACCTTCCCCTGCTGTCTACACCTCTAAGCATGGAAGGCTGGAGATCCCCTGGGACCCTTAACTAACCCTGATGAAGTCCTGACTGACAGATGGAGCTTACTGGCCCCACTGGTACAGACAGCAAAGGCAGTCAGTGGGGTAGGCCTAGCCAGAAAACAAGAAAAGTGATTCAGTTCTAGTGTCCTTATCCTTCTCATAGAAGGGGGAAAAAAACTCTCATACCATTTTTTTGCCTCTTATGGCAATTGTAAGAGACTTATGTAGCACAGGGCAGCCAATAAACCAGGGCTAGGACAGTGGCCTGAGACATGTGCTCCCTCTATCCAGCCTCACTCACAAATCACAGTCTATACCCCATAAAACTTTGCCAACAAAATGGTGACAGTATGGATCTGTTTCTGCGAAAAGTGTAATAAAAGGCAAATTCAAGTCCAGGACCTCCGTGGTCTTCCAATGCCTCTCTCCTGCATGAGGCAACATGACCTGGAGTCTTAACACTGAACAATTCAATCAGAAATCTTCCTGACTCAGCTTGAAAAGTACACCAGAAGCAACACTTGGGAAGCTCTTGGCACCTTCCCCTGCTGTCTACACCTCTAAGCATGGAAGACACAGGCCCCAGCAGAGCATGAAGAGTAAGGTGATCAGTGTAGGGAAGCTACACCCTGGCACCTCCCCCAGCACTGTCTCTCACTTGTACCTTCCCAATGCGTGGCCCCAGCCTCACTGCCTTTTTTCCTCGGGTCTGCTCAGCTTAGCACTGTCTCTCACTTGCACCTTCCCAATGCGTGGCCCCAGCCTCACTGCCTTTTTTCCTCGGGTCTGCTCAGCTTCTTTTACATGCAAACTGGGTTTGGCCCAACAGACAGTCAAATACAGCTGTTACTAAAACACACCATTGAGCCAAGAGTGCTTCAGTCCTCATCAGGCTGAAATGATGGCATTTCTTGTAACATCTCAGCAAAGGGGAGCATCAGCCATGTTTTATAGCCATTAGATAAAGGTGGATGCTCAGAACCCAGAAGATGTGTATTAATAAAACATGGCCAGCTTGCTGAGCTTGTCTTGGCTTAATGAGGAACTACGTAACATGTCTATTAGGAAAGGATTATTCTGTGGCACAGCCCCTTTGTGAATAGAATGTAGTAATGTTGGGGCTTAACAAGTGCAAGATTTTCCCAAGCCTCTTTTACTGCTCTTGTGCACAGCTGAGCCTGTTGCAATGTGACAGCAAGATTCACAGACTTCTAGAAAGAGTGACAGCATGTCAAAAGCCACTCAGATTATATCAAGTATGTAATTGGGGAAGTAGAAACCTGAAGTTTAAAAATAGAAACTTAAAAAAGACATAAATGTTTTCATTGATTTCCTGCTCCCCCATTAATCTTTTATGGTATAAATAGAGAAGACAGTGATAGGACAAGGGATAAAGGTTTTAAACTGAGAGAGGGGAGATTTAGGTTAGATATTAGGAAGAAATTCTTCACTTAAAGGGAAGTGACGAAATGGGATGGCTTGCCCAAGGAGGTTGTTGATGCCCCATCCCTGGAGGTTTTTCAGGCCAGGTCAGACGAGGTTTTGTGCAACCTGATCTAGTGGTGGGGTTCCCTGCTCATCGCAGGGGGTTGGAACTTGATGATCTTTCAGGTCCCTTCCAACCTTAATGATTCTATGATTCTATAGAGGAAGGTTATAAACCAAAATTTTATCAGGTTTCCCACTGGATAAATTGTTTTGATTCTCCAGAAAATTCAAGCACATTGTTGGGATGAGGTGCTTTAGTGAGGATTCCCCAAAGTTTGTGAGATGCAATATGAGCACATTTCGGTCAGGATTACCTAGTAATCTTTACACTTTATATAAATATATTGTCTTCCATCCTCCTGGATTTTTCTATGCCTCTTTTACTACCATTAATACAGGTTCTTCCTTAAATACTCAAATATCACAAAAGAACACATAGAAAATGCAGTGACATTTTTCTAAACAGGTATTATTTATATTGCAGTAACAAATAGCAGGTGCTTAAAGAAAAATACCAGAATTCATTTTCAGTCTTGGAAAGTATAATGCCTAAGTAGACCATTAAGTATTATGCTTTTAAAGGAGAGGTTGCAGATTTTGAAACCAATCTATTTTTACAAGTAATGTTTAATCAGCACTTGCACTTTCGGTTGCCATATGTCTTTGTATAATGATGGCTGGCTCTTGAAAATACACTTATTTGAGGTACCTGCAATTTAAAGCTTTATTGGTAATTATCAGTCTGGAACATTTCTATTCTTCAATCTACTGAGGGCCATTTATGTTTGAAAAATACCTTATTCATGTCTACATTTCCAAATGTTAAAGTAAAAAGTGTAAACAGATTGCATCTGCAACTAACCATAACTTTACATTAAGTGTTAAATCATACAATAAAACAACAAAAGAAAGACCATGGAGACCCCCCATCTTTTATTAGGTGCAGAAGGAAACATGTTGAAAAGGCTGAGGTGCTTAATGACATTTTTGCCTCAGTCTTTAGTAACAGGGACAGTTATACAGAGGGAATCCAACTCCCTAAGTGAGGGGACAGGGACTGGGAGCAAAATTACCCCCCCACAATCCAGGAGGAGGTGGTCAGTGACCTGCTCCACTGTACAGATGTGCGCAAATCTATGGGGCTGGATGGGATGAACCCTAAAGTGCTGAATGAGCTGGTGGGGGTGCTCACCAAGCCACTTTCCATCATTTATCAGTGGTCCTGGCTGACTGGGGAGGTGCCAGCAGATTGGAAATCAGGCAATGTAACCCCCATGTAGAAGAAGGGATGGAAGGATGATCCAGGAAATTACAGGCTTGTTAGTGTGACTTCAGTACCAGGGAGGCTGATGGAGCAGATCATCCCGAGGACTGTTATGCATGAAAGCATGTACATGCAGGACAATCGGGTGATCCTGCCCAGTCAGCTTGAGTTCATGATGGGCAGTTCCTGTTTGACTAACCTGATCTCCTTCTATGACAAGGCGACCCACTTGCTGGATAAGGGAAGGTCTGTGGATGTTGTTTACCTTGACTTTGGACTTTAGCAAGGCCTTTGACAAGGTTTCCCACAACATTCTGGCAGCTCGTGGCTTGGATGTGCACACGCTTTGCTGGATAAAAAACTGGTTGGATGGCTGGGTCCAAAGAGTTGTGTTCAATGGAGTTAAATCCAACTGGTGGCTGGTCACGAGTGGTGTTCCCCAGGCCTCAGTGCTGGGGCCTCTCTTATTTAACATCTTTATTGATGGTTTGGATGAGGGGATGGAGTGCACCCTCAGTGAGTTTGCAGATGACACTAAAATGGGTGGGAGTGTCAATCTGCTTGAGGGCAGGGAGGCTCTGCAGAGGGACCTAGACAGGCTGGATTAATGGGCCCAGGCCACTTGTATGAGTTTCAAAAAGGCCAAATGTTGGGTCCTGCACTTTGGCCACAACAATCCCTGGCAGAGCTACAGACCTGGGGGAGAGAGGCTGGAGAGCTGCCCAGCAGAGAGGGACCTGGGGGTGCTGGTTGACAGGGGGCTGAACATGAGCCAGCAGTGTGCCCAGGTGGCCAAGAAAGCCAACACCATCCTGGCCTGCATCAGGAATAGTGTGACCAGCAGGACCAGGGGGTTGATCCTGCCCCTCTACTCAGCCTCAGTGAGGTTGCACCTCCAGCACTGTGTGCAGTTTTTGGAGCTGCAGTATAGGAAGGAAGTTCTGGTGCTGGAGAGGGTGCAGAGAAGGGAAACAAGGGGTCTGGAGAACAGATCTTATGAGGAGAGGCTGAGGGAGCTGGGGCTGTTCAGCCTGGAGAAGAGGAGGCTGAAGGGAGACCTCCTTGTTCTCTACAACTACCTGAAAGGAGATCGTAGGGAGGTGGGTGTTGGCCTCTTCTCCCCAGTGACTAACGATAGGACAAGAAGAAATGGGGTCATGCTTCATCAAGGGAGGTTCAGATGGGGTATTAGGAAAATTTTCTTCACTGAAAGAGTGGTGATGCATTGGAACAGGCTGCCCAAGGAGTTAATGGAGGCACCATCCCTGGAGGTGTTAAAAAATGGGTAGACATGGTGCTTTGAGGGTCACGGGGGTGTAGGGGGGATGGCTGGGCTTGATGATCTTGAAGGTCTTTTCCAACTTTAATGATCCTATGATTCAAAAATACAACTTAGATAGAAACTTGGATTGGGAACACAAACAAGGATAAGAACACAACACTGTTTTTGTGTAATGTTTCTTCTGACTGGGTTTTTTTTTCCCCAAAAATGAACATATATTCTTCAGAAACCTATATTCTAGCAAGAGTGATTCGAAAATACTTGGAATGCTCAAAGGAAATCAAGACTTCCAGCAGTGTTAAACAGACTGATGGAGAAGCATATGGTGTTGAATTCTTATGCATAATAGGGTCTAAATTAGAGGGGATGTAAGAGCTTTAACTCCAGAAATTCTTGCTTTGGGGGGAACTTTTCAGGCTGTATCACCACTTTTCTTAATGGAGGTTATTTGAAACCAGACTTTTTATTTGTACATAAATCTGGGGACTTCAGATGCTCCTACTCAAATCACACAGGAAACCTATAAAAGTGGTATTTCTTAGAAAAGCCATGTTCATGCCATGTAGGCAAATTAAGGATACTTGAGCCAGCAATGATATAACCAGATAAAACTCATTAATTGTTTAACATTCATAGCTGGTGCATACATAGAAATGTTTTTCACCAGCAATCATGCTCAGATTGATGCATTCTTGTTCTGGGACTTACTACCCAATTCTCAGGGATGAATGCAGTATAAAACAGAGTTAAGAAGCCTATAATAACTAGATCAATTTTTCTTCTTTGTTTCTTCTCCAGAGTGTTTTTGCAGATAGCAGGTTTTTATGCGGTCTAAGAGCTACATGCTACAGATGTGATTTGTCTGAATGGAGTTTGTGAAAGATTCCTAAAATTCCTAAAAACAAGCAAATCCCTTTAAATGTGCATACATCCCTGCTTATCAGTAAGATTGAAGTGAAAACTCAAAATGTATCCTAGCTTATATTCATTTGCAAATGAAATTATGGTAGCCTTACTGTGCACAATGATCCTCACATTTTGACCACAAAGCCTATTCTTCCATTAGAAAATACTTCAGTAGCAGTGATTTGGCTGAAAAAAACATGAAGAAGGGCAAAGTGCATTGGCTGTTATCTGTTCCCTGTACAAAGATGTCATATATATGCAAATTTCACACTCTTGAAATGATTTGCTTGTTTCGTACTGGTCATGTTAGCAGTTGTGCACACTTAGACAATGTATGCTTAAAATTGTGCTGCACTGAAAATATACTTCTAGATCTCTCTGTTGTTTCATCCAACATTCTGTCTCTGCAGCAGTATTTTCTTCCTTTTTTTTTTTACTTTTTAATTTCCTGATCTAATCTTAACTGTTATAGGCAATAAGTGCAATTGAAGACCAAGTCCTCCTATCGCCTTATCTGAGCCATGGATCAACCCCAGATTTTGCAAGAAAAATTCTTATAGGGTGTGGTAAGGCATTAGATACTCCATCTCCTCATGGCTAACCCCTCAAACAGCTCCAGTGGGAACAACTTCATCAGGAGTAATTGACATTAGCTGGAGATGCTAGTTATTATATATGTTAAAGTTATTCATTATTTTATAGTTATACTTACTTGTAATTATCATAGTTATTGATAGGAAAGTTAGATATTTCCTTGTTTAAAAAAAAAAAGGCAGAAAAATTTGATAGTGGAAAATTTTACAAATGGGTTAAAACTGTTGGATAATATTGAATTGATGTGGAAAAAAAAAGAAAAAGATAATTCTCAAAAAACCCTGAATACAGCATTTCTGGAGTTCAGGAGGTGAATGTCTGAGTTACAAAACCTTGCTCAGATTTTTAAAATATAATAGCTGATCTGACTAGGTCTAGCCATTATATGGGGGTTTTTAGCGTCATAGCTTCATTGTCAGAAATTTCAGTCAAAAGTCCATAAAATAATCTTGCTAAGAGGAGGAAACTAAAATTACTTATAATTAGTACAGTGCATCAAGTATGGCTTGAAGTCCATTATACACAGCCATAATTTTAATGTATTAACCATGAATCAGGAGAGAAAAACTGCACTTTCAAATTAAAATTAAAACTGACTCAAGAGAGACTAGAATTATTTTCCTTCCTCAGTTATTCAGTTTTCCTTTCTGTGTCTAAAATATCCTGTATATTGTGTTACTTTAAATTTTCTTCATATTTTCTACATTTGAACAGGTTTATATTTTCGGAAGCTCTATCTAAACTCTGTTTCAAAATGACACCAAGGCTAATTTTCCCCTGAAAATCAGAGCTTGAATTGAGCTCTTCATGTTGACACATTCGAAAACCTCAGGAAGGATTACAGTAACAAGAGAATCATAGAATGCCAGGTTGGAAGGGACTTCAAGGATCACCTGGTCCAATCTTTTTAGGTACTGCTATGGTTTATACAAATGGCCCAGCACCTTGTCCAGCTGAATCTTAAAATGTCCAGTGTAAGGGAATCCACCACTTCCCTTGGGAGATTATTTGAACTGTTCTTGTGGGGAAAAAAATTCTTCTGAGTCTAATCAGAAACTTTCCAGGACTAACTTGTACCTATTACTCCTTGTCTTTTCCATGTGAGTCCTTGTAAAAAGGGATGAAGTCACTTTCTGCCTACAAAATGCTGGTTACCTGCTGGGCCTGACTCTGATCTCAGTAACAATGAAGTTTCTCAGGTTACCTCTAGTCACCGTCCCAGATTACTTTCTTCAAGGAAGTGAGCAAAGATGTTGATTATTGTATTAAAAGTTGCAAAAGGGAACATAGAGATGCCTCTAGTTATTTTTTCCTAACATGCAAACCTGGAAGGTCACCAATGCATGTGCTGCCTGGGGATGGACAAGCCTCCAAAGACCTGGGTGCCCATAGATTGGTGAAAGTTTCATATAGCATGAGACATATAGACAGAGGAAGGGTTTTTTCCCAAGGATGTGACACTCGACAGAGTGCTGTATGATTTTAAAAAACAGAGACAATTTTAAAGACCATAAGCCAGAATGCTGCTCCTTGACAGGTTGTCATTTATTTAAATCAACCCTGAGTGCCTCTCTGAAAGATGTGCCACAGTCACGTAAAAGTTCTTGGTCTCAGTTTTGAGGCAAGCGGATGAAATTCTCCTGCTTGTTTATGATGGAAGATAGGTGTGGATCCTCTAATGATCCTTCCTGGCCCAAAACTTTATGAAATTCTAAAGGTAGTAAAAAATCATACTGGAGATCTCAAACAAGAGAGGGGATGTTCCTATGTGGCAGGAAAGCTTTCTTTCAAAGTTCTATGTGTCACAATAAACTGGGTAACAGAATTATGAGCACATGTGGTTTTTTGCTTGGTGACAGAACAAGCATTGTTTCTAACTATGTATGTTTTCTGTGAGATACTGAACACTGAAAAATGGCCAAATTAACAACTGCAATACATTTTCTATGTAAATTAAATGCCAGGTAGATGACACTTCTAGTGATTATAGCTTTCTACATGACACATGTTTAATGATTTAGATTGGCTCCTGTTGAGAAGGATTTAATTTAAGGCACTTATGGCATTGGGCTCAAATTATTTGCAAGAGTTGATTGAAGCTTATGTTTTACACTGCAGCTTGTGTTCAGCTAAAGATCATCCACTGAGTACATTTCATTTATCTCCTACAGAATCTGAGCTGGTGGGCTTTTTGCCACCGTGTTCTTTCTCCACACATAACCAGTTTCTATCACAATCAGCTATTCTAAAAGCAGATGTGAGAGCAAAATTGCTGAATTCTTGTATCTGATATTTTTATTTATTTAAATGTTAGGTCTGAAATTCTTAAGGCTTCTCCATCTATTTCCCTTGACAACAGGTTTTGGATATCTAATTCCAATTAAAATTAGCAAGAACTGGTCATCTAGCCCCTTATGAAGCTTTTAAAGTCTCCACTCTTCTGTCTATCTGTATCACCATCAATGAACTGCTAACTTTAGGAGACTGTGGATTCAGAAATGTCACCATAAAATTTAGTAGTAACTTAATCTGAGGTATGCAGCTACTGCTGACCTACCCTGTGCACTGTCATATATCTCCCCATGTTGATAAACTCTATGAAGTAGTGTTTTGCAGCCATGCAGCCTCCCTAAAACATATGCAGTTGCACGTGCACATCCCCTATTGGAATGACATGGGATCTGAGGGCACAGTTTTCAATGAAGTTGTCTGAGTGTGAAAGTGTACTTTTGATTCAAAATGTAGGTCTTCCATTAACTTTTTTGGCCTTTAGATTGGCCTCTCAGCACTCACTGGGCTGGCTCTTATTAACAGTAATGACTTTCAAATCCAGACGGAGGGTGGGGAATACATATGAGGGTAAACAGTCAAAACAAATGTGTAATTTCACTGTAGCACAATGCCAGCTGGCTTGGAAAAGACAGAAGGTAACCGAAGCAATGGTGATTTCAGTATTGTTTGAAAACTGAGTGGCCAATAGTGTTAATTACTCCCTTAATGCATGGGGAGAAAGAAAATCCACATGTTGGCTGCTTGGATTCAAAGAACCTGGTAGCAGCTGTGGTAGGGTGATGGCACTGGGGAAGACTGCAACACAGAAACTCAGGCTGCTGCACTGCATAGTCTTGAACAAATCATGACCAGATCGCTTGGGGAACTTTGCATCTTAATCACATTGTTTGTGCCAGTGAAATTTTTTCTTACAAAAAAACAGCCATACAGAAAAGACTTACACTCCTTACTAGCCTAGAAACATTCTGAAAACACCCTTTTTTTCTCAGGGAGAAGTGAGCTAGTTTAAACCCCATGCATCATAGAAACCCTCTACAGGTAGCATACAGGACTGGCACTAGACCATTGCAGAGGGCTCCGATTCTTCCTGCTGGAGCCATCGTTGCAGTGGGTCCACCTGCCAATAAATTATCTGAGATTCCATAGGTTCAGAACTAGGATGTTCCCTCTGCTGACTTGGTACTAATTATACTTGTCTCCTGAGTATATTACATTTCTTGCAGGAAGTGAAAGTATGTCTAGCTAAAGCAGATGTAAAACAGGTTGAATGCTCAGTGAAACACTGAAAGCAAGCCTGTAATTTAAGAATATTAAATAGAAATCAGCTAAATGAGTTTGAGAGGACAATGAACACTAAGCACTTTTAAGCAAGAGTCAAAACAGTTTGTACACATTGCATGAGAAATTTCATGCATTTTAGTGTGTGGTTATATTTTAAACCTTATTTTTCATTTTTATTTGCTCCCTAATGATTATTACATTTCCCTTTCACAAAATCTAGAATATTTCCTCAGACACACCTTTGACTTTATATTCACTGTAGCAGATACAATCTTTGAAATATTATGTTTCAGACAGTTACGACTACAGCTTATAGTTGTATGGTATTAACTATCAACTAAGAAGAAATGGCAGTTATTATATTACTGCACCTTCTGGACAGTGGCTGGCAGAGGTGTTCCTTCTGAAGACTTTGGAGGCACCTTTTTAGGTGATTCACTGCTCAGTTCTGGTCCTGGAAAATGAACCTGTTATTCTGAGGATAGTCAGAATGTGCATAAAGAAAATGGGAGTCTCAGGAAATAATATGGAAAATTGGTATAGCAGAAGTGTTAATAGAAAGTGTTAATAAATTGCTCCACTAAAATGTAAAGATATCTTTCTCACATCATTTTGCTAAATACATAAACCATAATCATACTAGCTTCTAGAATATTATTAAAAATTAATGCAAATCAGTATTGCTGGATCCAAAATCCAGCTCCCTAAAATCAACCAAACTCTGACTAGAGACAAGAGGTTGTGGTGGGATGTGAACATGAAAAACTGAATCTTACTGTTCCCATCCATATTGGAGTTCTGAGTTTTGACTTGCCCACAGATAAGAGTTCTGCACAAACTGGGATCTGAGCATAGATGTGGAATGAAAAGAAAATATGAAGTAATGGTTATAACTCTGCTTTTATCATTATTTCTCCTCTTCAGATTGTTTACTATATGAAGGATGCAATGCACAAAATTGCTATGTCAGGAATTCAGTCGCATTGCTTGTTCTTTCAGACAGCACACACATTGTCCATAATCATGGACACTTTTTAATCCACTGTCTTCATATGGTTAATCCTGCGAAAAATAATACCAGTTGATCTTGACAGGATTTCAACATGCAGTATTAGCGTGCCAAGAAATGATTTCTTAAATGTGTCCTTTGTGAACTCTGACAGATGGTTTTTCTCTATTGTAGTTGAATTTTTGTCATATACATTATTTCTTGAGTGGAGGCAGACAGCAGGTTTGAATTTTATAAAAGGCAGTAAAAATGTACTATTAGGCATTTAGAATTAATTTTCATTCAATAAAGTTTCAGCAGTAAACTGAAAAAGCTTATTAATATAAGAAATTGTTGGTCCTTGCTACATTTCATTCAATGTGTGAGAATTTGAAAAAATGGAAGTCAGGAGAAAATAGAAGTAAATGAGAATGGAAAAGATAATTTAAAAAAATCTAACTGAGAAATTCCTGTTTCCTTAATATTCTTTTTTTTTTCCGGTGTTGTCTTATTAGAGTATAGCTTATAAGAGTACAGTTTGAAACTTTTTAAAGGTGTGTATATTTTTTAATTCTTCTCTGGTAACCAGACACTTTTTAAATAGTAAATGAGCCCAGATGGGATATATTCAAGCAGTCTTGGGATAAAAAACAGCAGAAAAGTGAAGTAGCCAAGCTGTTAAAAAAATATGCAGCTTCTCATTAGTGTAGGAATCATTACCAGAGGACTCAGCAAACATTGTTATACTAGTTTTTAGAAAAAGGGGCTTGGGATAGATGTTGAGAATTACTAGCAAATTCACTACCTGGAAGATCAACTGAAAGAATAAATTACATTATGGAATTTATAAAGTGGCTGATGAAAATACCCTGAATTACATATGCAATTTTAAAATTGTACTAATTAACTTAACTCTTGCTATTCAGCAATGGCACCTCAAAGCTGCTCTGAATACCTTCTTGAATATACTGGAGTAGCACGCAGCACAAGCCACAAAGACAAATAACAAGTCAGTGTTTTAGAGGAGCAATACAGACCAGAACAGACAACACTCTTGTATTTTCCCATGGCTCCTGTCTATATAGATCAAGAAAGGTATCTAAAGCCCAAATTTGTGTGCAATTACCAGAAGGCAACCTCATTTCATCTCAAAGCAGCAGAGACCAGCCCTGCAGCCTGCTGGGCACCCAGCACTGCCCTCCCACAGGACACCCGCTCCAGCGCCTGGGGCAGATCCAGACCTAGAGCAACAGCACTTCTGCTCATCAATGGGGACACTCACTTCCCTCAGCAGGGAGTTCTGCAGCTTTGTGTTTCAAGACACCAGCTCCAACATAACAACTTTACTGTCATCCATATGCCAAAGACACACTAAGTGCTTGGTATCACTATGCTTGCTGGTACACGTCTTGCCATGGTGTACTGCATGCTTGGCTGCCACCCCGTGAGCCCTGGTCTAGGCAGCAAGTAATCAAAGAATCACAGGATGGTTTGGGTTGATAGGGACTTTAAAGATAATCCAGTTCCATCTCCCCTGCATGGGCAGAGACACCTCTCACTAGACCAGGTTGCTCAAAGCCCCATCCATCCTGGCCTCGAACACTCCCATGGAGGGGCCATCCACAGTTTCCCTGGGCAACTTGTTCCAATGTCTCATCACCCTCACACTAAAGAATTTCTTCTTCATGTCTAAACTAAATCTGCCCTCTTCAAGTTTAAAGCCATTATCTCTTGCCCTACTGCTAACAGTGATACTTTTGTAAAAAGTCCCTCCCCAGGTTTCCTGTAGGCCTCCTTCAGGCACTAGAAAGCTGCTCTAATATCTCCCAGGAGCCTTCTCTTCTCCAGGCTGAACAAACCAAATTCTCTCAGCCTGTCTTGATAGGAGAGGTGCTCCAACCCTCTCATAATCTTCTTGTCTCTCCTCTGGACCTGCACTCAAGCAGATCCATGTCTTATGTTGGGGGCTCCAGAACTGGACACAACACTCCAAGTAGACTCTAAAGAGTGGAGTAGAAGGGGAGAATAAACTCCCTCGACCTCCTAGCCACACTTCTTTTGATGCAGCCCAGGATACAATTGCCTTTCTGGGCTGCCAGTACGCACTGATGGCTCATGCCCAGCTTTTCATCCATCAATTTGACCAAATGAAATTCTCTCCTTATTTGACAGAGTCCCTCCACACATTTGTCAAAAAAACTGGGTCTTACTTATGTTGGAGGTTGCTTCTATTCTGACCCTTGCCCCTGCTGCTTGAGGAAGATGCAGACACGGGCACCCAAGGAAGGACACGTGGCTGTGCCTAGCGTGACACTGTCTCCAGCTCTGTATCATCTGCCAGCCTCTCGGAGAGCTGCAGTAATTTCAGCCAGCTGGTGACAGTCAGGAGCAGGTTGTCTGCCAGCTGCAGATGTACTGCAGCCTCACCTCCTACTGCCATGCCCTCTGCCAAAGGCAGT
>NW_009953950.1:923190-961065 GCF_000747805.2 Chaetura pelagica
AGAGGATGGTAAAAAGGTTTACAATGAGGGCGTTGAAACAGTGAACAAGTTTACCAGAGAGGTGGTAGAAGACCCATCTCTGGAAACATTCAAGGTCAGGTTGAACAGGGCTCTGAGCAACCAGATCTAGCTGAGAATATCCCTGCTTATTGCAGGGGGTGTTAGAGAAATTACCTTTAAAGGTCCCTTCTAACCCAAACCATTCTATGATATTCTAGGAAAAGGTAAAAAGGTGAAAAGGAAAAAAGTTAAAAAGGAAAGAAGAAAAATGGAAAAGGAGCAGCATTGCCACTCACTGCATTACCTATAGGCCAGCTGGGCTATCCAGCTGAGGCACTTGGATGGCTTTCCCTCTAGAGCGCTGAGCAAGAAGGAGGTAGCATGTCAAGGAAGGACAAAGCTGTGCAATCCCTCTTTTCCATTTCTGGGTGTAAAAAATTCATACTTGTGCTACCTAAGAGAAGTTCTTATTGCTTCAAATGCCTCCTCTTGAAAGCTGTAAGTGGAGCCTGCACGTTTAACCATGTCCATCTTACCAATATGTAAGAAAACTTATTTCTCCTTGCCTAAAGTAGCAAATGGTTTATTTCAGCAATGATTTATTCAACTCTTCTGTGTGTATCCTATGAATAAAATTCTTCCTTATTTAAGGCAATTTCTGGCAATAAAACCAAAATAAAATTATTAATCTCTTTCACTGAAAGCCTTATGTAATGTTTGTAAACATAGTAGTTTGGAGGTTATGCATTTTTTACTAAAACAAGTAAAATTTAATTTCATTATGTTTTTGTCTTGAAAGGAATCTTACCATATGCCTTAGATAAAGCCAAATGATTTTAAGAAATAGTGACATCAATTTTCCCTAAATTTATCCATGATGATAATCAAATTTGAAATTAAAAATCAGTTTTTTGCACAAAAGCAATGCCAACAGAAGTTAAGTATTTTTTTTTCCTCTTTTTGCACTGAAAATGGAGAGACGTGAGAACTATCTGAAAAACAGTGGGGTACTCTTTTCATGTTATCAGACTTAATTCTTAGTAAGACAAGGCAGGTGACATATTTATCAATTACCTGCAGAATAAGCCTGAATAACACTTTACACTGCTGTCATGGCTGAAGTTCTGTCTTGTGGAGGTTTTGCTATTGATGTCCAAATGAGTAAAATTTTCATATATGGTTTCTTAAGAAATGTTTTCTTTGTCTCTCATAATGCAAAAACTTGTATGTCTAAACTTTTCCACGACTGCTCTTACTGAGCTGGAACTAAAGTTAAAACTAAGCAAGTGCACACTTCTTTACCTGGTAGGTGTTAACAGAGCTGAAATATTATCATCCTGGTAGATTTCTGGGCAGATGGATGCACAGCGTGGCTCTCCAAATCTCAGAAGTTATATGTGTATGTAAAAATAGCTACTTTTTTTTGTAGAAAGAAGAAGGAAATTTTTCTTTTTTTTTTTCTTTTTTTTTCAGCTCTTTATAAAGTGCTAATACAAGAGTCTGATGAGGCTCCCAGTTCGATGGAAATAACAATCTATCTTAAAAACTGAGCATTCAGAATGTTAGACCTAACTGCAGTATCACTGCAGGAGATTATACTTTCCAGAGCACTGACTGCAGACTTGAGATTAGGAAAGAGACTGATAAAGAAAACAATTACTTTATTCTAAATACAAAAAGAGGCTAAAAGAGAGACAAGAAGAAGTTTGGAGTTATTTTACTACAGAAATCTCAAATAATGACAATAACTGTGCAAGAAGGGTTGCAAATAATTCTGTAAACACAGTGACAGGTTTGCTTGGTGACAGTTGTGCATGTGAAATTAAATTTTCTCTCAACTCTTGGCCTAGAATCTCAGTTTTGGGTCAGTGCTGTCTGGAAGAAAATGCACAGATGCTGGACATTTGGTTGGTTGGGAGTTGTTTTGTTTGGGGTTTCATTTATAAATTATAGCAAAGCTTTTAGCATTACAAGCTTTTTTTGCCTTTTTTTTTTTTTTTTTTTTGACTGCATATTCTCTTGATGTCTCAATGATCAAAGAGTCCTTCCACAAAATAGGAACCCATTTCACTTAAGAAGGCAGCTACTCTGACAGAAATCTACAATCACCATTAAGATATTTAAAAAGCAAACCCAAGTAGAGCAAGCACTAAGGAAGTAGGATTACACCAAGGTAAACCATAGGGAGCTTTAAAGACATGTGGCACTGTTCCATGGATTTGCTGCATTTCATGCTGGGAATGCAGGCTAACGTTGCTGAAAATGCAGGCAGGGGCTCAATCCCCTTGATGGTCTCATTTTCCAGATGCATAATTTAACATTACAGGAGCATTATGGTTATTTGCCAATAAAGGGTTTTCCAGGTTTGCCACCTTTTGAGTATTGCTGATGCAGATTCACAGCAAAAAAGAAAATTATATGGAGAAACTACTGTTTTCCTTTTATTCAAAACACAGCATGTCCTGGCTTTTCTTTGATGTCCTATTAGCAAGACTGTTTTATCCCCTTAGCACATGAAATTATATTATCTGTGCTAGAAAAAAGAAACAAACAACAAAACCGCAACAAAACCAAGACAGAAAGTGCAGACAGGTCCATTTATGGAGGTATGAAACTGAGAAACACAGTAAAGGCCTGCTTCCTCAGCTCTGTCAGATTTTTTTCTCTGTTTGCTTCCACACAGAGGTGGCTGCTGGGCAGCATACCAGCTCGGACTTGTGGCCACAGCAGACACAGCCCAGCACGCAGGGCAGCACCCACTGACACTGCTCTGCCACACCCCATCCCAGAGCCCTTTGCACACTGTGCTGTGCTATGGGGCACAAAAATGTCTTTGTTTGGTGATCCAAAGTCATGCAGGTGGATTTCCCTGACTCTTTGTTTTGAGTTTTTAATTGAAATGTCTTTCCAAGCCTCCTTCTCTGGCTTCTCACGCTTCCCTCTCCCAGCATGTGCACATTTGCTGGGCTCAGAGGGCGGCTGGTGCATCCCACGCAGGGTGCTCCTCTCAAGCAGAGCATGCTCATCTTCAGGCTTCCCAGACAATTAGCCAAGAAAGGTCACTCAGCTGTTTGGAAAAGCAACTTAATAGCATTTCTGGCAGCTGCCTTCTTCTGTGCCTGATTTCCCACTGGTCGAATAGTCTTAAGAGCTAGAGAGGTCATTGCAGTAGGAAATGCCCCTGGGAGCTTCCCCTGCAAGGACTGTAGGGCAGAAGTAAGCAAAGCACAGGAAGGCTCTGCCAGCTCTCCACGGGAGCAATGGCTACTACGCATTCCGGGGACGTATCAACCTCCAGGAATCTTCTGAGCCTGAGCTTCCTTTGTAGGATGCAAACCTGCAGCTGGGGCAGCAAGTGTCAGGGCACTGCCTGCTCTTCCAGCACCCAGGGACTCTCTCCTTCCCAGAGAGATTTGTAAACTCCCGGTCTGCTGGCAGCCTAAGGGGCTGAAAGTCTCTTCAGCCTGTGTGGTGAAAATGTGCTGGGGAATTCGCTGGGGTTTGAAGTGGTACATGAAAACCTTTACAGAGATGCAACTCTATTCAAGTTACTACAACTTCAAGCACACAAACAAATAAACCTGATTTCTTGGTGATGGGGCAACTGCAGAGTGCTCACAGCTGTGAAAAAGGGAGAAACCGATCTGTGAGGCTGACTGCCAAACTGTGACTGCCCTGCCTATAGGTTGCACTGCATCCATTTTTTCTGCCCCTTCACCTGTTTTTGCTGCTGCTAGTGTCACCTGAAGTCTTTCAGAAATCCACAGGACACAGAATAATTCAAGTGTTCATACTGGGTGAGAATGAGGAAGAGTAGTCTTCTTCAGCCTTTACCTGGGGAGACCTCTGCTGATGCTGCTTTATCCCCCTCTGCCCAGAGCCTACTTTGATACCGACCTGAATGCTGCAACCAGCTACAGTAAATAGGTGTGAGCAATATATATGCCCTCCTTGAATAAATTCCCACAACTGTGCCAGTTCCACCAGCACACAGTTTGCTGTTAGGATTCCTTGCACATGCCACAAGCAACTAAGAATTTTTAGCTTCTCTCCAAGACAAGAAGACTTCAACAAGCCCTCTGTCTATCTGTAGCCATTTCCATCTGTCTTCACAAATAAACAGCAGCTTTCTCAAAGATAATTTCTCTCCTGTGAACTTTCCCATGAGCAGCAGGGGGGGATACAAGAGCAGATGCCCTGAGCCAGGCAGAGCCAAGCAAGGCAGGCAGGGGCAGGCAGGGAATGCAGACCTGAGTCCCAGATGCATGGGCAGGAAAAGCTGGCAGGCTAGGTGCTGCCTGTCCTGGCTGAAGATGGCCATCCAACTCCTGGCCTGGCTTAGCCACTGCCAGAGTTGAGGTTAGTGAAGTGGGGAGTGAGGGAAAGGAGGGCTTTGAGAGAAACAGGCTGTGTGTATGCAGATAGCCGAGTTTCAGAATGCTGCAGGAACCTGCAGATGGCCAGGTTTCTGCTCATAGGAGAATGCTTGGGAGGACACCTACAAAAAGTACTTAGTGATTCACCACTGTGCCTGTGTGATGCTTTTTGCTCCTGTGAGCTGGTGGCAAAGCTCGGCTCCATTCAAACTGCTGAACACATTTTTGGTGTATTCATTTTCTCTTTTAAGGACCATTTTGTGCTGGTTTTTCTTCATAAGTCTTAGACATCACTATTTTAATAAAATAATCTCACATTCTGAAATATTTGGATCATGAACTGAGTATAGAGCTGTCAGCGTTCTGCTCCTCAGCTGACCAGCTGTCACACCAAGGACTGTCTTTTGCAATTGGCAGACGTTCGTTTTGATGTTTAATTCCCTTATTTCATCAAAAGGCTTTCTTTGAAAAGGGTATTTGAATCATACATGTGTTGGAGATGGTTGCTTGTATCTAGATCATCTGCTAGAGGCAACTGGGGTTTCTTGATTAAAGATTTTTTTGAAAAAAGAAAGCAAGTTTTTCTTCTTTTGGGGATTTTTGATGCAAAAATTACTCTTTGCATTATTCAGACCACGGTGATAATTAACTGCAAATTTGTCACATCCAGAATAATGCACACAAAAAAAAATTTCTCAAAAATATTTCCTTTGTGCCAAAATGGCTTAGAGGAAAACTGCACCACGTACCAAGGTTCCCTTGCCCCTTCCTGTGAGGATTTATGGGGAGGCTCAGGGCAGTAGGAGGCCTTTCCTGTGTAGCAGATTTTAATAGGTAGCAACAGCTGATTGCCACTGATGTCCTATGATAACTTTCCTAGAGTATTTATTCCACAAAAGAGCCAAAAGTATTTAAAGCTTATAGGTGAGAGGTCAGAGGACTTTTTAAAAAGGCACAGAAAAAGGCCTTAGACAGTACTGAACAGTATGCAGGAATCTGGCAAGTCTTCAACAGGCTTTGCTAAAATAGACACAAAGTTAGATACTTCTCTTTTCTTGTTATTTTTAAGTTACACTTGAGTTCCAGTAAGTTCGGGGACATGCAAAAGGACAAGTCATGCTCTATGGGAGGAGTGAATATAACAGTTTTGTGAAAATAGAAATATTTTTAAAGCTCTAGATATGATTATGAAGATTATATTGAAGTTAAAACTCGCTGCAAAGCAGCATTCACAAATTCTCCTGAGAAGATTGTTTTTGCATTCTCGTCCAGCAAACCAGGCATAAAAGGAAAGAAAAATCAGTCTCACTATGAGGAGCAGACCTACATTTCAGACTCTGCTATAAATATAAACCCATGTATTTCTATGTGTTGGAGGATTTGTTAGTTGCTTATTCAACACCCAACCATATGTTTGAGAGAAACATTTGAAACAGGAAATCAGTTGGTCATGGCTTTGCATTCTTTCTTCCTGGGACGATGGAATACAAACTGCCCTCATTCAAAAAGATGGCGAGTCATGTCACAGTCCTGCTGGGACCCTGCATGAGTTCCTCAGCCCATGTGTCAGAGGGATGATGGTCCACTATGTTTGAGGCAGGTGGATGAAGACCCAGCTCATATCTGGTGGACATACATGGTCAGTGGTGGCTGTGGGGACACAATAGCCACAGTTACTGCTCTTGCCTGTGGGCAAGTATTGTGTATCTGGGAGATATACAGTGCAGGACAGCTTCTGTCCTTGGAGGTTTTCAGGAGCTGCCTAGAGACACGTCCTGAGCAGCCTGGCCTGGTCCCCGAGCTGGCCCTGCTTGGGTTGGACTGGAGACCTCTCAAGGTCCCTTCCAGCCTGAATTATCCTATTGTCCAATGAACAGCTGGATAGTTTTTCTGGGACAGAAGCAAGCCAGCACAATTTGGGAAAGCAGCTTTTAGCTAGAATAATGCAGGTGATGTTCCTTTCCAGTGTATTGCATAAGCTCTTCTCCCATTTTTGCATGCATACACATACTTCTGCATTCCTTCGGTGGTGCAAAGCAAAGACAGTGCTAGTTTGATTGATTCCCATAATGTGAGAACATCTGTACCAAACTTTGACTGCACTGTGATGTAAATGTGGCTCTGCAATTCCCTGCAGTACCCAGCACCTCATCCATATGTCTGGTAGCAAGGACTAAACAGAAACAGAAGAATATTTTTCTAGATTAGTTACCTGCACATGTGTTCTGCAAGGATTATCTCAATGCATACTTTACTTCTGAAAAGGGAATTTGTATTTTACATATTTTATTTATTCCATCCTTTGCTTTTGCATTGTGGCTAGCTTTTCATTTTCAAGAAGGCTAGTATTTTCATTTATAATATCGGGAAGGAAGTAGGAAAGTGGGCAGAACTGCAGTGGCTCATTTCCATTTACAGATTCAAATACTGATCTCCATATTTGTCTGTTCCCACCATTTGCATTGTCATTTTGCAGAAAAGTTGTGAGCTTTGCATTTAAGTGGATTTAATCACCCTCATGGCTCAAAGAAGAAAAAAATGTTGGATTTCCTAGCTCCTCCCTACTATAGGTAACTACAGAGGGTACAAGTACCCAGCAGGTAATTCAGAATAATACCTCCTGGAAGAGTAGCTGAAATTTGCCTCCAGGATGTTATCTTTTCTCAGGAAACCTTTTATTTATTTATTCATCTAGCGAGTACAGTCATACACATTACAGAAAACTGTGTCAAATAGCATAACATGCAAGGTTGAAACAGTTCCTTTCACTTCAGGACAGCTAACAATAATGCAGCAAAACAATATGGACAGTGGTGCCTTGTAGTTCCAGGCCTTTAAAAACTGCACTGTAAGATTCTTAACTGCAAGTAATTCATAGTCTAGACATGGACATTGTTGCTATTTGACCAAATGCTTCGTTTCAGCTTGCCATTGGTGTTCAGAAGTGCCTCAGTGTCCTGAGCTTTGATGGTGGTTTGAGCATCAGCATGCTAATGCCTCCTTGCCCTCCTCCCTGAGCACTGGGAGGAGAGCAGGTAGGCATTATGGTCCTGGAATTGGGGAAAAGTAACCTGCTAGATGAGACAGCAAATGAAAAGGTTATGAGTATTTGGGGCAAATTGTAGGCACTGCTCTGACTTGAAGGACTGCAAACCAGCAGCTCTGTATGTGGAATTACAGTCACTGGGTTTTGTCTCTATAAGGAGGAGAGTCATGCCTGCTGGGGTTCAGATTGACTGTTAGTGCAACAGTATGCAGAAGGCAGCTTGCCTTGCTGTGCCAAGCAATGGTGAGATGAACATCATGCTGTTGCTAAACTAAGCTTTTATAATAACAACAAACTGTCCCAGGTCAACTCTGATGGCACATCAGTGTACTGCAGACAGCCTGCCTCAGTTTCAGACTTGTTGTACGTGTTGGACTAGCCTTCCAAGGTGTTTATCTCCTATTCTACATAAAATTATTCACATCTAGTTCACGTCTATTCGTGGTTATTCCCCATCACGTATTTGAAGCATTGCCAATACACACCAGTTTTTGTTCCACTGAAGGGCCTACAGTTGCAAGTAAATATTGATGACTCAAGATCATTATAATTAAATTCCTTAAAATCACTGGTTAGCTGTCTGTGCTGGTACTATGTGCATGTGTACAGAATTTTCTCTGTTATTCATAAGCCATTACATCTGAAATTCCACCATATATGACTGACTGACAAGAGTAATGGTGAAATTGAAGCTGTATGTGCTCTCAAGGGAATGATTTTAGGCACAAATCAGGAACTACCCTTCAATAATGTTTATGCATGTCATCCATTATTACAATATTTAAATACTATGGATATCCAATGCCAGAGAAAAGTGGGCTTAGGAGACTTGGTGTGGCTTTGAGACAAATAGGAAAAACTCCCCTTGCCTCTTTAGTGTTGAAATTGCTCTTACACCCTGACAAAGTTAGCCTGTATTAAACAATATGCCAGATGGATATAGGAAATGCCTTAGATTTTATGATACATTACCATTTGCAAAGTATCCAGACCCATTTGCTATAAATTATTCAAGACATTAAAGCATTTTTTTTAGAATTAGACTCCAACTCTGTGCCTGCAAATAATTAGGGGTAAAATTTATAGCAAATAGATACAAGGATATTTTTTCATATGTAGACCTCTACCTACATGATTATCCCACAAAAAGATGGCTATGTGCTATAAAATGTTCCCAGAGTAATCTATCTCTGGCAAATTGCTTCTGTGAAATTGGAGCCCGAGTTGAAGTTCTCTCAAAAAACCCGAAGTTACAAAGTAATTACATGATTACTGCATATCTTTGTGGAACACAGCTTTAAAAATCTTTAAAATCTTACTTTAAATATGTGTTTTATTGTTATCATCATTTCCCTCAGGTCTGCTGTGCTGGCAAACTTATGGTCCATCACCTAAAAATGTCAGTGTGATGCCTTTGGTACACATAAGAAAGATAGATCTTCCTTAATGTTGTTATAAAAACTATTTTCATGTTCTACCATTTGGATTTATGAGGCATAGTGTATATGTATTATACTTTTTTCCAACTAGTAGACTTCCAAAAAGTAAATGGCTACCATCAAGTTAGAAAAAAAAATTATGTTAGCAAAACATCAAGGATTTTATAAGGCTTAATTTCCACTCTTCTCCACAGGCTTGAGACAGCTTACATCTAAATATCGTATTAGGGTGAAGAGTTTATACAGATTAATTCAAAATTTCTGCTTACAGTGAGCCATTGCTAAAGCAGTGTGATCTCTGGAAGTACAGGGTATGTGGGTGTGAGCAGCTGAACTGAGATGTTACGGTCAGACTTTGGTATATTGTGGAACAATTGATGAAGTAATAAAGCTGAGAGTTTCATATATCAAAATCTGTAAGTAATTTTTACTATCTTATTATCTTACTGTGTTATCTCTCCCTTCAGCTGCTTACAAAAAGCATGTGGTTTCCTGATCTTTGTTACAGAAGACCACACATACAATTCTGAGTTCCAGTCAGATTTCTAATGATTTTGGGGAGGAATATTTTTCCATCTAGAACTGGAAGTTAAGTATCTGCAGAAGTGTATTTGGTCTGGCTGAGATGGAGCAAGTTTTCCCCGTAGCAGCCCTCATATAGTGCTGTGCTTTCTGTTGGTAACTAGGAAAGTGTTGATAAGGCACCACCAGTGTTTTGGCTACTGCTGAGCAGTGCTAGCACAGCATTCAGGCTGTCTCTCCAACATTCCCCCCCTTCACCCAGTAGGCTGGGCGTGGACAAGATCCTGGGAGGGGACATAACCAGGACATCTGACCCAAACTGACCAAATGTATCCTCCATAGCATATGATGTCTGCTCAGCAATAAAAGCTAAAAGAAAAGGAGGGGGGAAAGGACAGTCATTATTACCATGTTTGCCTTCTGAAGCAACCACTACACATATTGAAACCCTACTTCATGGGAAGTGGCAGGACATCACCGGCTGATGGGAAGTAGAGAATAAACCCTTTATTTTCCTTTGCTTCTGCACATGACCTTTCCTTTTTTTTCATTAAACTGCCTTTATCTTGACATACAAGGTTTTTTCTACCTTATTTTCTTCTTCCCATTGTCCTGCTGAGACAGGGAGTGATAGAGTGGCTTGGTGGGCACTTGGCATCCGGTCAAGATCCAACCCACCACCACCATAGTCCTTTTTTTGGCACCCAACGTGGGGCCTGTTAAGCCACGGAGAGAGAAGCCCACAATGGAGACATTTTTCTGGCAGGCCTTGTGACCCTGCAGGGGACCCATGCAGGAGCACTCTTCTCCTGAAGGACTGCACCCCATGGAAGTGAGCCATGCTGGAACAGTCCATGAATTACTGCAGACCAAGGAAAGGATTTATGCCACAGAAGTTCGTGGAGAACTCTCTCCTGTGTGAGGGACCCTATGCTGGAGCAAGGGAAGAGTATGAGAAGTCCTCCCCCGGAGGAAGAAGGAGCAGCAGATCAGATACAAGGTGTGATGAACTGACTGCAGCTCCCCTTCCCTGATGTCCTGTGCCACTGGGAGGGAAGGAAGGAGAGAAGTTGGGAGCAAAGTAATTTTACCCCAGGAAGAAGGGAGGGGTATGAGAAGGTGTTTTAAGATTTAGTTTTTATTTCTCATTACCCTACTCTGATTTTATTGGCAATAAATTAAATTAATGTCCCCAAGTCGAGCCTGGTTTGCCCATGACAGTAATGGGTGAGCGATCTCTCCCTCTCCTTACTTTGACCCATGATGTTTTCATTATTTTCTCTGTCCCCTATCCAACTGAGGAGGGGAGTGGTAAAGCAGCTTTGGTGGATACCTGGCATCCAGCCAAGGTCCACCCATCACTGTAAGAAAGAGTGCCTGATTCTACCCCAGCAGCCACAGCTCACACCCAGGCAGAACAAAGCCCATGAGGCTGCTGTATTCCTCTGAAATGCCATCTAGAGCCAGTCTTTGTGAAAAATGTTCCTCTGTGCCAGTGAAAAAAACATCAGTTTGACAGAGATTTTATGGGTTATAGCACAGGGGAAAGTCAGGAGCAGAAAAACACTTATCATGTTCAGTAGCCCACAGATTCATTCACTCAGAGTGTGAGGCTCCATAGTCTTAGACAGATGGAGCTGAGCCCTCAGACTGTGTCTTCCCCCTCCTAGTAAATGCTCCTAGTGAGTATTTTTCATAATGTTTCACAAGGAGAGGTTTTGTCAAGAACTTCTGAAAGAGAACATTTATCACTGGCATCAAGATTATGTCCAGCTGGTGATTGGTTCAGATTTCTTGGTCATAATGCACTGGACCAGGGCTATTCCCAGTTCTACTTGTTGCCATGTCACAGCATCACAGAATCATCCTGGTTGGAAAAGATCTTGAAGATCATCAAGTCTAACCATAACATAGATCCATCAACCATAACCTAAATCTACCTGTTCAGTGCTTAAATCATGTCCCTAAGCACCACATTTGTATTTCTTTTAAACACTTCCAAGGACGGTGACTCCCTGTCCTGGCTTGAGCCAGGATGAAGCCAATTTTTCTTTTTACTTTTGCCCACCTCCCTGGGCAGCCTGTTCCACTGTCCAACCACTCTTTCAGTAAAGAAATTCTTTCTAATATCCAGTCTAAACCTCTCCTGGTGCAGCTTCAGGCCATTTCCTCTCATCCTGTCATTATTCACTTGAGAGAAGAGGCCAACTCCCACCTCCCTACAACCTCCTTTCAGGCAGTTGTAGAGACCAATGAGGTCTCCCCTCAGCCTCCTCTTCTTCAAACTAAACAATCCCAGATCCCTCAGCCTCTCCTCATAGGACTTCTTGCCCTTTGTGTTTGGTTGGTTTTGGCAGAAGGATAAAGGACATTTCACACCAGTCTGTACTTGTAACCTTAGATGGTCACAGGTAAGTGGTTAGGGCAACCAGACCTCTCACCCTATCTTATAGGCCAACCAGGTTTAGCAGCTGCAGCTGTGACCATTTTTGTCACTTGGACATGCCCATGTCTTCTTTCTCCATAGAAGGAGAGACAGTCTGCACCTTCTTCAAGGCAGCTGCGTTTAATAAGCAAAGGAGTCAGAAAACTGAAACATGGAGCTAATGTTTTCTCTGCATGGTGGAGCTGCCAGGTAGCTGGAAAAACTTTTTTTCCTAAGAAACACTGCGGACTGGAGACACTTCCTACACTAAATGATGCAGCATTCTTTCAGATATGGGAAAACAGTCTCTGGTCAAAATGATCTTGTTTTTTCTGACAGATCCCCTTTACTGAAGTCTGCAAACTACTCGTAATGTCCAGGGCCCTGCTTTATGGACCAATTAACTTACAAAATAAGAATTTTATTTTCAACTGAGCTTTCATTCTGAAACTTGGCCCTGTCTTTGATTTCAAATTGGGCTACTCTTTATTTTTCCAGGGAAAATTGTAGCTACCATGAAATTTAATGCAAATATCATGCTAATGATAAAGAGATTGTAATATACATATACACAATCTTGCATAATGGCACATACCATAAATATACCATGTACTTTCTGGAACAATTTATCATAGGGCAGGATTTAATGGATGGATTCCAAATGTAATCTCTCTTAGAAATATTTGGAGTGGGACTTTGGTGACATTTTTCACCATGTCTTCCATTTGGTGCTTCTAGAGAATTCCAGACAGGAGAAACTTCTGGGAAACAGTTCTGAGATCAATAAAAAACGTGTGAGATAATTAGGAATTCCATCCAGAAAGGAGAGGGAATTAATGTTTTATTCAAACTCTTAAGAAATAATTTTAAACCACAGGCTAAACTTTCTTCAGAGCTGAAGTTTCAGAAAGCTCGTACTGTTGTGAACATAAAGAGAAAGGATGTATGGCAATATGCAAATATGGTGAAGGTTACAGTTCTTTCTGCAGTGTTGCCTACTCTTGTGAACAAGAGAATAATTTTCCACTGTGGTCCAGAAGCACTGTTGCCATTCCTTTAGAAGATAAAGAATTTGTAGATGATTGACAAATAATGTCTTCAGGCTTTTTGATAGCTGTGGACTCTGTCTCTCTGTTGCTAATGAAGGTGAAAACTGACAGCCCCACAGAGCTGACAGGGTCATACGAGCTTCTGTCATGGGAAAAAGCAGATCTCATCCAGAATGTCCAAAAATCAGCTTGTTAAATAGAAATTAATTATCTTCTTTTAGCTGTTCTGAATTTAGACTGGACAGAAGATGAGAAAAAGAACTGTGTTCTGCTAGGCATATGTGGACTCTTGCTTTGAAATTCAGTTTTTCATGAATTTGTGTTGGATCTAATTTTGTACACTTTCACCCAAACCTCCCCCAAAGGCAGGCTGAGTTCTGAGCACCCAAAGAAAGAAGGATCTGCCTCTTGGTACTGTAATGAGAGGAAGCACCACAACAAGCAGTGTGTCTTGAAATCTGACAGTTATTGACAACAAATGCTATAAAACACTTGAAAAGAGCAATACTGAGACAACCCTGCAAGCAGCACAAGGCAGTCACACTGATGCAACTCATGAACAGTTGCTCTTAGTCATGTCCTGCTGGCTCACACAGTGGCAGGATGTTCCATCATATTTCTAAAAGTGATGAGAGTAATTCTGCACGAGACTGCTTTTGGAGGTGGTGGGAGGAAAGGGAATAGGACATACTCCCTGATTCCACCCCAGGAGCAGGTGTGATTATAGCTATAGAAGGCAAAATGAAGACAAGGTAATAATCCACCACATATCCCTTGCAAAAACTGTAAACACCCTTTTCTGGCGTGGTCCCTCTGAGATGTCCTTCTGACTGCAGGTCCCCTACCTAAGAGCTCATAACCAGCCTAACCACCTCAGTAGCCTGGCTCCTGCACTAGGCCTTGGAAAGAGCATTGCAAGACTTGGGGCAGGGGGAAGAAGGAAGATGCAGCCAGGCAAAGGAAATTTGAATTCCTTGGCATTCAAGCTAGCTCTGCCAACATTTAAGAACAAAAAGATGACTTGTTGGCATCCTCACCAGCATATAGGGAAATTGCAGAGGTATGTAGTACCCAGCATCCTGGTGGATGGACCTGGTGATAACAGACAAGAAAAAAAGCTGAGATATCTGATGCTTGGCTTTGCCTCAGTTTTCAGTAGTAAGACCTGCCATCTCATCTCCCAGTTTCCTGAGCCTACACAGGGTCTGTGGGAATGTAGCATTACCCTCTGCAAAGGAAGAAGACATCACTTAGGTCAATGGGGCATGTGTAAAGCCATGAGCCCAGGTGGGCTGTGTTTGAGAATGGCAAGCTGGGTGATGCTATTGCAAGGCCTCTTTATGTCATCCTTAAAAGGTTGTGGTGATCAGGAGAGTTTCTCTTGGATGAGAAGGCAGCAAATGTCACAACCATTTCTGAAAAGGGCAAGAAAGAGGATCTTGGTAACTACAAGCTGGTCGGCCTCACTTCAGTGCCTTGGGAAGGTTATGGAGCAAATATGTCTAGAAGCCATTCCTAGCTATGTGAGGGACAAGAAGGTAATTGGGAACAGCCAGAAAAAAAAAATACCTTCTTCTCTTCCCCCGCATTGTCCCTGATGGACTCATTACACGGCAAAACAGCTGGTTGGAAGAATCTGGGAATGCAATGCTTTGAGTTTGCAGGTGAAGGCTTCCACACTTTCATTCTGCCAGATTGTGTCTGCAGCCATAATGTCCTTGTGGCAGGCATATGTCCTTCTGCAATGAGGCTGCCGCTGTATTTTCTGCATAGCCTTAGCATGCTGAGTGGAGGGTGCTAGTTTTCTGCTGTGAGGTAGGGGAGGGGTAAGGCTTATACAGTTGGCTTTATTCTTGTGACTTCAGCCTTTCAGTGCAGAGGTCATAGAAGCATCTATATTTTTTTTCTTTTTTTGCAAATACCCTAAAGCTGTCACATACATAATCATTGCCTGCTTTTCACTCCGACAAGGCAACTGCTGTAGTTACAGGAAAAGAATATGAAGATAACTGTGGAATATTAATTCTAGTAACAAAAAATGAAGGAAATTGAAGGGGTTTTTGTTTGTTTTGTTTTGTTACAGAATCATAGCATCACCAAGGCTGGAAAAGACCTTTAAGATCATCAAGTCCAGTCTCTGACCTAACACCACCACACTGGCTAAATCATGGCACTAAGTGCCACATCCAGCCTTTCCTTGAGCACATCCAGGGCTGGTGCCTCCCCTGTTTCCCTGGGAAGTCCATTCCAATGTCTGATCACCTGTCCTTAATGGATAGTACTTATAAAAAGCACACTTTCTTCAGCTTATCAATGTGATGTCCATGGAAAAAAGTTTTCCTCTAGAGTGTGAGATAGATTCACTCATTAAAGTTTCATGTATGACTTGCAGTATTATGAAGAGACAAAAAATACTAGAATTTTAGTGCTAGAATCTTGGAAGAGTTAGTGGATGCCACATCTCAAAAAACACTTTGTGTGAACTTGTGCCCGATCCAAAACAGGCTGCTTAAGGCTGCTGCGTTAGTTGCATTTAATAGGAGTTGTCCCTTGTAGAAGATGTGGCAGATCAGGATTTTTGGTGTGTTTCTGCTTCCAAGCAGTAGATAATACTGTCTGTGTAAGCCTCAAGGAGATTAGAAGCTGATTTAACAGCCTTCTTTCTGGAAAAGAAACCTTATTCTCAAAGGTAAAATATAAACTCTCACATAGGTAATAAGCTGTTGAACCTTTCCTGAGAAATCATTACTGTGATCCTGACTCGCCTTGCAAAAGTTGGAAATGGCTTCCAGCTAAAGGGAGCTTGACAGCCATAAAATCAGTTGAGTCCCAGCTGCAGCTTCTACATGATAGTTCATGAGATACTACTTCCCACTAGGTAGCGGGCTTTTATGGATCTCAGACTCTCTCTTAGGGTTTGTCTGAGCAGCGGCAATGTTCCTCTCATGTGCTGTATGCTCCCTAAAATAAGGGTGTCCCTCTTTAAGGTCCCTTCTAACCCAAACTATTCTATGATTCTATGACTCTGTGAAAGCAATTCCCTATCTGGTTCGGCATGGAGCCACACAACCTGTACTGCCTGGGGGCAGAAGTACTGTCTGGGGGTGAAGAGGGCACTCTGTGGTTCAAATTGGCTTCAGAGGTACCTGCCAACACAGAAAACAAACTGCAGTAATCAGTTGTTTTCTTCCCTGCATCCATCAGTAATTGTCTCTCACTTACCAAGAAAATTGTTTGACTTTGCTAGGTGACAAGGAAGCAAATGCATTAATTTGGTCTCAGGTTAAAATGAAATACTTCTGCCAGATAAAAGAAATCTCTTAGGTCAAGTAAAAGGCACCTGGAATGGGAATATGCAGGATAGAGAGCATTACATCTAAATAACTGCTTCCATCACAGTATTCCTTTGGATGCTGGACTAGCACATTTTGGCATGAGCTGGTGATCAGAAGCTAAACAACTTCATCTCTATTCGTGCTGCTCTCAACCAGCGTTATTCATCCTTAATTGCCTCAGGCTTTCACACAAAGATCTAAAGTTTATATCATAGAAATACTGTGTTAAAACTGATGGCACTAGAGATTTCAAAGATAATGCAGGTTTCCTTGTTATCACCAATGCATCGATTCATTTTTTAAGAAATGTTTATTAATAGTAACTTTAAAATTAATGCAGCACCCCTATTCCCATGCTTCACTTGCAGATATGTCAGTAGTTTTAGATCTTGTTTCTAGAGGCTTGTGTTTGATCTTGAAAATCTAAACACAACTGAAATCAGATGGCATTCTCATTTGATATTATTTTTTAAACCAACTACAGTTATATATTCTAGCCTAAAAATTGATTTAGAACCTTTCAGGAGAGTGAAGACAGTCTAGGACAATCTAGTCTGGAACTGTGAATTAAACAAACTGTCAGATTTCAAGGGGGCATAATTTCAGCTGTTGATGAAGCTGCTAGCTTCTAATTTAGTCATAACTTAGTCAACATCAGACATAATTCCTTTGCTTAACAAGTTATTAAAATTTCAATAAAACCAGGGAGATGAGAGGACAAAAGTATATTGAGATGGCATTAAAGTTATGCATATAATCTAAAGACAGACTAGTTGTTAATTAGAATTACTTAATTGAACATTTCCAATTATGGACATTTTTAGATTCATTTCGAATGCATTTTCAGTTCTGAATACAGTAGGTTTCCAATGTTTAGTACCAATGGAATTCTGAACCCCTATAAAACTGTTGCCAGATGTTACTGACATATAAATGTTAGGGGTACATATATATGAGTTATTCTTATATGTTACATAGTACCTTTTTTTGCATGTTACTGCTACGGACACATAAGATCTGCATCAGATCTCAGCTCTGTGTAGTTTTCTTTGGTGAATGTATGCAGTGTAATCTCTGCACTTTCAGTAACTGATGCAGAGCGAGTTCAAAGAAACAAGCTTACGTAGAAGCCAAGTGTTTAAGAGAGATACGTATCAAAATTAAGGTCAAAGGAAAATTTTCAGACTTGCTGAGTTTGGGTTTGCGGGTTTGGTTTCTGATGAGGAAGGGTTGGGCTTGAAGAGGTTTTTTTAAATTTCTTTTGTCCTCCATCTATGAAAGAAGGAAACTATTGAGTTGTAACTCCTACCTGCTTTCTATCAAAATATAAGCTACTACTTTATAGAGTCTGCAAACAGTCATTTACAGCTATGAGGTACACATGAGTAACTGGAACCTGGATTCTTTCATTTCCAAGTTGATTTAGCCTTCAACAAAATATCCTAGAATGTCTTCAGCTCATTTTCTGAAAAATTGTTAGAGAATGCACTCTTCCTTTATGAACAATCAAACTAAGATTTTTTCCCTTAAGCTCTTGAGTACCTATGTGAATATTAGTATTTTATCTAGTTAATTTGCCAGTGTGGTAGTCAATATGGTTCTGGATTGCTTTGAGAGTGTTCAGAGTATTTGCACACTGTGCCTAATATATCCAACCAAAGATTCTATTCTGCTCTGCCAGCACTGGGGTGTCCCATAAGTAGATATTTTTCAGGGTATCTGTAGTTCAGTAAGGCTTTTTAGTTAAATGCAACATCACATATATATGTTTTCATAAATGTTTGGGGTTGTTTTTTTTTTACTTATCAATTCTTGTACATCTTGAAAATAACATAAGTATTTCCAAGCAAAATAACATCCTTTAAAATGTAAGCAGTGGTTAATACCTCTTATTTAACCAGACCTACAGAAGGAAAAGAGACACATTGGGAAAGGTACAGTAAAATCATTCCATGTGTGGATCAAGAATCTACTGAAATTCAGACCACATTATTACAGGCTGTTATCAGTAGCTTTTTGCAGATTCACACAAAGGGTGCTGGTGGGTCACACATAGGCTGTGTACTACAGAACTACCTGCAGCTGACACCTGCTTTTGCCAAAGTAAGCAAAAGCATCACGGGCTGCAGGAGTAGTGATACTGAACCGCAGTGAACTGTTGTGCTGGTGCAGAATAAAAACCGTCTATGCTGGCAAGACTGTTTTGGGAAGTTTTCTCTTATAAAATCAGTGGTAACCTAGACTTTTTCTGTTTGAGCGTGCAGGTTCTGCATAGAATGGATGCTCAAATGTAAACAAGCAGTTTTGGAGAGAGAAGGCCAGATTTAATTACTAATAACATGTTTCAGAAAAGATGAGCAGTTATCCTGCACTGAAATCCTTTTCAAACACGAACCACTGACAAATGATTCAGAGGAAAGTAGGAGAGTTTTAAAATATAATTGACTATGAGAAACATGGCTTCTGTACAACACTATGAGGTTAAGATTTCATACATTATGCTCTAGTATAGCTGGAAATCATGGAATAACTAATGCAAGGTGAGAGAATCTAGCCCTAAGAAAGCTACTGGTGAAATACAGTGTGTTTCTGACCCTCCTCCCTCACTGTGTTAATTACACATATACCAGACTGGCAGACCCTGCAGTGTCTTTGTGGTTTGACATTGGGATTTGGCCTATGGCATGATAAATTAAAAGGAGTTTTATACAAAAGTACCAGTGGAGTCTCTGGACTGGCCTCCTCCTAATAATTATTATAGACACCTTTCCCTGTCTGATCTCTTTTTGTTGCTGTCTGAGTTGCTGCAAGTATCCTTAGGCCTCATTCTGCTGATGCTCAGTGCATCATCTGATGAGGAATAGGTGTAGGCATCCCTGCCTCCACTGAGCTTACCCTCAGGTTCAGCAAAAGAAGGACAGTTTTATTTCCAATTATGACACCATTTCTCCCCTCCAAGGAGAGATGCTTCTGATTTTGCCTCTTCCCTTCAAAGCCTGCCTCTCCTTTCTCCAGGTCTATGCTGGTTGTCTCCAGGTGCCCCCAAGGAGGCTGACAGCAGCCCATCCAAGGGCCCCCTGGCTCACATGTCCTGTGACTCGTATGCATGAAAGGGACCTGGACAGCTCAGGGGTGAGCTCTGGTTTTATTTATTTATATGTTATGCTGATGCCCTACTAATACTCTCCTGGTGGTTAGTCAATTGATAACAAAAGCAACCTAGAGAAGAGAAACATCAGGCAGCTGTGCTGGCTCAGACTAAAGGGCAGGCTCTCCTGCTCTCTTTTCTCCAACAGTGGCAAACTGTGGATGTTTAAGAAAGAGTATGAGCATCAGGAAAGCATATAATAGGTTTGTTACTTGAGTACTCTGTACCTGGGTGCCTGTAGCTCATCGAGTACCAGTGCCAGAGGAGATGTCTTGGCATTTAGTAGGCTTTACTGGATTATTTTACCAGGATTTTTCCAATGCCTTTTTGAACCGATGAAAGGCTGTTAGCTTCCTCAGTGTCCTGCAGCAAGGAGTTTCACAGTTTAACTGCCCTTTGTGTGAGGAACCACTTTATGTTACTGTTGCAAATGTGGCCTTTGCTAGTTTCATTTCATACCCCTCAGTCCTTGTATTCAGAAAAGTAAGGAAAGCTTGTTCCCAGTTCACTTTCTCCACCATCCCGGCGATTTCACAGCCCTCTGTCTCAGCACTGCCATTTTTGCATGCTGGCTCCATACACTTTCCTGTCATGCTTCAAGCTATTTTTATTGCCCTCATCTGAACCTCCCCTATTCCTGAAAATCCAAGCAATGCTCTCATAAATAACAGGCTGTCAGATTTTCAGATATGCCTCTCAGTTAGTATGTGCATACATTCTGCACGTGCTGGGATCAAATGACCTTTGTAAATGCTGCTTGCCAGTGCAGTTGCTTGTGCATTTCCAACATTGCTCTCTGAATGTTGTTTGGCTTTTCAATCCCACTCTCAAGGGTTACCCACTTGGTGGGCACCCGTCAAATAAATACTCAGCTGAGTCTGATCTCAGTGTGACAAACAGGCAGAATACAAATAAACCAAAACCAAACCCTGCCAGCACTACAAACTTTTGAACTTCTACTTATATAAGTAATATATACATACGTCTATATATAGTCTGTGTTTTGTGTTTTCTTGAGCTTATTTTCCTTCCATTAAGACTACAGCTACTATCAAAAATAGAAGGAGCATTCTCAGTAAATTGCTTCTGCAGTTATCAAATGTCTTTGGATTCATTTCAGCATTTAATCACTCTCAGAAGCTGTTTTTTGCCTCATATGTTTCTGCATCCTTTAATCATGGAGGAATTAACTGCCAAATCCTGTTTTATTTGGGGTTTTTTGTTTTTTTTAATTTTAAAGTATATTCATTTCATGTACTGAAACAAGGAATGATAGGGTTTTTTCCTTCTTTTTTTAATGAAGCTACCCACAATTCTTCACCCTAATGAAACTTAATTCTCATTCAGATTGGATAAAGAGGATTGCTATCCTCATCCCCTCATCCTCATGTACCCTGTCTTCCTGCATTCTGTGCCTCTTTTCAAATAACTGCTGGCAAACAAAACTTTTGCCTTCTCCCAGCCCCATCCATAATCACTTTTTAAAGAAGTAAGATTGCTGCTAGGGCTTTGTATACAGACAGATAGATAAACACAAAGAAACTTGCAGGTTTTTCAGGGACAGATTCAGTAGTGCTTTCCTCTGAAATGATCTTCTGCTGTGGATTACCAGATAATGCACCTGGGACTGCATTAGTTTGTTCAAGCTCGTGGTTTATCTGAAAATCATTTTCCAATAATCTTATGTACACCATCTGGCTAAACATCCTGTGAAGAGCCAGCCGCTGAACAGAGGAGGAAGTACTCTCTTCCCCCAAACCGTTGCTAAGCAGCTCAAGTTGTAACAACCACATCATTTATTTGGTCTGTGTGAACCTGGGTCCAGCAGGATCCCCCAGCCCCCTCTGGGGTGTGAAAGTGCAGCCGGGACTGTCAAATAAGTGACAAGAAATGTTTATTCCCCTTCCCTCCAATTGTCAAGCCAACTCCCCTCCCCCACCCCCCCATAGTTATTATTATTAGTTAGTTAGTGACCATGAGCCCAGTTATCACAACAGGGACCCTATGCTGTGAGAGCACCAGTTTCATGCTGCTTGACAGTGTTTCTGCCCAAGTGGAAGGATTTGTATGCTGCACAGATAGAAGGAGCTGGCCATCAGACAAATGTGGCAGTGGAACAAGGAAGTCATCTGGGAGTCTAAAAACTGCTCCCCACCCAGCCTTCTCCCTGAGACTGCATAGCTCAGATGTGCTGGCCCCCAGTACCACCTCCTATGCCATGTGGCTGGTGGCAAGAAACCCCAGCCTGCCCTCAGTGCTGCAAGGGAGGCAAAACTGGGGCCTGGAAAATGCACCCTTCGCCTTCTTCTGTGCGGGACAAGAAATTCTTCCAAACAGCATCCTTTCAAATGCACGTATAAAATAACAAGGTAAATGAGTCCTACTTTATGATGTATCATCTAATTCAACTCGGCTGCTTGGGCTTCTGTCACAGTTTGACTCAGGTCCGACCACAATGCTCTCGATCTCCTCCCCCCCCTACCCAGGTAGGGAAGGAGAGAGAGAAAAAGAGAGAGACTTGGCTGGATTGAAAACTAAACTACACAGCTTTAATTAAAACACTAATGAATGATACAAGAGAATATATAATATTATATACAGATATATTCAGGTATGGGCAAAAGCCTCTCGCCTCCCCCCACCCCAGCAACTCCCACAGCACTTCCCTGAACTGGGAAGAGTCCCGAGGAATCCCGGAGCTGCTGCTGGAACAGAGCAGAGAGTTATGGGGGTCAGGAGATCTCGAGTCTAAGGGTCAACGGTGATGGATGAACAGAGTCCTCCCCAGACGCCGGCCATGGACAGAAGAGAAGGGGAGAAGAAGAAGGAAGGAAGTTGTCTTCTGTGTTCTCTGACCTTCCTTTGAGCTTACATAGATATATGGAATGGAATATCTTTGGCCAATTTTGCTGTCTGTCTAACTCAGCCTCCTACGGGGGGGTCACAGATCTCCCCGTAGTGTCTGAGCTGGCAGAGTGCAGGTGCAGCCTTGAAGCCTCAGTAGTTAGAAAAACATTCCTCTGTCTTATCAGCCTAGCAGAACACACTGTTGCTAGTTACAAGAAAGCTTACTGAAGGAAAAAAAAAAAAGAGAAAAATCGGCTTCACCCTGGCTCAAACCACGACAGCTTCAAACCAGAGCTCCCTGCTGATGGGGCAGGGTATGTTGTTTCTAAAAACAGCAAGTCTCACATTCCTCCTAAAATGAGATGTAGTCCCTGTAGTCCCGAATTTAGGGCTCCTTCCTTAGAGGCAGGGTATCTGCCTCTAAAGTGGTAGTTCCCACACATTCATAGGACCTCACCGCCTGCTTCAGGGCAGGCAAGTGTGCTGCTGAACACGTGTAGGCAGTGTCCTACTTAAATTAATTGTGCTGAGATCTTACTCATTAATCTCTGGGATGCTGCAGGTGCATATATTAATGCAAGAGCCCCATGTTAAAATGCTGTGATCCTTTCTGACATATTAAGCCATTTTTAATTTGCTCTCATCATCTCCTGCCTCTCTAGTACACATTAGATAACTCTGGGGTCCTAAATAAGCTACAGTGACTTGGGTAGAAAGTGAGTGACTTATTAATCTTATGCAAATGCCTGTTTAATTTTCAGGGATCTTGGCACCATGGTAAGTGCTGCAAGTCATGGGCTATAAAGAAAAAAGGTAATTTCCTGTTTGTTTAATTGATCTTCTATAACTTTTCTCCTGGCTGGTAAAGCTAGGTAATGGAATTTGCAATGTAAAATCACTATTAGAAGTGCCAGTATGACATTTGATTAATCCAGTCTATTTAGGCTTAATAATACACACTTGACTTATGTTCTGGAAGCAAAATTGCCTGCTATTTCCCCTCCTGCTTTTTAAATATATTTATAAATATCCCTAGCAATACAATACATTAACCTGCTTCTTCATGTGTTGTTATTAGGAAGTGATAGTTTGCCCAAGTATACACATCATCAGCAATAGTATGTTCCTGCAAGATTTCTACCCACAGTAAACTCTTGGCCTATGCACTGTCCAAAAATTCCTTTAAAGGCTCAATGTCTTTCTCACTTCCCTACCAAGTGGTAGGGCCAAGATGGGTCAGTTTTGGACATCTCTTGAGTGGCAGATTTCCAGCATAACCACGGGAGGTGGTGAGGACTCAGGAGATTACACATTCTCCATCAATACTGAATCAATCTTCTGTAGCACTAGGCCTTGGCTATAACAGAAAAGAACAGTACTTCTGACTGTTCAAGCAAAATAAAGGCCATTTGTCACTTCTCTTCCGTGAAAGAGTATTACACCCAAAGCCATGGTCAGCCCCAAATTATGGGAGAGTTTTTGTCTCCACTCACATCTTTCTGTGTCATTGCTATTAGATACAGCATTTTTTCTCTCTCCTCAGCTCAAGCCACTGTTAAAAATTCTTGCATATTATGACAGGTATTGCTTTAACTCAGAAACAAAGACACCACTTCTTACAAAGTGCTTTGGAGTGAAAATAACATCTTTCAAGTGAGATTCAATCATTGCAAGTCACACACAAGTACTGTGTAAGATCTGGGTTACTTTATGGAAACTTTTTTGTAATTCTGCTTAAGAAATTATTCTATTCCTGGTTTAATTTCATTTTATGATAATTGCTCTATTTCCTTCACAGTAATATTAAGTGCAATCATATCCATTTAATGTGATAATTTATGTTCCACTGCAGTGATCAAAACAAGCAGTCTACTACTTCGTGTTATTCGTTACGCCTTACTGAATCAGGCATCCAAATAAAAGCAATTTTTGTAAACACACATGAAATGATACATTTTCCTCTGCAAAGTGTTAAGAAAATGCTTTTAAACCACACTATTTTCAAATTTAAAAATATTCTTTGTGTGTTGTTTGTAGTTGTTCTGTGTTTCACAGACTGACTTTGGTTTGTAAGTAAAAACTGCAAGGAGTACGTAATATTAGTAAGATTAATTAATTTATTTTTTAAAGTGTTATTTAGTAATAGGTTTCATAAGGGAGTTTATTTAGAAAGGTTGTATTTAAATGCTCCTCACTACGTATTGTTTGGGGCTAGGAGTGCTTGCAAAAAGCATGAAAACATAACAAATACTGTTACTGCAGATTTGAAGTCAAATATCTTTTAAGCAATGAAAAGGAAATAGTCTGGAGCATTTTCAAGCACTTTTAAAATAACAACAAAATATCTCTGGAAACCTAGGATCTGACTGATTATTTTGGTTTTTAACTGGAGGTGTACAAGAATCAAGTGCAATGGCTGAGTGATGCTCCTGAGCACAGAGAAACTGACATGCCAAGACCCTGCCCTGTGGCAGAGCTAGGACCTGGCCCAGCACCCTGCCCTACCTGCAAGCCCCAGAGAGCCTGGGGAGAGCACTTGCCTTCCTCTTCTGTCAGCAGTGTTGTAATATATGAATCAAACCGAAATCTGAAAATACTAAAAGGAACATTCTGCAAAACCATAGACCCAAATGCACTAACAATTTTGCCTTTTCTGAAACCTTGCTTTTCAATGCGTGAGTCATTCTCCCTTCCGTTCCTCCTGACAAGCTTGTCTTTTGTCCGTAGCTCTTACAAGATGAACCTCTGATTCTGTTTTATGCAATCAGTAGCCAGATGGTGACTGGACAAGAAGCAGCCTGATTTACCTCAGAGTGCTACTGAACTTCCCCAGCTGCTACTGAAAGGGAGTGTTCCCTTTTGAATGAAGAACAGTTTCTAGGGCTCACCATAAAGTGACAAAAATGCAGTAGACTGCTGTTTATGTAGAAATTTATTTTCTTGAATGACTGTGCTCCAATGAACAAGGAAAATTAAATCTTTGGATGCATCTGTTAAACTCTGTCCCCTAGAGAGAGTAAAATACTGGTGTGATTGCCAAAAAGGTGTGCAGAGATGGCCCACCAGGATGCTCAGCAGGTGGAAAATCCATCTTCTGAGTGCAGAAGAGATGAGAAAGGTTTGATCACAGACCAAAATAAAGTCTGTAAGAGAACAAGGTTTGTCTTTCTAAAATCAATTTTTAGTGGTGTGGAGAGGTTTGATATATAGGGAGGGAAAGGCTGAAGGACACAACCAGCACACGGAGACATAGATATGAAGTAGTCATGAATAAATCAAACAGGGTAATGGAAAAAAGATTTCTGAGCAGCCTCCCATCCTGTCCTGCTCACAAAAATAAAGAGAATTTCTTAGAGAGGAGTGGGGAAAAAAGCCCCTCTCTCTCCTACCCCAACCCCACCTCCTCCCCTTCATTAAAAACAGTGCTGGTTAAGAAAGGGGTGAGGGAGAGAGGGAGCAGAAAAGAGTGACTGCTCAGGATTCCTGGCCGTTCTTCAAGGAAAGAGAAGCTATGTTTATATGGTCTCATCATTCAGCTGGAAATGACAGGCAATGATTTCCAAGCTCTTGTCTCTCCTTTGGTGACTGTTTAAAAACTGTTTGTGTTGGTTTGCGGGTATTTTATTATACAGAGAATAGGTGTACTTGACAAGCCTTAAATATGAATTGCTGCTGTGCTGCATGGAATATTTGATAGCAGACAAGTTTTTAAACAGTGCTTTGCTGTGATGCCTCCGCCTGTTCCTGCTAAGTTTTCTGCTCTCTAGTTTGTTCATCATCATTATATCTTGTCTTGCCTGATGCATTCCATAGTTTACATGCAACTTTCATTCTGGAGTTAACAGTGTTGAGAATTTTAGTAAATTTCCCTCCAGTCATGCTGCATTTTCCTTCTGCAGTGTCTCCTGTACTGCACACACAACTCGTTATTACCTATTCTGTTTTGTAGTGAAAACCTAGAGAAGGTGAACCTAAATGCATCTTGCTAATGAGCTTAGGCCTGCCTACATTGTGTGCTGAACAAACTGACAAGAAAAAAGTAATTTTCTTTTTCTGCATCCTAAATTCTGGGTAACAGTGCTGCCAAGGTATTGTGCTTATAACAGTCTGTTAAATTAATTTTACCAGTTTAATAGCACTTCTTACGTAAACGCTGTACTCAATCATTTTGATTCTCTAAAATGGCTCTTGGTATCCCTGCACTGCATTGCTGCAGTTTAAACTGGGATGCTAGACTTTTAAAAGATTTTTCTTGGTAACTGAGGTATTTAATCTTGTAAATATTGGTTAATTGAAGCTTAAGCTTGCAAAAAGATTAGAGATAATTAATTAGTCAAAATTATATAAAATGCTGTAATATAGTAAATTAGATTAGACAGGCTTTACACTTCAAAATTACATGAATGACTGCATACATTTTTTTTAATATTAAAATCTTTAATCTTAGGTCCCTTAAGATACTCCTGATTCTCTAACCTATCACTGTTTTTAACATCATTATTTAAAATTATAATAATTTCTAAAATTCTAACTGTAAGTTACAGGAAGTAGCTATACATCAGCAAAAGACAGACTGCAGATCATTCAGAATCTGAGATTTCACTTCAGCTTCTATGTTAATAAAGTGCCTTTGTTGCATTCATGGTTAACTTGGACCAGCTGCAGTGATTTCTTTCTTTGGTTTAGTTAAAAAGAGGCTGCTTTCTCCAGATTCAGCTTATTCTTCTCTGGGGATGGGCTTGGCAGACTCAGGTAGCAGTTAGTGCCATCTCATCATTTCACATTCCCAGAAAACGCTGCCTTGAAAGAAGCACGCCGTGGTAACTAACAAACAAAGTATGTGGAATAAGACCTCAGGCAGAAACTGGGATGGCAGAGCTTTTGACAGTGCATGGTCATAATTTTGAGGGTAGGATTCCTGTGCTCATGCCTGGAAAGGGTAAGGTTGAGCACCAGGAGCACAGGACTGTGTGTGTGTGAGCACCAGCTATTACTTGTTTCTCACAGACTGAGACGAGCAAGGTCTGAGTAAGTCAGAGATCTTCACCTTTGGTCTTAATTTCACTGACAGGTTGAGGTGTCCATACTCCCATTGCCTTCAACCTCTTGCTTTCACAGGGGCACATCCAAACTTCCTTCCAACTTTGATAAACAGGGATTTTTTTTCAGGGTTTCCTTCCAGACCTCACTATACCTCACTAGAGAAGCACTGCAGTGATAGAGGGTCTGTGGCTTGTTCTGGCTTATCTGTACCCATGGGCTCAGATTTATATATTTAATAAATTATTACATCTATCATATCAAACACACGCATGAGTTTCCAGAAGGCTACTTGTGCAGAACAGCACAGGGTATTTGATTTAGATCACGAGCCTTTGGTTCAGAGATTAAAGCCCAGCCCACACTGCACAGGCTTAAAAGCTGTGACTGACAGATGATGCTGAGAAGCCTCAGCTACATCTGAAAGCCAGATTCAAAGCTCTGACACTGTCTGTCCTCCTCTTAATCCTAAAGTGCAAGGCTGCCTGGAGGTGTACTGGGGAGCTCGCATTGCTACAGTGGGCTGGGGCTGCTCTGAAGAGTTGTATCTCCAAGGACAAAATACAACTATCTCTCCCTGTCACTATGCTCCTCCCGAAAGGAATACCTTTAGTTTTGCCTTAAAATATTATCTCACTTTAGAGGTTCAATTTTAAAGGATTTTTTTTTTCCTTCCTAAGTGCATTACCTAAGTGTTTCACTTTAATCCATATTGTCTGGGTACAATCTAGAAGAAGAAAGCCCCTGACACTGTGCACACAGCTTGGTCAGTGACCAGGAAAGGAGGGTGTGGGACTGGGAAAACTCAGGAGAGAAAGGAAACACTGTGTATTTGAGGGACATTTTGGTTCACGAGAAGTAGGAATTTTAAAGGGAGAAATCTATTTTACTAAGAGCAAAATCAAAGCATGAGAAGATTTAAAAGTGAAAAGCAAAACAAAGATGTAAATGTTGCAGCCATTCTGATTTGTACAATGTCATCCCTCACATGCAATTCTGTCACTCCTCTGTGCAAGTGGAACCACAGAAAAGTTTTGATTCTTATAATTATCTACTAAAAAAAAAAAAAAGAAGACTAGGTAAGGTCCAGCAAAGGAGCTCTGTAATGTTCCTCTGAAGTGAAGATGTGTAGCTTCAAAAAGATACCACACAGCAACAGAAAATATAAAACATCCTATTCATGGCATATTATATGAGATCTTCTTAATGCTGCTGAACACAAAAGCATTTAGTGCTCAGTTGCTTTACGGTATCTCCTCAAGTTACTCACGGGAATTATGTCTTTATACTGTTTATTGCTGTCTTTACATGTCATCTTAATGCTAAACTTCTCAGTCATAATCAGATACAGCCATGTCCTTTAGTGATTTAATTCAGAATGTTGATCCTCCAATATGCCTGACTGCATGTTAAAATTGAAGAGAAAATTGAATGCATCCATAGGAGACAAAACCAGAATTCCTTCTGTCTCATGGAATTCACAGAGGACACTCAATAAGTAATCTGGAACTGAAAATGTGCAAACTTACATAATATTTTTTCCTCTTTCAGGGACATATTGTTAATTATACTAATTTATCAAATGTATCTTCGTTTTTACAAGAAGTTCCCTTTTCATACAATTGTTCAAAGAAAGATAATTGCAACTGGAAAGCAGAAAAATGAAAAAATCTTTAATTATGTATTATAATAACAAATGTGTTCTAGTTCAGGTGAGCCAGACTAATTATATGTGATTAGTGAATGGAAACAATTTATGTTTCTGCATTCTCATTTGGGTCTGCTGGCCTTCAATGGTGAATGTGCTACAATTTGTCTTCCCCTGGTGCTCAAGACAGAACAAATATTTTAACTTATAGAGACAATTGGAGAAATTATTTCAGTCTGGTTAGAAATAAGTTTTACTGAAGTTGATCAGTACTTGCTCCATTCTCACAGAACAGAAAAAAATACTATTTTTAGCTCTTCTTAAATTGCATGTGGTCTGAATCTGAAACAGAGCTATCAGGATATAACTGTCCTTTTTTCCACACCATATTTTGCATCACTCCATTTAAAAAGGGACAAATATTAATTGAAATACTTATTTAAATTCTACTTAGATGAAATTGGATAAAAATGTTTCCTAAAATTTAAAACTGTTCAAGTGTTTACTAAGATTTTAAATTTACAAAACTCCAGTCAACTCCAAACTTTGCCAGTATTTGTCTCTGAAGTGAAGGTGACTACTACCTTACTGCTCCAGCCAAGCCTCGAGGCTCCTTGCACCAGGCTCTGCACAATCCATGTGAGAGGAACCAAAGAACTTATCATCTAGTCACAGAAATAGTACAAGGTATAGCACAGAATGGAAGCTTGAAGACCAAGGTCATTACTGGAATCAAAAGGTGTTTCAGTCAGCTTGGCATGGATGCTGCTCCCCTGGGACACCAACCAGTGCCTGGTTCCATTGGACCTCGTGGGCGTGAAGTTGTAACTGGAGCTCCTCAAAACAGATGCTCAAAATGACATAATGTAATGTGATGGCAGCATTGCCAGCATGAACAACTCGCATGGCAGCACTGCCAGCTTTAAGAAATTACGGAGCATTTTACTTTCCAGAAAATGCTTGAAAAGACAAAGCAAAAAGTACACTTTCTAAAAGGACACATAAAATGCTGAGGTATTCCATTTCCTATGGTAATGTTGGCATAACGGAAGAAAAAGTAATTAGAACTCTTCTTGAAAAGTAAGCTGCCTTTAACATATCCTTCATTTTCGTCTGACTTCTGATGTTTACTTTTGTTTAGCACTTCTGAATAGCTCTTTAGTGCCTGAATCATTTAGGATGCTGTGCTTCAAAATGCCTTCTTTAGTAGAGGCATATAAAAGATGTACCATGCAAATGTGAATCAATACAAGCTCTAGTAACTCAAGTCCTCACTCTATTGAAACCTTAGCTTAGTAGAAGTGTTGGTAAGAAAATGTGAATCAGCTTCAAACGGGCTGCAGAAATGGACCAAAACCATGTAATTACTGTGTCCCACTTAATATTTTCTTCTAAATAACTTCTTCCCCCTTCCAGGTTCAACCAAGGCTTTGCTAGTATAGAGGGGTCCTTTCCAGCATCAGCAGAAAGCTATTCTGCTGCTAGTGTAACATTCTGTAACTCCATTACTTTCAGAATCTGCCGTTGGAGAAACCTGTGCAAACTCTCAAATCTAATGAGACTGTACATCACAGGATTCACGTTGAAGGTAACAGGGTTGCACAAAGTGACCTGAGGGCATAATTTGGTTACTTATAATGATGACGAGTGAGAGGAGAGAAACCCCCTGGAGTCTCAGAATCCAGAGAGAACCTGGAGGTTAAGACATGCTCTTTTATTCTGGGTAAATCTGATACAGAATCAGGAGGGCACAACAAGTATGGAACCCTGCAGTGACATCTTCTTTGGACAAAGCTTCATTTTGAATCTATTTACATTATCAGAGAATTAATCGCATTTTAATTAATAATCAAATGAACTGCAATAATCTTTATTAAGAAAAGAAACTCATTGGCAGGGTGTTTCATTGCTCAAACTTAGAAGAAGGATGTGTGTGGAGGCACAGAAGAGATGTTCTCACCATGAAATCATGTGGAAAAGGCTATGCATCTAATAACTTGACTATTTTTTTCCAGGAGTATCAGCAGACGTAATCAAAGATACTACCTCTCTGCAGCCTTCTGTGAGATGAGCTGGAAAGAGTAGGGGGATGAATGAAAGAAAAAAACCTGTATGTTTTCCTGGCCTATTTCTCTTACATTCCTCAAGGATGCTTGTACAGAAAAGTGTCTTTTCATTCCAGACACCCTCAATGTAATAGCATTAAGCATTACTTTCTCAACTGCAACTGATAAAATTATTTCCCCCATAATTAGCAAGTGCTGTATTTTATCATATGCAACTGGGAAGGCAATGATTAATATTTTCATAGTAAGAACTTTGGGATTTAACCAAGATTAAAGGGTAACTGTCCCTTATGCCTGTTTCACATTCACTTGCAACTAGAATTAATCAAAGCTAAATTGTCTTCACAATTTTGCAGTGCAAAGTGAGGATTCATGTTAATTCTGCACACAGGAAAGCATGAAAAGAATCCAATGAGGATACAGGGTGTATGGCAGATGAATAGTAAGGAAAAGCAAACAGATTTACATAAGTTATTTATTTATGGGCAGGTGTGTGTGGCTGCTTTTTAAAATTACCCTTAACCAACTCTGCTGCCATTTTCCTTTCCTATTTAATGTTCCTCTTTCTTCCTTGACTTTGCCTGATGCAAACTAGTGGCAGCCACCTGCCCAGACAGTGATGGTCCCAGAAAGGCTAGTGGAGCCGAGCTGCTCATTATCTCCAAGTATATACTCCACACTCCATTCCATGTATACTTGCTTGCTGAAATGGAAATCTGAGCCTAGTATTAAAAGCCCACTCTGTTGTTGCACTGGCTTGTAATAACTGAGACATAGGTAGCCACCCAGTCCAGGGTTTACTTGCAGCTCACCTCTACCCAGAGGGCCAGCAAAGGACACACACACATCTAAAATCCCATCAGGGTCCCATTTGGAGGCTTCATATTTTATTGTGAATATGATTTCAAACAGGGCAGGACCCTGCATGCCAACTGCCTTCAAAGCCAGGGAACATAAAGCATCACATCTTTGGCATGCCCTAAAACTGGTGAAATTTAAAGGGTGTGTGAAGTTTAATACAAAGTTGTTCTGAGAGCTTAACAGATGTTAAATAGCATGCCCTATCTCCCAGAATAGATACAACCTTTTGTAAGACATAAATATTTGCTACAGTGACAGAAAATTAATATGATTATCTTTACCTATGACTTTCATCAAATAACTGTTACTTATCCATGCTGCTCCTCATGTTCATGAGAATATAATTTCAGAGGGGGAAGATGGATGATGCACTATACTACAGGGGCTGAGATGGAAACTCAGATTTAAAACCTCTCACTAGTAGGATGGCTATCAAGAGTTTGAGGCTAGCCATCCCTCAGAATTGCACAGCTGACACTTTCTGCCTTCAAAAAACCCCCAACAGCTGGGGTTCCTGCCCAAGAAGTACGGGATCCCAGGTGTGGAATTTCCCTCAACAGAAGCCTCAGTAGGTGTGACAGCATCCAAATCTACAAAAACTAGAGCAGGTCCAGCCTTGGAGCAGTGCTCCTCTCTCTGTTCCTGTTCCTCCTTCCCATGAGCTCAGAAGACAAGCCTTAACTGGTGAAAAAAAAAAAGACACTAGTGTATGTATCTTGCTGTGCCTTCAGATCCAGGTACCCGCTGGTGTAAATCGAAAGAAATTATGACCACCCCAACTCCTGTGGCCGAAGTTGTAAACATCACAAGAATTATGTATCGAAAAACATCAATGGCATATATTCAGCAGCAGCAATTTCATTTCAAATTATTCTACCTGATATATTACACAAGAAGTTAGCTATTATCTAGCTGTGCACCACTAGTGATTATTTATTCATTTGGAAACACATCTCTTACCGGACTGAGAAGTAATGCCTTCCTCTGAGCCTGAACAAGCACAAAGAATGCAATTTATGCATTCCAGAGAAAACCTGTGCTGAATATCCCTACAATCTACTTAAAATTAATCGCTTGAGCAGTGTGAGTCTTGTCTGCTTGTGAAGACCAAACTAAAAAACACATGAGGAATACCACAGCAAACGTTTAGTGTAGCTTAGAGTTTCCCTTGTAAATTGAGATGTTTTTCAGTTTTACTTTCTCACCTATTTCAGATTCCATTGTGGTGCAGTCTGATACAGTAGATAATTCATCAGTCTGTATGTCTTTTTATTATTATTATTACTATTACAAAAAGTCTTTAGATTAGGAGAAACAAAACAATAATTTTGCAATATTGTCACAACACGCTGGGTTATAACATAATAAACCTTGTTATTATGATTGAAGGAATCACTAAGAGTGGTACAGAAAAGCATTCATTCAGAAAAGTGAAGATTAAAAAAAAAATAATAGATAAAATAAAATTTCAAACTCAAAGAGACTCATAAAATGCACTCAGCTACAACTGAATCTTTTGGGTCAAAGTCAAGATCTGCTCCCACTGCTTGTTAGTCCAAGACAAAGCTCTTGGTCCTTATCTTACACCAATACTTAATGACTGGGAGATCACTGCCGAGGTGTAAAATAGTACAGATCCACTAGCTTTCAGTGCATCGTGTTGATCTAAATGTGCTGATAATCTGATGGTCCTAAGCTTTATAATATATGGACGTATTCAGGTGAACTGAGGAAAGAATTTCACCTTATTACTTTTCTGCTTTGCTGCAGGTTGCAGACAGCCAACAGAGCCACCTGCATGTTCTCACTGTGGCAGCCACTTTGACCAGCAGGTCAGGGTGCTACCACTTGCAGGGTGAAGCAGCAACTGTTAATTAGTTTATAAGTTTCCAGGCTTGAAATTGTAGTAAGTTTTCAGAGCTGACATTAGGAAGGTTTTCTTTACCGACAGGGTGGTCAAACACTGGAACCAGCTTCCTAGAGGTGGTCAATGCTCCAATCTGTCAATGATTCAGAGACATTTGGACAATGCTTTAACTTTTGATCAGTCCTACAGTGGTCAGGCAGTTGGACTAGGACATCATTGTAGGTCCCTTCCAAAGGAAATATTCCATTCCTTAATTTGGCAACGCTCAATTACTGTGTTGAAGGGGTTTGGGATCCCTGCTGCAGGTGGGCTGTTTTGAGCTAGAGAAGAAACACTCCACCAGATGAGATTTTTGGGCTAAAAGGTCCCAACAGGGTAGTGCAAAACTACTTTGCCCTTATTTTCCGCTAGGGCGGTGCCTCTGAACGGCCTTACACTCCTCCTAAATAAGGAGCTTGCCACCCATGCAGAAACACAATGAGCTGATGCAGATGAATTTCCCAAACGCATGAGGACCTCTCCACCATGGAGACATGCTGGATAGCACTGCACAGAGCACACTGTCAGTTATGAATTATGCATTGACACTTCACTCCCACATCATTATACCTTCCATTCTGCTGTGTCTGCACAGATAGGATTGATTCGCACGTCACACCCTGTAACATTCATAATGGGTGAAGGCTGGACAGGTTTGCACAGTGAGAAAAAAAGATGAATAAGTACACATTTGGTATAACCTTATTAGTGATTGGTCCTCGAGTTTCTAATGGGGCATAAAATGCCATCAGAAAGCTTTTTGCTTTTATCAAAATATTCCCTGTTTAGGCAGTAATTCAGAAGTTAGGCACCAGGGGCCTGATGCAAACTGTCTACTTGCATATGGTCTAGCAAGAGTGAATAAAAAAGCATGTTGTGAATTTTGAATATACTGCTTTCCAGAACAATGTTTTATAATAGTCCTGCCAAATATTCAGAACCATCATGTAAGACATCTTGCAATATGGAATGATCTCATCCATGCAGTAAATTAATAAGAACAGAAATGTTGCATATCAGCAGTGTCATTATGTGCCTGTAACACAGTGCAGTTTTTCAGAAAAGAATAGACACTAAATAGCCCTTTTTCTTTGCCTCAGGATGTTACATCTCAGCTTGTGTTCACCTCCACACTCAAGAGAGGATCCAAAATATGCATCAAGCACAATGGCACAAAAACAAGTAAGATGTTAAGCCAGGATTAATCTTCAATTTTCTTCTATCAATACACCTAAAAGCGGAGCTGTCTGACAGTCTGGATAAAAAAAAGGTTTAAAAAGGACTTCCTACACCAAGGAGGGAGAAAACAGCCTCCAAATTAGGGTATCAATCCATAATCATTTAAAGATAACATTAATCAGCTTGGCCTGAACTCTACCTCTCCTAGGCATTCCAGGTTTGTGAGAGGGGAAAAAAACCAAAACTGATTCTAGAAACAGAATTGATATTCAGTATATAGTTTGTCTGCAGAGACTTTCATAGGCACCAGGAAAGGATGTAAGGGGTGATTACTGACTCCTATCCCTCAGAGAATTGTTCATGCAAACAGTGATGATTCCATAAAAAGAGCTCAGATCCATACCCAAGTCCTTCTAAAGAACACCATCTAACAACATCACAATTAGCTTGCCCACAAAAATTGTTTTCATTCTTAAGTGTTCAAAAACTGTATTTGAGTTACAAGGCTAAAGATTCTGCAGCCTTTTGGTTAGGCCTATAATGCTCCAGGAAATGTTTCATCATTTCAGTGTTTGCATCTACTCAAAATTCCCCAAGTACTGAGCTTCCTGGAGTCCTGACTTTCACATTTCAATTCCATTCAGGTTGACAGTGGCACAGGATTAGCTTTAGCTCATCAGGAACATCAGTTAAGGGTAGTTCACACATAATTAATTTTTAAGTAATACTGTTAATTTGAAAACTGTATTATTATTATTGTTGTAGTTGTTATTATATCTTAAATGTGATGTAAAATAATTGATTTATTAACATAAAAAATGTCCTTACCTTGCCATGACAGCAAATAATAACTTTTTAGGTTAAATTTATATTTTTTTGAGTCAACAGAATTTGAGTACAAACAGATCTGATACTTGCACTTTTTAATTTTCCATTTTTCATAGTAAACACAGGGTGAGAAAAAAAACACACTATATTGAGATGTCTGTGATAAGAACACAGGAAGAGATTGAATTTGTGACTTATTCATTTTTTTCATGACCCTTAAAGAAAGGAATAAAATCAGATAAGAAGTATGTGTGAGAAAAATAATCTTTTGGTCACTGTTTTCACTTTTCTTCAAAAATTTACAGAGCAGGTAGCCTGTGATTTTATATTTCTGCCTGCAGACTCCACTAACCAAGATGAAAACAACAAAGTATCAGCTGAATTTGTAGATACAGAAATAGGATCACATCAAGCAAGTGGAAAATTCACCACGGCATTTTAGACATCTAATTAAGGTGTTTAAATTAGCAGTCTAAAAAGTCAATGGAAAGAAGCAGGTACCTAAGTGGTAAACAGGAAAGTGCCTTATGGAGAAAGGTCTCCACTGGCAATGTGTCTCTTCAGTTCCTAATTTAACCCCAGAGTTAGATGCCCAAAGTTAACTGGTGTTAATATTCCAGCTCTCTGAGGCAGCAATCATGGCAAAATATTAAAAGATCATATGTTTTGGAATAGTTATCATAATTTTAATTTTATCAATGTTTCCTGCAGCACCCATCATTTGAAACAGAGGCAGTGGTGCTGTTGAATAAATTATTGACACCTACTAAAAGGATTTAATTTTCAGTTCTGCCTTGCAGGTAGAGCTGATCAAGACCATTCTGAATTCAGAAGACTGTTTTTCCAGTGAGATGCAGCAGTGTAATCAAATCCCTTCTTGTCACAGAATGATGGTGAGCTTGGTCCAAAAAAGACGTTTCCTCATGTTTCCTGGAGAGATCCTGCAGGTGTTTTGCTTGGCTGAGTCTGAGCCTGCAGGCTCATCCATATTTTGGAGGGTGTCTCCCATGGATGCACAGCCAGGCAGTCCCTGCAGACGCGTTTGGAGGGCACCAAGATCCACACCTTGCCTTGTCAGTAACGGCAGGGCGAGGGCTCATTGGAAGGGGAAGCCCAGAGCACTGTTTATTCCCTGCACCTTTGCTCCTGCCAGGGCACAAGGCTCAAAGCAAGCCAGTGGCAGAACTGTGTGGGAAGTCACCCTGAGGAAGGGAGACTCCTTAGAGGATTAAGCACACTTTGCTGAATTTGGACCCAGAAGAAGTTCAGGAACAGACAGGAGAGCCAATTTTGAAAGAAGTTTGTGACATGTAGAAAGACAGAATGGGCAGGGATTTTGGCTTGGCAGAATTATTTCTTAGCTATGCTATTATTCTGATTTCCCATGAATTAATGATATTACATCTCTGGGGAGAAAACTAAGATGGTTTATGGGTCTTCAGCTACTTCGATACAGTAATTTTCACATTTCTGCAGTCATGCACATCAGTACTGAAGAAAAGCCTGATTTCTCAGAAGGGCTCTTTCTAATATTAGATATTCATCTATAGAATTATATTATGGATTCAAGCTTTTGCCCAGTTGTTTGCCAGCTCCATACTGATAACTAACAAATGATAGCAAATGCCTTTGGAAAAATGCTTTGCTCCATTACGAGAGGGTATTCAGCCTGGTAAGTCTTGCCTTCAAGCACTGGCAAAGGATGGGGGTGGCATTCCCCCTCTGGCAGCTCCCTTCTCTGTATGGTACCTGAGGGGTCATTCACACAGAGGGCAGTCCAGATCTGAGCTCTGCAGAGGCAGTTGTGCAGAGCAGGAAGCCTGAAGCTGTAAGGCTTAGTGCATCTTTTTCATCTCACCACTCTGCTCTGCATGGACTGTTTTGGCAGGTAAAGGGAATTTATTATCTCAAGCACTTAGCACGGTGGTCAGAACTTTATTAAATGACACTCGGAAGCCAAGAGACTGAATGGAGGGAAATGGATCTGTAGCAGGGAGAAGGGGCTATGATTGTACCAGAGGAAGTAAAATTCAGCAAAAAATCTGAAAACTATCAAATGGATACAATAGCAAAGAAGAGTTCATATAATGAAAGTGTCATGGTAGGTGAGATGGAAGAAACAAAAGCAAGGAAGTTCAGAAAAGGATATTGGATTCTTTC
>NW_009953950.1:961091-989609 GCF_000747805.2 Chaetura pelagica
CTTTCCCTAAGCAGCACATCTAATTCTTTTACAAAGGATAGTGCTACAGTGATCAGAAAGCACTGTCTAAACGGCAAGTGGTGTAATTAAATAGCCCTAAAAATCTACTGACTATCCCAAAGGAAAATTAATTCCTTAAAATAGATTGCACCTTTGGAAAGAACTGGACACACATCACAGAGTATGTCAATGGTGCCATTACCTCCACTGCCAGTTAAGCAAGCTGCCAGTTTTACAAAGACTTTGTGCCTGACAAAAAGATAAGTGAAATATGGCCAAACTTACAATACACTTCTCTGAAACAAAACCAAAATGGTACGTAAACTGAGAATAAGAACATATTAAATAATATTGTGTATATGAAATACTGTAGTGTCTGGAAGTGCTGAGGCAAGGAGAAAGGGGAGCACAGTACTGAGGTGGCTTTCATGTAGCTAGGAAGTTATTCAACTCACTGCTACTGCATTTACCTATCAGTCTGGGCTCCCCTGTGGTCCTGCAGAGCAGCACTCTTAGAGAAAGCAACAGATATTTTCATAATTTCTCTCATGTCCTACTTATACACAGATGCAATTTTGCAGAATATTCTATTCAGTTTTGCTGCCTACAAAGGGAAGCCTGAAGCTTTCATAATCTGAAGTCATGAGATTCATACAAATGAAATAAAACAATTCATGAGAATCTATCTACAGATCAGCTGGAGAGCTGCAAGCAGAAGCAGAGTGCAATCCTGTAAGCCCAGGAATTTAGAAATGCCAGCATGATGCCAAGGTCATTTGAATCCCAGAGTAGACAGAAACTTTCATCACCCACAGCAGCACTTTTGACATCTTCAAGCATACCCACACAATCTATTATTCCTGATTAATAAATAAACAAATGAATTAATTTCTTTATCCCATATTGCCATGTGTGTGAACACACAACAAACATTCAACAGCTATTACACATACATGTGTTTCAAGAGTGCTGTGGCAGTAATCTACAAGATTACTTCATTGCTTCTGCTTAGACAACACTTCTAAGGGACTCACACTTCCCGTGGGTCAGATGCATCCACTCCAGACAGTTGAAGTGCAGCTGGCAGAGCAGACTCTGGGAAAACAACAGTGCTCCTGAAGGGCTCAGGAAATCAGAGGGCCCATTACGGCCAAGTCAGCTTACTGCCTTTCCTAAGAAATTCAGCTCACCCAAAAAGAGAAGTAAAAATATTCTTGTGCCAGAGGCTGGTTTTATCCCCCTGCTGAGTCTACTCCAAGGTTTGCTTGTCGTGAAGTGTCTAACTTGATGTGTATCTAAAAAGAAGTTGCATCAATTTTAAAAATGCCAGGTCTGTGTAACAGTGTATGTATCCAAAAGGCAACAACAAAATATAAATGAACATGGTAAAGAGTAAACATTTTAAGTTTTGCTTGAACACCACATCTGTTTAGAAAAATCTGGTTGGAAATATTAGCACAAAATACAATTTGAAGTAATCTTCCAATGTTTGACCTATTAATTCAAATATATACTTATAACAAAAACCTCTTCAGAGAATTACGTTTTATTTGCCACTTAAAACAACTCTCCGCCTGGATAGGCACTGGTGGCAGTCTTCATATTTCTTATGAGAGCAGTAGAAAAAAATTACTGCAATTCCACATGGACAATATGCAGTTAATATTTTTTCATCGAGGTTGCACACCATCGGTCTTGACAGATGAATCCTGTCAAATTTGCTTTATTTCCCCATGAACTTCCTTTGTGATCGGTTTAGCTCTTGAGGCTGACCCAGTCTCTAGGAAAAGGCTTCACTGGATCACAGCTATCCCCATCAGATAAAATTGTAGTTTATCCTTCACTTTCCTTTGATTCAGGAATGAAAAATATGAGGTATTGGATCAAATGGAAACCAAACCATAAAATACACTATTTATTCCTGTGTAAATAAAACTCTAACAAACTGCTTTTCTAGATTAATAGCCCCATGGCAGAATATTTGTATTTATGAAAAAGAACTGTGTTAATGTGAGAACAGTACACTTATGTTCATCTGCAAGCACACAAAAAGGAAAGAATTCCACCTAGTAGGGTGAAAAGCTATAACCACAGAGACCTCAGCAGCTGGCAACATCTGAGTTATCAACCCACCTTCATTGCAATTTTTCAGGAAAATCACCATGTCCCACTGTTCCCTCTTATAAACCAAGCACAAATACTCATGCATTGCTCCGAGAGAAACTTTTTGAAAACAGACCGCAAGGAGTGGGACACAGGCAGTGTTTGCTTTGGGGTGCACTTCTTCCTTATCCCAGTCCCATTAACAGGGACCAAAGACACCAAATTACCTGACTCCCACACAGTGTTCATACAAGCTCATCCTTCTCTCTGCTTCACAGATCTCTTACTAGAAAAATTATTAACCTTTTAAAAAAGGTGACATTTCAGTACGTAAAATATGTCAGACCAGATGGTGCTGAGCCATCCAGTGCAGGGTTCACAGCAAGGATATTCTCTGTAGGTTCACCAAGTATTTGATTTGACTGTTTGTTTTTCTTTATTAATTTATTTACTTATCATTTTGTTGCTTTATATACAGACAGGTTTGGAGGGGCAATTTGTTTCTGTCTGAAGTTTTTCAACTCATAGTTTCCCTGAGATGGTTTCATTTGCACACCCAATAACTCCTGCACATCTTCCCAAACCTGAATGACTGACACCTTATAACAACCTTTGTGCCTGCCACCACAAAATAGAATAAAAACAAAGGTGATAAAAAGAAAAAAAGAAAAAAAAAAAGCTTTATAGCTCACAAGATTGAAATATATAAATAGGGGTTTAATCTTTTAAGCATGAATAAAACTTCCAACTGGATAATATCTTCAGCTTCTGAATGGCTAAACCAAAGCTAGCAGATAGCAGCAAATGGTTTGTCAGCAAATGGCACTTAAAGAAGGGTTCTTGGGGCAGTTAAGATCACATCACCTGCTCCAGGATTAATATTTCACTAGATTTTCAATATGTGAGAGTTCCCAGCTGTTTCAGAACTTATTTTTGGAAGTAAGCACAAAGTATCTGAAACAGCATCTCAGATTGTAACAAGAAAAAAACAGATAAAAGAAGATTTTTTTTTTTAGAATACCTAAACTTGAAAATATCTATGGAAACCCACTCAGGTCAGTGGCATGAATGAAGACAAACAGACTGGTGTGCATTTTCCTTTCTGCTGAATCTGTAGGAACAGGTTAGGGGAGAAATTATTTTGAAGTTGTATGATGGCATGGATGCTCTAATACACAGCAATTTCCCTGACCTATGGTTAACTCCCAAACAGCAGCTGAACCACAGAGTGTGCCAGGCACCCACGTTCCTCCTGTTCAACTAAAAAGTACCAAGAAATCTCCCATTTCAGAGGGGCTGAGTCTGACAGCTCCACACACCCTGGTGCACTCTGATGTTGCACACACTTTAGTAAGTGAAGTCAGAAAGCAAATCCCATTTTTCCAGTGTCATCTTTAGGGATGTGTACTGTGCCTAGGAATATTTTTTTTGCTTTATGTTTCCTGTCCACAGCCAAACACATCATTGTTACTGATAGAGCATATATTCAGAGCCTGTTGATTAAGTAGCCATTGCGAAAACTAGACTGGTTCTGAAGCTAAGCTACACATTTCTGTCTCTTCTGACTAATTTATGATAAATACCTTATCCTTATTGTGAAGAACGGAAAGCTATCTTGGATTCTGAGTCTGGTCCCTGCTTCACCATTCTTTGGCTATGCAGTATTGTAATCAACTCATAGAATCTAAAATAAAAAATAAAAATTTTGTCTTCTTTCTCTTTCAGCCTTCATTTGCCTCCTCTCAAACTGGACAGAAACTTCTAAGAATTTACAGTTTAATGTTACTGGTTCCCATTATAACAAAGCTGAACTAAATTTAAATCCTATTTACTAAACTAGCCCGCAGTCCCCTGGAGAATCTTTTCCTGGGAGCTCCAGCCCATCCCTGCTTTATGGCACTTGTCTTTTTTCACTGTGTACAACATGACTCTACTGACAGTACAATTGCTTTGTTCATTTGCTAGTTTCCTTTTCTAATATTATCACACCTAGTGTGCAATTTTTCACACTTTCTTTGACTGCTCTTACCAGCACTTTTGTTGGTGTCCCCATTTTACAGCCACACATCTTCCTCAGCAGGACCGGCTGCTATGATGATGCTACTATTTCTGCAATCCTATTAAGATTTGCCCATGCTTCCATTAAAAGCTGCAGTTTAAAATGTCACAATTGACAGAGGGTTTGTTCTGTTATTAGCACAACTGGGGTTTGTTGGATTACCAATGAAAGACAGTTGCCAAATAAATTATTTGGCATGCAAACCTCTGAGCAACAGATCCAGTACAGAGCAAAAATTTGGAACACACAAACCTGCAGCATATCCTTTGAAAGATAAAGGGCACACAGGATGGATACAGAACCACAGTATCATCATGGTTGGAAAGGACCTCTGAGATCACCAAGTCCAACCATCAACAAAAAAAAAACCCCAACCAACCAAAAAACCCAAACCAAACCAAAACAACAAAGCCACAAAAAAACCCAACAAACCCATAGCTTGTTCAGAAGTGATGGCCCTGCTGTTGCTGCTAGGTGTTGAGTGAATAGCTCTTTATGGAGCAGGTACATGTAGCACTTGAGCGCAGCCAAAGATCAGAGTGTGTCTTTAAAATTACTCTCCTGATTGGCCCCAGTTATCAGATTTTTGCATACATCCTGGAGCAGTCTTGAGGCACATCGGCTACATCTCATCTGGAAGAAGCTAAAAGGGAAGATGTGCCCCAGAAGCACAACCGAATGCAAGCCCACCACCAGTAGGCATCTCACAAGAGCACAGCGGAGCTTAGCCACTATAAATGCCTGCAGCTGCTCAAGTGGGTCTGTCAGCTGTTGGGGTGGATGTGTCTACAGCACCTTCTGTTAATGCAGGGAGAGCTTCCTGCCCAGACACGTCTCAGACAACCTAACTAGCGAGGCGTTAGCACTAAAACCCATATATTCTCAGGCCTGTATTATTTTCCTCTGATTATGAGGACAAGATGCTCATCACAGAAACAGTATGAGGATGTGTTTTTTTTTCCATACAAAATGAACTGTTTGATCTAGGAAGTAAAAGGTTATTTCTATTTACTATAGCTATAAATTAAGCAACCTGACAGTGCTCCCTTTATAAGAAATAACTCTGTGATAGCATGGGTCTTGGTCCCTCAATAATAGTGAGCCTCCCTATTTCTACTGATTTGCAATTTTTAGATTATTAAGTGCATGTAAACTTGATGCTGTAGGATTTCACTCCCATTTTGAAATACATTTCACGTTTGCTTATCTGGGAAATACACGCTTGTATAGCATCATGCACAGTAGACATCCTGTTAGGGCACGCCTACACAGATATGCATATTATCAACATCCCAGGGAGAGTGAATAAAAGCAAGGACTGAAGTTGAAACTGGAGCTTTCTAGTGCTTTCTTCACACAGCACACTAGCCTGGGCTGTGTTCTGCAATGATTCAGTGACACCTCCTTTGGGCTGAGCTGCCTGCATCTGCCTGTACACATCTGAGCAGGTATGTCCTTGCAAGCCGCTTGGGACATATACAGGTAAATATTCTATACTTCTTATTTCTCAGAGTTCTGAAAAATGAGATTTTCAGGACAGTGAAAACCACACAAAGTGCAGATGTTTTTAATTCAATCAATCTTGACTTATCTAAATGGGCATACAATAGCGATTTTCTCCAGTATATTTGTACTTCTCAGGGTTGCTCCTTGGTGAGATGTGTAACTCTCACCCTGGGGAAAATAAGGACATGTCACTTCCACAGCTTTTGTCCCTTTACTATGACTAGTTCTTTTTCCTCTTATTTTCTTTTTAATAAAAGAAAGAAGTCCAGGCAGACTCATGGTGGCTGTAAGCTGCACTTAAAAAAGACACTCCATCGCTGCAGGAGTGACCATCCTCTGGGAATAGGCACATAACCTATTGTCATGATCTCAGGAGCCCCTTCAGTGTAAGTTCTTCCTTCCTGTTATTAACCCCCCAAAAATAAATCCAAGTAGCTCTTCTTGACATGGTTTTCAGTAGATTTATACATTTAAAGAAATGCTCTTCTTCTTCTTGTTTTTTTGTTTTGGTTTTTTTTTGTTTGTTTTGTTTGTTGTTGTTTTTTTAATAAAAATGGGATTCTCAGTAATTCTGCAGTTGACAGAATTCCTGCATGGCAAGGAAAAGCAATGTGACCACTTCATATTAATACTACTGTATACACTGTTAGGTCTGGACAGCCAGGAAAGACCTCTGTCATGTTTCCAAGCACCTAGTTGGATATGCAATATCATAGCTGGATATGAATCGTTATCAATATATCAGTTCCTTTTCACTAACACATACCTGGAAAAACTCGCTTTACCAGCAGAGAGTCTTGTTTTGAGTCTATTGATGTACAGAAGACAGAAAATTAGCAAACAGAAATATTTGTAAGTGCTTGACACTGCCATAACACCACTTCAATAAAGTCTGAGATTTTACCATGAAGAACAATTGGGGCAAGCAAGACAAATTACAGCAGTTTTGTAAATCCCACACTGAAAATGCAAGCATTTGGTTACACAGTGCCCAGCAGAGTAGCCTCCTGGTTTATAACGAAACAAATAACATTTATTTTAAAGAAAAAGCTGAAAAAAGTACTTCTTGCAAGCAGATGCCCCTCTCAATAAGTATGAATACAGGGCACAAGTGGGAACAGAAGAGGGTGACAGTAATGTAGACACAGATAACTACAGGATTGTTTTTTGTAGCACTAGAATTAGATTAAAGGTGCCAGATGCCAAGGGTGCATCCTTTGCTCTCTCGATTTTATAGATGGCTTTCATCTTTTTGCATAAAAAAACAGACTCAGCCTTTTGTGGCTGCCCACGCCTGCCTCTTAAACACACGTACCATTTCTGAACTTAAAGAAAACACTCATTTTTATTCTTTGTGCGGTCAGTCATGTCTCTATTAAAACCCCACCAGACCATTTAGATTACTGCATGTCTGTCTTCCAGATCTGAGCTCTGCACCAGGGAAACATTCTAGCCTTCCCAGACAAGACCAGTGAGCATCTCCCTTTGTTTTTTTATATGAGTGTTTATCTCACTGTTGCATAAAATATGTATTAGAGCATCACCCGTGGACAAATACAGCTAGCAAGATTCTAACTTATCTTTCTCATAAAGTGATCAAAAACAGAATATGGAAATGGAGAGTGCTCCAGAAAACAGGGACTTGAATAAAAGGTGGGAGGTTGTTTTCAAAGGAAACATTGTCTCATGATGGGAACAGCCTACTTTCAGAAAAGTTAACTTTGTGTAGGATGGAAGGCCTGGTGTTATACCTGATATTATAATTTACATATGGAATACTGCCCTTTCCTTTATATCGGTGCCTACACACAAGCTAATACTTATCTGTATCTCTAGAGATACATCAGAGGCTTTCTACATGAGAGAAGTTAGGCTTTGCTCTGTACAAGAAAGTGTCCTCCAAAGGCAGAGGGAAGAGCACTATAAAAAGCACATTTGGGTGACCTCACAGTGCCATGTGAAAAAAAATATACAATGCCACAGCAGGGTTTTACAGGAGAAATCTCATCTCTGCAGGGTAGTTTGGGAAATGGGAGGACTTTTTTTGGGAGATGAGAAGATATTGCTCCTCTCAGGGCATCCTTTTCTGACAAAGGGAAAAGAGGGAGCAAAAGAGAAAGCATAGATGATTGCTCTGAGCTGTGAAATTTCTGCTACTGTTGTTTAACCTTGGAATTTTCCTCTCAGGACCAGTTTCCCACTAGGATGCTCCCAGAAGGAAAAGTAATTGCCCTCTGTTCTCTTAGCTGTTCCTTTCCTTTCTCTTCAACAGAACAGCACCATGTTTAACTGCAACTAAAATTTGGATTTTACTGTTAATCATAAGGGGGAATGAAGAGTAGCTCACAGCTCAGGCTCTGCCTTTGGGGATGGAGCAGCCAACAGATGGAACTAAGCACAGAAAACTTGATGAAGATACAGAAAACAGCAAGAGGGATACAGGCAGAAGATTATCTTCTTCAGTTCATCATTTCCATTTCTATGGATACTCGGTGAACACAGGAAAGCACCAAATTGTAATCGGACAGAGGAAAATCTTGTTTGATACCTAGAATAACTAACTGGGGCAATGCGTCGCTACAAAGTGATACTGAGAAGTGAGAGTTCAGTGGGATTCAAGATGAGACAGGGACAATGAGAACAGCTATGATTAAGTCAGATAAGATTAAATGCAGAATTCATGCATGTTAATAATAGCTGAAACACCAGAGGGTAAGAAGCTGGGAAAGAGCCTTCTTGAGGGATATCTTTCCATAACTGTTCATTACAGGTTTTTGAATGTCTTCCTTTCAAACCTCTAACACTGGACACTGTCTGACATTGAAAACTGGAATGAAGAAGCTCCAGAGGATGCTTATGTTGTAATTCCTCTGATTTATGTAACATTTTCTGGGAAGTGCCTGTTCTATAAAAACAGTCTGACTGCGGAGCTAAAACTGCATATCAATATTTCCCTTGGTAAAATTAACCTTCTGCTTCTAATCTGCTGACAACAGTGAAGGGGACACAGTACGCAGCCCCATTCCCATCATATGTAACCTCACTCTCCCACCAAAGGCCTCCGAGAGGAAAAGGACCCATTTAAACCTGGTACTCATTTACATTGAAAAATTTCAAAACATCTCTAGCTCAGGGAGAGTAGGGAGAGCTCCTTACTGAATACCAAAAAAAATTAACATCTGTGTCTCCAAGTGGCATTCTAATATCAGGTGATTGGTGGACAGTAATCTCACTGGACTAGCTATGAAGTGTGTCTCAAAGTTTCAGCATTTGGCAGGGAAATACTTGTGGCTGGGCAAAAAATAACACAACAGATTCTGACTCCAACGGGAAGCCCATTTACTTTGATTTATACACTTACTGCAGTGGATAAACATTAATGCCATCATGATTGCCTGTTGTAAGGACCCTGTCATCTGTAGCAACCTGTCTGTTCCATTGGGGCCAACTGTGCTATCTGATGATAAGCAATAAAGCGCTGGAAGGTGACTGTAAAAGTTACAGACTGTCAGTAGCAGTCAAGTGTTGTCATTGTTTTGTTACTGACAATTATTTTAATTTTTAAGACTTACAAAGCCAGGAAACTTGCTTCCTTTCTTACAATTTGGACAATTTTTTTCTTATCTTGACAGAAATACTGAATATCTTTGATTCTTAACTTAATAAAAAGGCATCCTACTGAAAGAAAAATTAATAAATCCCTTATTCTCCATTAGCTGCAAATACATTCTTCCACTGTCTTGGTAGTTTTATTAGCACATTCATCTAACTTGCTAAAGGTCTGAGTACACACTGCAGTGTTCTTTCAAGTTGGGGGCACAACGCAGTATGACAGGATAAAGGAAGTGTTTTTGAGAATCCTCCACTCCATAATCTCTTAAGCATGTTGCATACTGGAAAGTACTTAACTAGAAAACGTGCATAAACAGAGTTCCACATACTTAAGATTATCAGCAACCTGACAATTCGCTCTTATCTAAGATTTTTTTCATTTCATTTCCTTTTCTTTATCCTCCTTGTGTACTGGTGCTTGAGCTCATGATGACAGAAGATAGCAAGACTGCAGTAAAGAGCTATTGTAGCAGAACTCCAATTACTGAATCTCATAAAAATGATCACCTTTATAAGGCAAGCCTGCAGGCTTCAGAAGCAGCTTCCACTCCAATTTTTAAGGCTGTGAGGGCAGGGGAAAGGAATGCAGACTGAAAAATGGTGACAGGCAGAAATTTGGAGGACTATGCCTTAATATGAAAGGAAAACACCCCAGCCAAACAGTACACTACTGCTTCAGAAGGACTGCTACCATATGTGGTCCATACATATAAGCTGTATCACCATATGCATGTATCACTTTACAAATGTATAATCTGCTTTCCTAATGTCTCTATGCACTTTCTTAACATTACAGCAGTCTGAGTCAGTGAGACAAAAACAATCAAGTTCCAGCTCTTCTTCTACCATCCCTCTCAATTGCTCTCTGCAATTTGAAAGGGTTTGGGTTTTTTCTTCCTTCTAATTCAAACATAGATGTTTATGATTAATATTCTGTGTTGTAAAGGACTTTCACAGGAAGATGAAAAATTCTCTCTTTGATTCTGTGCTTTACTTAACATCCAAAACATAATAGAGCACTGTAAATCTAGAGATGTATGAAGGATGTAGATCACACTTGCTGCATAACAAACATCAGCATATTTCTGAACTTCCTATGCTCCTTGATTTCTCAAAACACGCTTCCCAGAGAAAGACGAGCTTCACTGATGGGTCTGATATTCCAGAAATTGCTGTCAAAGTTTTTTCCCTTTGATGTCTGTGTCTTGATTGCACTGTCTCCCAGGCTCGAGGGGAAGGAAGGATGTTGGCATGATGCTGTATGGCCTAAATGGATCTAGCATCATGTCTTAAACTGCTCTTCTCCCATGAGGAACACAAATCTCCTCAGACCTAATCTTTTGCAAAAGCACAAGCTGCACAGCAAGAGCAGCAACAGTTTCATTTTGATTATACACCTTCACAGAGAGCAGAATGTGGAAACATGTATTTTGGTTAACCCAGACATAGTCCAGTTTGTAGGTAGCAGACACATCTGATCTCTTAAGCCAAAAAAATTAAGTCACATTTTCAGACAGATTTTCTAATGAAACAAGGCTTGCAAAATCATTCTAACTGCTCATCTGTCTCTGTCCTGTTAGCACCAATAATTACACCACTGGCCATCTTTAGCCAAGTTTGACAAATGGTAGAGGTCTTAAAGTCAAGCGGTTTCTACAAATTTTGTGAAAAACAATTGGAGAAATATAGTAAATGGCCTCACCAAAGGGCTCAAGTCACCTGCAGGTTTTGTCAGTTGGCTGTGTGTCTCTTGGAAACAACACCACTGCCTCGTGGCAGTTTGTCACTTTGGGACATGAAGGAGGACTTTAGAGAAAGGAGACACACACGTGCTGCTGCAGAGAAGGATATTAGAGGGAACAAGAAAGTCAGCTGACATTACAGAAACTGTAGGGTGGGTAAAAGTCTGGGTTTCACTAGGTCAGCTCTTCAGCAAGTAGTTTGTTTCTTGGACTTTTTATTTTCTCCTTTTCCTCTTCCTCTCCCTCTTTCCTTTCCTCTTCCTTCTCCTTCTCCTCTTTCCTTTTCTGTGTTAGTGTGTCTCAGAATAAAAGCAGTATCATTATCCAGCAAAAGGGATCTAGCAGTAATGTTTTATTTTTTAGTATATAGTCCAAACTGAACAGAGACTGATCTTTGGGTGATACAAGTCTATATGCCTCTTCAGATTATATCAGACCTCACACAAAGTACTCCTGTGTATTTAGATTAATAATTAGGGGGGAAATTAAAGTTAATAAATAATAACTAAGTTGTAATGCTGTGGTTTAGATGTTCACAGCTGTATTTCCTTCTTTTGATTAGCACACTCCAGAGCCCACTAAGTATGTCATGAAGAAAAGCAGAAGCTGATCTGTCATAAAATACAGAATGCTCCTACTAACTGTAAGAATGATGGAATGACCTCAAAATATTCCGGCAGAATCACAGGCCATGGGGACCCAGAGACCCCTGTTATATCCTAGGTGTGACTACAAGGGAGATTTTTAACTTTGTGGCATACCATTCAGGACATTTTTCTCTCTCTATTGCTCTCATCAGGTAGAAATGTGCCAGGCTGCCTGCAGATGTCCAGTTGAGAGTAGGTTTCACAAACAGTGAGGGCTGCATGCTGTGCCCCTTCACACAGGGAGCTCCCTGCCAGTGAGGGGGGCTGTGTCCCCTGTGCAGATTGATGTGTTACCTCTTGGCTTACCTGCAAGGCTCACTAGTTCGGGTTCCTTCTCTCTCCCATTTTTATAAGCAGTTTTGCCAGATTACATTTAAATATGACCCTTTTAATCAGGTTACTCAGTATAATGCAGGCAAAATTACAATGAGATGGATGCTGTTATTGCATTACCTATTTTTATCTCCATTGATTCTTCTGTATCTTTCATGAATCATGCTATTGAAAATGTGAGTTTTATGTCAGTCACAACAGGCCTGTAACAATATTAGCTCCACCATGAATTCAGTGTGACACCAAATTTGTATCATACTTGACCTTATTTAATATATTCATGTATTGAATCAGAAGCTCTGTGGCAAGCTGCACAAAAGCAAGGGAAGACTCTTATCTAACATGACATTCTCCTATATAAACAGAGGTTTGCACTCTTATTGTTTGCTGTGCTAGCTCCAACCATGTGATTGCATGTAAATAATAATGCTATTTCTAGAATCTGTGGCTAGAAGACATTCCAGCTTTCTTCTTATTCAAGCTTGCTTGCAGCATCAACAGCAGCTGGAATAACTTACACCTAGTAGCATCTGTTCTTACTATAAACTAGTGAATATTGGCATTCCTTCCATGCTTCTGCTTTGGTGAGAACAAGCAGGGCAGAGAAGGAAACCTTTGTAGAAGTGGGAGACCTTCACAAAATCAGCAGCTGGAGAAAAAGGAAGCAGGGGGAGGTCTTCTAGCATTGATTTCCTCAAACTAATACAATCCAGATCCTTCATTTGCAGTTTGGATGAGCCACAGTAAATCACCCAACTGTTCTCTCATGTCAGAATTATATACTTGTCAGAACCTCATCACGATAAACTGCAACAGTTTCATTCACTCTGGGAGAGGCAGAGCTCAAGTAGCCTTTGGGTCATTTTTTTAATACTTTTTTTTCTGAGAAAAAAGTGGCCTGTCACTTCAAACAAAGAAGAGAGAATCAGAAAAGATTATTTTGTATCCTATTTTCTCTCAGATTTTCTGTAAGAACTGTGAGGTTTCTGCAAAGATAAAAGTGAGGACTTGGCTTTCAAAGTTGTTTTGCTGTTAAATCTGCTTAAGATAGACAGTTTAAAGCTCACATCAGTCGAACTTTTTGGAGAAGCTGTACATGCAGCCATTGGGCTTTACCTGTTACTAAGAAAGTTTATATCAAATTGACCATTATGGTAGAAGAATTGAATTTTGAGTCATTGAAAAAGTCTGTGTCTGCTTCCTTCAGCCCTTTCAATATGATGCATGCTGAAGAAGTTTGTTGGTGCTACTTTACTTAGCAGGAGTCAACATTTTAATTATAAGACTTGCCTTCATGGGGTTAAATCAGAATTGGGGCTAACCATCAGTTCTTTGTATCCTACCTGTCTCTGTTTTAACTTAGAGGAGTAATGGACAGAGTTGTGTGTCTTAGAATTCTAAAATATGCATCTAAATATGTTGCATATTCCTTTTAAAATGCTTTGATTCTTATAATTCTCCAATATGGACTGATATAGCAGTGTTAAGATTTAAAAACAGACAATTTGGCATGAGCAGCAACTACATTTCATTCAGATTTTTCCTGTGCATTTGGAATTCTGGGTCAAATAATCAATGAAGAGGCTTTGCTAATATAAATTTACATTCATATTCATTATAAAATACCATGAATTGTTGCATCATTCTAAGAATTGTAGTAAAATATGCTCATGGCATTGCAAACAGCTGAGTTGCAAATAGAAAAGCCAGAATTTCTAGAATTAATTAAATTTCCCCAATAAAGGTTGCTCCACATCTTCTAAACTATCTTAGTTATTTACATTATTTTAAAATCTTGTTTCTTACTGTGCAAATGCAGAGTCAGCTGATATCACTGAGCAGTTCAGTCTCCCATCTAAGAAACTTCAGCCTTCACAACAGCAGTTAAAAGCCATTGTAGATAAATAGTTTCACACTATTCTTACTAGGAGTTGCTGAAAATGAGCAATTCCAATACAAATACCATAGAAATAATACTAATTTTTTCCACATCCTAGTTGTGGTGGGTTGACCTTGGCTTGCTGCCAGACACCCACCCACTCTCTCACTCCACCTCCTCAACAAGGATAAAGTAAGAAAACTAAGATTAAAAAGCTGGGGGGTAAAAGCAAAGACAGGGAGATTGCTTAATAATTACTGTCATGGATAAAACACAGTCAACTTGGGAAAAACTAATTTAATTTATTGCCAATGAAAATAGATTTAAATAGTGAGAAAAAGACCAATTAAAAGCCACCTTTCCCTCTTACCCTAGGCTCAAGTTGATGCCCAACTCCTCTACCTCTTCCCCCAAGTGGTACAGGGGTGATGGAGAGTGGAGGGCTGTGGTCATGCCCCAATCCACACTGCAGCTCCCCTCTGCTGTTTCTTCCTCCATACACTTTCACCCTGCTCCAGTGTGGATTCTCCCCATGGGCTGCAGTCTTCCATGATAACCCTGCTCCAATATGGGCTCTCCATGGGCCACAATCCCTTCAGGGTATGCATCTGCTCCACCCTGAGGTCCCCAGTGGCTGTAGCGTGGATACCCACGCCACAATGGTCTCTCCAGGGGATCTCTGCTGGGGTACCCAAAGCACCTCCTCCCCTGCACCTCCCCCCCTGGGTGCTGATAGGGCTGTTTCTCACACTTGTCCTCTCACCCCTCACTACCAGGCAGCATTTTGTGTTTGGTTTTGGAAGCAGTTTCAAGAAGTCATAAGCATTATTTCTAAAACCTATGTTTTCTTGCAGGTGATACTTGTAAAACAATACATAAGCCAGAAAACAGGTCAAGACTGACTCTGATGAAGTTTTTCAAAGGAGAGAACATGGTAAGTACAGCTGCTCAGAAACAAGATTCACCTGTTTGCTGACAATGCATAATAGCAATTTAGCACTCAGAAATACTCAGGAAAAGGTTCATACAGTGGCTTCCTGAAATTACTTTTGTGAGAAGAAAGAAAAGGCAGGATCTTATCACCCTTTCACTTGCAGACCTGTAGAAATAAATAAGTACACAAGTAATCTTAAAACAGTAGCTGTCATATTAATTTTTCTGGATTTATAACAAACAATTGTCTTTCTCCTTATCACACTTTCTTATTATCATTATCTCATTATTATTATTATTTCTCATTCTGTGCAATTTCAGTATGCTATGGAAAACTGGACTTTTGCCTACATAAAATAGGCTGTGACACACCCTGATTAACACAGAACTTACGTGCTTAAACACAGAAACATCCCTATTTAAAGCAAAGAACCAGAGGACATAAAACACATAGCCATCTAATTAGTAGAAATCTCTTTCTCTTCCTCTGATTTTGTGCTAACTCCAGTGCTCCTGAAAGGACTGAGCTGTGTGCTGAATGCCCTGAGTTGATGGAGAAACTGAAAAGGTGGACATGGCCTCAACCTACTCATCCAGAAAAATGCTGCCTGCAGCAGTCCCAGCCAGGTGTGCTGGCTTTCTCTTCAGCAGAAAGGAGATGCTGCTGCATCCTCATGCACTGCTCCTGAAAGAAGGACAGCTGCATTACTATAGAGGAAATGAGGTGCCCTGCTCCGTGTCTCACCCTCTGCTGCCCCTGTGAAGGTGATGAGGATGAGCAAGAGGTCATGGGGAACCTTGATGCTGGTGCTTCTCCCACATTGGTCAAAATCCTCTGGCCCCGTGAAGTGTCTGTACCACATAATCATGTTGCAAATTGGAGCAAGCAGCAAGTGATTGGGGCAGCTGGCTTTTGCATGCATGTGTGCATACGTGGGGGGCAATTCGTAAGAGGAAACGGGACTCAATTCATCCTTTTATACAAAGGCAGCATAACCGTTAGCAACACCTGATGCTACTGGTATTCTGTTGCTTTAAAGGAGGCACCCACCCAGCCTCCTCCTGGGAACCTGTGTTAGACACAGAAGGAAACAAACACAGATGAGAGAGCTAAGAGAAGAGGGCTGGAAGCCAGGAATTCAGTCTGACAGAGGCATGCATCTAAGTTAAACAGCAATGTGTAAGTATTTCACTTGGGTGCTGCAAGCAATTGTTTTCTTAAAATACATCCACATATGACACATACATCGGGCATCTACTGGAAAAGGTCTACGCAGATGAGAAGATAAATGTTTCTTGCTGGTTTTCCTTTATGACAATTCTAATTTCAAGATGACAGAATAAGGATTACAGTTTCCCAGACCACTTGCTGTTCAGGGCACATTCCACACTAATTCCATCTGCAGATGCTTTTTAATGTCAGTACATGGATCAATGACAGGACACAGTCCTCAGGGAACAGCTTGGCACCCTAACAGAAAAAAAGAAAGGCTTGGGCAGCAAAGTATGCAGTGAGCCACACTGGTGCAGGACAGATTCTTTATTTAAAAGAGGAAAATCTGCATTCTTCAGAAAACAGTGTTCAAAAATTTAATCTTCACTCAGTTCAATGGAGCAGCTTTATCATTTACAGCACCAGAGAAAGCTAGATGATGCAATGTGAATATCTGAAGCAGTTTGTTTTCTGTATTAAAATACACCTTGGGCAACAGAGCCCTAACTTCTCTTAACATATGTTTCTAGCAGATAAGTAAACAACTTGGACGTGAAATGAAAAATTTCAAGATAGTTACAGTCAGAAAGGCATCAGTGCATATTAGACTTCAGCTGCAGTGCCCCACTGATAAGTTTTTTGGGGTGGTTTGGTAGAGCTGAAAGGAAGCAGCTTTGGAAGAATAAAAAGCTTTTTGTGTACAAGTTGTTGGATCAGAGATAGCAAGAAGAAAGACATCATTTTTACATGGAAATTCTGAAAGTTGCACCTTAATGGCAGGATTAAATTGTACTCTAGAGCACATGGCTGGAGTCTGCTGAGCATCTGCACACTCTGAAAGAGGGGAAGCAGAAACAGAGGGGGCAAGGCTATGAAGCTTAAAGGTTGCTGCTCAGAGAAGCAATCCACCCACATCGACATTCAGCTTCCTTACAATGACAGACTCCTTTGGCTTTGTGGACAAAACCTTTAGTCACGTGCACATTGGACTTCACGTGATGGCATCTGCTCTGCTCCAGGGGGCTCTGAGCACGGCAGCGAGCTGTGGGTCAGGGCTGAAGTCACCCCGACACCACCACTGCGATGGCTCAGCACTAGATGACAGACCAGCAACTCATCCCCAGGGAAGCTCAGCACAGTCACAGGCCAAGAGATCTCATTTCCAAGTCCCCCCACATGCTGGCTTACATGCAGTGAATACTAAGCCCTTTTCCGCAGTGATCTCCTTCTGCCCAGTTCCCTGTCTCTCGGCTTAGGGAATGCGCGTTACAGACAAGAGTGTGTTGTGTGTCCTCAGAAGGATCTTCACTGAACAGCTTCCAAACGAGGAAGCAGGGAACCCTGTACTTCTCCTTTGCGGACTACTTGGCCATTAACAGGCAAACAAATGGAAACTTGTTCAAGCGAAAACAAACACCCATCTTTAATGGGTTTATTCAAAAAGTTGGATCTCCAGCGAAGGTAACAGAATGTTGCTGTAAAGACCACAGTAGTTCCCTGTGTAACACATCAGGAGAAGAAATGCCCATGTGACATGACCTAGCAGGTCTGTTTCAGACAAGCCATACTGCCCTGCCACCACTGTCACCACTGCTGCAGGCAGTACTGTACTCTGAGTTTCCACGGCCCTTCACCAGGCAGTAGACCATAAATTCAGACCATCCAGATTAGACCTACACGTCTGGCAAGGCTCATGCTGGCTAATGACTCAGGCACTAAAAGTGCTTCATCCCAGCAAAGACAAAAGAGCTTTCCCAGAAGGGAGCTCCACCTAATCTTTTCTAAGTGTTGTCAGCGAGACCTTACAGCAACTGTCAGTAAGAAAGAACTCCAGACATTGTTCACTGCACAACCCTGTCTGTAGCTGCTTATAACTGTCAAATGTAAGCCATCTAAACCAGCATTTCTCATATCCTACAGCTGTCTTTGAATACAGGAGGTTTTAGGTGTTCCTGAGAATAACACTTTTTTGCCCACACTACAAACGCTCTGATAATCTTTTCACCAAGAATATATTCATGCAGGGACTTAAAATTTGATGGCCTGGTGCTGAGAATGCAGTGACAGCTTTTTACCAGCGGCCAGATAAGTACCTACTGTAACTGTTTGCACCGTGCCTGTGTTGCCCAGAGCTGCAGAAACAAGCCTGTCTCTTGCATGGCTTGGTTCCTGCAGCAGTATGAGCCAGAAGCCTGCACTGCCTCTTCACTGTGCTGCCAGCCAGCCTTCCATCACCAAACACCTCTGAAAAGACATCACCAGAAGGCCTCTCGTCCTTCTCTAGGGCCAGGTCCATACGAAGAACAGCCACATCTACTGGTGATGGGTGGCACAGGTCTACACTGAACTTGAAACCCTTGCTGTGCACATGGCATGGGAGGGGAATGATCCTGGCATTTCTAATTAGTTTTTACAATGGTAGATAATTCAACCAAAAGCATTTTGCATAAACATGTAAGATTAAAAAGTGAAAGCCCAGAAGATGGGAAATATCAAACTAATGTTGACTGAGCGAATTCAAAATCCTGTATTTTGTTACCTATTTACATTATTCTTCAGGATTTCTGCCTCATTTACTGCACTCTTTTACTACAGTCTTTTACAATTCATTTTTTGTAAGTATGGATTAATAAACTGGGGATATAGCATTCTATTAACAAAGCCATTCTGTTTAGCATGAGAGCAGCTTACCATACAAAATGCATTTGAACAATCATAAGGAAAAATAGTACAGCAGAGACTCTGTCCTTGCTCCCTGTAGAAGATACTTACTCCTCCATCTTCCATTCCAACAGACATTCAAAGATATGTTTCATTTTAAGTAATTTCCTACCCTCTTTCTGACTCCTAAGATTAATAAACGCATTCAAAAATAAAACATAACAATATTTTAAACAGAAATTGTAATTGTATTTGTCTCCAAATTGCAGGAAAGAATGCTTAAGTGGCTTACTACTACTTCCTTGAATAGCTTATTACGGCAATATTTTATGTGGACATCTAACTTGTTGTCCCCATGAGATTGCTGAAGTTATTCAGCATGCATTTGGACCCACTGGCCAAACCAACAGTGACTGACAGTCTCTGGAAAAGCATAGTACAGCTAAAAAAACCTGACCTAACTTTTAAACAGCTTTCTCAGTGATACCGACATAATCAAATAGAGTTTTACATATGTCATGCTGTTGCTGCAGCAACCTGGCCTCCTCTCCTCTGACTACTGAAAGGGAGCCCCTAAGCTTGATACAGATTCAGATGTCTCGAGATTAATCTCTTGGGACCATTCCAGAGAAACCAGGATTAATTTGCAGTTCCTCAAAAATGAAGTAACCATCTCACGCAAACTACTTTTCTCATTCTGTCAGGCCTGAGCTTCCTATTCATAACCTTTATAGAAATAACTGGGTTGGCACAGGGCCCCCAAGACATTTGGGGGAAAGTCATTTGCACAGCAGGAAGGAGGATTAAAATGGCTTTGACTTGTATTTTTCTTGAATGTAAGCAGAGAAAAGATTATTTTTGTGAAAGCAAAAGTTGAATTTTCTGGTTTTTTTTCCTCTGGATGTTTACATCTCAATGAATCTAACGTTCAGTTCTCTGTATCTTCATCAGGGGTGAGACTGAGACAGTGAAAGCAAACAACTGTAAGCATCAAGATGTGTAGCTCCTGAGTCCTAGCTAGCACAGCTGTAAAGGAAAGCCTCTTTCCAAGTGTTTAGACCCCTTCTTGGGGAAAAAGGGGCAAACACTGTGCTGGAACAGACCTTATGCAAAAGTCAGGCCAATTCACACAGGTTTTTGTATTTGCCTGGGAGTTACAGCCTAATAAAATACCTAAACCACCTTGGCAATGTACACGATATCCTTCTAGAAAAGGTATAAATAACAAAGTGTTCCTGTATTCAAAACATGTATCATGCTATAGAGCTTGTGTGCCACAGTAGAGTAGTCCATGGAAGTGCCAAAATGGGGGGACAAATTGAAATTCTTCTGTATTCTAAAGGTGTCCACCCTTGCTGAGACTTCCCATGCCTGATCTTCAGCAGAGCACCACTCTGATGAGCAGATGGAAAAGCCGGAGGCATCTTCAAGCATAGAAGAAATCCGAGCAGTGAAAAGGCACTTCCAAGGACTGTGGACATTGGTGGACTCTGAGGGGCTTCTGGCTAAGGTCAGGTACAGCACCTAGTATTTGCCAACCACCCAAATCAAAAGAGGAAGGCACAGGCTCTGCTTTTCCAGAGAATCCTCCAGGGTCAGCGAAAATCCTCAGCATTGTCTGCTTTGCACTGCACATGCAAGGCTAAGCTCCCAAGTGTGTGCAAACCATTCAGGCCATGAAACACGTATCTACAAATTGTTTAGTTGAACACAATTGTGACTCTGTAGCAGCAACAGTTGGCACTTATTACTAATCCAAAGAATCTATGCAAATCTTCACCTATATACAAACTATAAAGGGATAGCTTTCGAGAGACCTGGAGTCACTCCCAGCTTTGCCAATAAAACACTTCCATTATCTGGCTTTGGCTTTCCCAGTCCTAAAATAAAACTAAATGCATGTGCTTTGTGAAATACTCTGAGGTCTGTTGTTGTCAATTACAATTCTTGTTGAAATATGACACAGTTCATACTACATGCAATAACGCAGTACGGAAACTTGTTCAATACAACCTTTCAGCACTTGATAGACCCCAAAATCACCAATTTCCATGGATTTGGCTTCTAATTATATGCTCCACGAATATAAGGTACATACAGATTATTTTCTCAGTACTGTCTTGCAGAATTGTGCTACATGCAACTTATATAATCCAGCTTCCCCTAAAGACAGCACAATTCATAGTAGTTGTTCATTGTTTAATTGGTCTACTGCATTACAACTTACAGTAGCAGTGCTACTATAGCTAGGGAAATCTATGGTAAGGCAAGACTCACAAAGAGAAGTAGCATCCTTTGACTGACCTGTTCAGACACATAGCTGTAAACCCAGATACGTGGGCTGCTCTTGCTATTCACTGTTGGAAGCAGAGAGTCTGAAACCCACTGACTTCTGTGTGTGCTGTCATCGTCAATGACGGCCAAAGCTCTTGGGGATGAGAAGATACTCTAGCTTTAAAGAAATAAAAAACTAAAGTAATATGTAGGATATGTCAGGCTGACATACAGACTGTCATTAACTGCAGAAATAGCAGTGGCAGATTAGGCAAACCCTAATTATTCACCCGGGGGTCTGGCTTGCATGCTGAGGACTTTAATGACACATCTCTCCCTGAGAGGGGAAGGGAAGGTGATCTTTAGAAGAAGTGAGTGGCAGCAAGAGCCATATAAACATCCTGGCGGGACTCTGCTCCATCACTCATCCCACAGGAAGAGGAGAATACCTTCATAACTTCAAACATCTTTTTCTTCTTGTCTTACAGCTGTCTAATATTTTCCTTTTAAAATAGAGTTTTTTTCCAAAACCTTTGATCCACAGCATACATTAGTGTCTTTTCCTGCTCATTCTGTCCAAAACATTTGGAACTTAAAAGCTCATATTACTTACAGTGTAGTGAATGGTTCTTACTATATCGTAAAAAAAAAGTATTGGGTTTTTATTTGGTTTAGTTTGTTGTTTTATGGGTTTTTTTTCTGTAGGAAAGCATGCAAAATCACAGTGATTTTAAGGTCTCAGTGGTGAATTCAGGGACAGCTCTGCTCCTTCTCCTTCTGAGAGCCAAAGCAAAGCTGCAGCATCTGTGATAACGCATCTGGCAGAAATGTCACTTGGCCATAATGGCTGTGGGAAGGTTTGCTGCTCCTTCACCTGTAGGTAGAACAATGAGTTTCTCACACTTGCTCACTCAAAACAAGTCCTGCTTCATATTTCTGGAGGTACTTCTGCACTCTGACTGTCACTTCCACCTACTCAGCACTGCACCACTGCACCACTCCATGCCATTTAACAATACGGAGGGACGGCTGGTCTTGAACCCCAGTCTGAACCAATGTGCTGTAAACATAGTTTTCCTTGAAACAGACCAAGTCTGCATGTGCAGATCTGATGGCAGAATGTGGGAACAACTTCAATACAGAGGGTATAATGCTCCCCTTCTAAACTTGCAGTGATGCAGTCTGAAAGCCCAAAGGAAAAAACAACTGGTGCAATTGTGAAGAGCCTGATGGACCCAAGAAAAGAAGCTAAAAACTGAGCCCTTGAGACCACTTGGAACTCTTTGTCAATATTGCTGGGCCATATAACTGATTCACATTTCCCAGTGTTTGTACCACCCTAATTTAGTGTCTCAGTAGAGGTGAAGCCCTTCTGCATTGTCAGAGGAAAAAAAAACAGATACTTTAGTAGCCCTATAAGATACTCCTCTAGCTGAAATAAAAAAGAAGTGTATTTGGACTAATGTAACAGTTTTAATTCTGAATTTTTATTTTCTTTAGTAAAAGCAAATTTATCATTTGAAAGTTAATCATTTTCTAGATAATACTGTAACACCTTCAGTAGAAAGAGAGAGAGTGGGAAGGGTAATAACATTCCTACTGCTTAGCTTTCTCAAAATCATAAAATCATTTCTGAAAACTAAAATCTAAAGCAAAAACTAGGACATACAGATCCAAAGCTGTGGAGTAAAACTGATCAGTTCTTGGATAGGATTTTTTTTTTTCTTTTACTGCAGTACAATCTATATTCTAGTTGGTCAAATCAAGCCTTTCTGAGAAAAGAAGATTAGAGGCAGTTGTTTAAAATGTTGGGGCAGGGGGAAGCAGGATTTAAGCTTTATTACTGACCAGGATATACAAAACAGACTGTAATGAAAAAACAGTATTGAAATTGTACTTGTGGTCTGAGTGGAAAATGTTAAATGAAGTCAGGGCTATATGAAGGAGCTTACAGTTACAGCAAGAACTGATTTTGAGGCAAATGTCCTTTGAATAAGTGAAATTAGATGTTATCGGAAAGATGCAGGAATTAAAAAAAAAAAAAAAAAAAAAGAAGATACACCTGAATGCTACAAATAGGCCATTAAGCAAGGAAGTAAACTCAAAGAAATGTTATTTTCATTTATTTATATGGATTGTTCCTTCTGCAATGATCACCGTACTGTCCATGAATTGCTAATTGAAAAAGTGCTAGGTTAAGTATCGACCATTTTGAATTACAAGATATTTGATGAAAAATTATTTTCCTTTGGCAAAATTTCAGCAATTTCCTTGTTTAGAAGATTTCTCCTGTATTCTACCAAAATCTTAACTGTCTGAACTGAGGCACATGTGTTAAATAATAGCATCTGTAGTCTTGGTAAACCACAGCAGGATGTCCTATTTATCCACCCACCCTGAGCTCACTGCAGCACTATAGACCTGTTTTGCACAGGGGCACATTAGGATGCACCTTCCATAAGTTAAGAGAAAATAATAAAATGCTACAGCACAGATATATCAATGCCTGGGCTTGCTTTCCATTTCATTTTCCTATAATCCACTTAACTTTTCACCAAGACAGCTACATTAAATTTGCCATAGTTAATCAACCATGTATCTCCCAAGGTGTGAAATGCAGGACTAACATATCTTCATGATGTACTTTAAAAATGTTTTTATGTCCCTCACTATGATCTAGCTCTGGTCCTAGCTTGGCAAATTCAGTCTTGTTTCCTGCAGTTTTCATTTTTTGGTCTCAGGAATTTTTCTTTGCTGTCCTCCACCAGCATTTGCTGACAAGTGGTCCACGACAAAAGCAACTCAAGCTTGGTGTTTTTGTTAATACAGCCCTGAGCAGACAGCTCCCGACTCCATCATCATCAAGACACAGTATTAGAGAGTATTTGAAGACTACCATGGCTCTTTACAGCTCATCTAATTAATGCTAAAATGGATATTTAGGGGTTTGATATATTCTGACAACAGAGGTGCAAACCACTGATTTTCTGGAAAGTGAAGATCTCCTCTATAGTTTCTTTAAATCCTGAGCAGCACTTTACAGTGCCCCAGCAATAACATTCTGGCCACGGTACAGCCACCTAGCCAAGCACCCTTACTGAGGCACCAAAAGCTGATGGTGTAACAGGTCACCACATTGCTGGAGAGCTCCATGCACCCAGTGACCACAATCCCTTGGCCTTGGGAAAAAGTTTCAGAAATGTTCTGTCAAGTGCAAGCAGCTGATTTTGCCAGATCCTATCCATCATTACGAAGGGTGGTAAGTAGGTAGGTCAGTCAGGGGAATTACAAAAGTTTCATCATTCTCAATAGATTAAGTATGTCCAGGCAGCTCTTCAGGCAATTTAAACCTGCACAGCTCCCTGGAGTTCAGTAAAAGGATACCCATTTACATCAGCTGAGCACTGGCTTCACTACTTCTTAATATTCCCCAAAGGAGCAAGCCAGTATGGTATAAAAGCCTGGCAATACAATGGTATGGAACCTAAAGCAATCCATCCCTCTGTATCATCAAATGGTAGAACAAAAAAGAAATGACCAATGAGATTTTGATTTTTATCATTTAGGGTGAAACCATGCAAATCGTTATGCAGTCAAGCCTTTTCCCTGAGCAACTTGTATGCATTGAGGCCACGTAGCTCCACTGACCTTTTATTGCACAAATACAGACTTGCTGGACTGCCCTGCTAAGGTGGAGGAGATACATTTTTCATCTGCCTTTTATCAGGTATTTTTAACTTGATTAAGTATTTAGAGCATGCAAGCCAAACGTTGCACTGTCTCACACTTGCACAGTACTGTCAAATTCAGTGAGAAGGGAGTTGCATAAAAATTGATGTTTGGATGTTTTGGTAGCAATCCTTTAAAAATATTTGCAGCAAACCAGTTTCCTGTTAAGTGTAGAACAAGGAAATTCAAGCAAATTGTATTAGAGTGAAATGATAAACCATTGGGCATTCAGGATGTGCTGAAAAAAATGTAGTCATGAATGATGATCTAATGACAGAATCTGCAGTCCCACCTCCTACAATATTATGGAACAGAATAACTTGTTGACATCCAATAAGAAATACTTTGGAAAATTAACATTTTAAATTATGTTCAAATATGATAGACTTTCCAAGTACATTTTTATCCATGTTAGACTAATGAAGTTCAAATGTGTATTAATATCAAACCCTTCACAAACAAAATCTTGAAAAGAGCTGACAAAAGTGAAATTAATTACGTTTTTGTCTTTATCATTCTCACAGTGTGGAAAGGGTAATATCACACATGAAAAAACCTCACTGCTCTATCCCTACTTGGGGAAATAGAGACATTTCTTCTGAAATCTGTACTGAAAATTTCAACTTATTAGGAAATAGTATTTTGCAGGATGTGTTGATTTATGTGTGTCTGTTTTAAATCCATATTTCGCCATTGGAGAGAAACATTATGGGGTTAATCCTGCATCTTTAAAAACACAATTTACTAAACCATTAGGCATTTTGCTTAAGTAAGGAATAAAGCAATGCAGAATGTGAAACTGTACAAATATTCCATTTAACTACAGAAATACACAAATTACTGAAAATTAATTCTGGTACAAACTGAAAGCTATTGATTTCATAACCTGAAGCAATTTCTATGAAACCTAAATATTACTCATTTGCTCATCTTCAGGAGTTGTTAAATTTTGAGATTAATTCCAAGATTCATCCAAGTATAACTTCCCAAGAGTATTTGTGGAAAACTGCCATACTGCCTTTTTAATTAACTCCAGTGATATGTTAGCTACTTGCCTAGTTTCTCAACTATTGGTTAGTTCTAATTCTGAGTGTAGCTTGCATGACTACCATTTATAAGTTTTCATGTAATGTTGCTAAAGTATATTCTAATAACCTAGTTAGAAGTTGTGATGGCTTTCAGGATGTACAGTGAGAAATAAGAAAGCTCTACATTCAGTACTAACAAATAAAATGTGTTGTTGCAGAGCTTCTTGGAGGCCGTTTCTGCAACTTGGTGCCTGCTTGTCTTAATTTATATTTGTCCTTATTACTTCAGTTAATTTATTTTACACAAGTGTTGCGAGTAGGATAGATTAGAGGGTTAGTCAGGCTCAGTGTAAAAACTAGAAATCCCTTGGTATTAAATTAAAAAAATATTAGGGTCAGGAACTTTAAATATACCTTTATATAATATAGTCTAGAGGGTTAAGTATAAAGATATTTCCTTGAATAGCTCTATTACTTCATATACCAAGGGAAAAGCTTTTAAACATGAAGATTAAAGAAACACTCAGCAACACAGTAAAACTCAATTATGGTGTTACCTCAGACTGAAAACTGTATCTTATCTCAAAATTCATTATTTTTTTAATCCTAATGAGTTGGTTTTACTGGTCATACTGACATCCCTCATTTTCTTGTTTAGAGGGCTAGAAAAGTAAACCCTAGCTACAATGCTGAGAAACAGCTAATATTTGCATTGCTCGCATATCCTTTCTCAACTAATTAAATACTAACAAGGGAATCCATTCATTTTTAATAAAAGTCCAATAAATAAATAAATACAATAATTTAAAAAAAGATCCAGACACTCCCTAACAGTGGGAAATGCAATTAAACTACCAGCGTACTAATACAGGTGGAAACTGTTCCACCATTGTATAGCAGTGCTTTCTCTTCCTTAATTAACTAAAACATTAAGAAGAAAATCTGGTGGCTTAATAGCATTTTCTTCACTATGAGAAATGCTTTGGGACGATTTTATTATGCTACCACAAAGAGTTATGGAGGTGCTTATTGCCATTAGTTCTGTTTGTCACCTCTAAGAGTGACAGATTCCACAGAGAAACTTGCTGCTGGTAACGGATGTGATGGATTAATATTTTATAACACCATTACTTTATATGCAGGATAACTATAGTATTAAGAATACATTTAATATTTTATGCATTCACAGCCACGTAACACACACGGAGCATTTCTCCTCCAGCAGCAGCTCTTCAGATGTGTGCCTGGTTGCTGTGATTGAAAGCTGAGCAGTTTGTCACACTTATTAATTGTGTGTATCATGGTAGAAGAAACAGAGCCTAACCAGTGCTAGGGTACCATCACTGCACGACTGGAGGAGTGAATCCGAACGAGACACAAAGATCTCACAGCAGAGAGTCTGCAAACCACACAGAGCAATGTTAGGGAAAAGCAACGTGGGCAATCGCTAGACCAAACAGGAGCAGCAAAGCAAGTTATGCAACGGGGCTGAGGGAGGAGTGCACACCCTAAATCTCAGCACGGGTCCCTGCAATGCCGTGAATCCAAGGTGTCACCCTACAGAGAGCTGAGCACTTACCCTACGTTCAAGGAAATACATGTCCCTTGAAACTCCGGCATGTTCCTTTTTACTTCAGAGGCTGCTCCCATGAAAGCTGAGCGAGTTCAGGCTGCCTAGCAGCAGCGATGATGCTTGAGAATTTCCAAAGCATCCTGCTGTAGCATGTGGCTAAGTTATTTGACCACGGTTTACTTTATTCCACGAGTTTCGTTGGCCCCGAATGTACCGATCTGTGAGAGCACAAAGCTCGTGTTCCGTGTGTTCCGTGCACGTGCACAGACATTCCCCTCGGTTCCAAAGGGGGCACGGTTACCCTGTACCCGGGAGCAGAGGAGCGGCAAACTTCACTTGCATCCCGCGAGGAGAAAGGGAGCACACCCTGAATACGAACAGTTACTAACGTGTTACAGATTTTCAGCGGCCAGGTACTGAGTGCCTGCAGCTTCTCTTCCCTCCCAGCCCTGCCCTTGCTCAACACTTGGACTGTGCCCCTTCATTTATTTACATGTTCCAGTCACCTGGTCCCTTGCTTTCTAAGCGCATGAGGAGCCATCCACTTGATGTTTAAAAGTGCACTCCTAAGAAAAGCTCAGTGGGCTTAACACCTGCCAGGTCAAAAGGCATCGATCATTTACCTCCCACAGGAACATGCCTTTAGGAAAGCATCTCCCTGGGCTGCACAAACAGCTTTTTTCTTCTTCTTCATGTTCAGCGTTTGACAAGCAACACGGGGATAGGCAGAGAAACAGAAGTGTGACAGATTCGCCTACATCTTTTACCACAGTTTTTCCTAACCCCTAACTCCTTTGACACTTTGTATTCACTGTCTCGCCTGAACGGCACAAGAAACCCACTGTGGGGAGAGAAGCTTCCCGTGAACTGAGCCCCGTTTCCATGGTGCGGAGTTTGCTGCTCCAAAACAAACCCCTGCTTTCTCGGGCTCCGCGCACGGACAGCGCTCCGGGGCTCGCCCCAGCCTCGCCTGGGAGGCTGAGGGGGACAAAGGAGGGCAAGCACGTCCCCCATCCTCAGAGGTTACGGCTCTCCGCTCCGACCCAGAGCACCTCTTTACTTTTCGGCATGTATTTTAAGGATGCTGATCCGCTTCTGCGCTCCCCTCTTGACTGGGTTTGGGCGCTCCCCACACCTGCCGCCGCGCTGGGTCACTCCCTCCTCCCGGCGGCCGGCCCCGAGCCGCTCCCCGGGTGCTTCTCCCCATCCCCCTCCCCCTCCCCCCT